>NC_090076.1:6535443-6842927 GCF_038355195.1 Osmerus mordax | reverse complement strand
TGGGGTGGGTTGAGTGTGTGGGAGGAGGAGGTGGGGGTGGGGGGGATTCTGAATGCAGATGTGTTGGTAATTGCTGGTTCTTGAAACCGGCTGACACCAGCACCCGTTTGCTAAGAGTCTGGCGTGCAAAGAGCTCGCTAATTAAAATGTTTCAAAGTCCAATTTAGGTAATTGAAATTATTAAATGTTAATTTATGTAATTCCCTCACACTGGGAATTGAGTATGAAAATGCTGTGCGCCATTACCAAGTCGCGTGTGGGTGGGTGTGAATGTGTGTGGGTGCGTGCGGGTTTTCACGAGGAAAGTAGCACACAATATTTATAAAGCCCTGTCAGGTTAATGCTATGCAACATTTATAGATGCCGTAATGTTTAATAACCATACTCTCCAGTGATAAGACATTAGGTGGGATGCTTGATTCAGTTTAATGTTTTTTCCATAATGACCAACAGATGCCCTTGAATACATCACTAACTTGAAGACGCATTGTGTAATACTAAAACTAGGAACATTTTGCAGGCTGTATTTTTTCATTTTCTCAGAGATGCACTAAACCTCAGAATTACGTTAATGGAGAAATCTCAGTTGGCTCAAAGTAAAACATTGCCATTTTTTATTATTAAAATGATTAAATTAGCTTGATAATGGATGTCATAAAAACAGGAAGCTCTCCATGAATAAATCTGTCACAACGCCAAATGACGAGTCATTCTGTGAGTGTCTCAAAAGGAGATTGAGGTGAACCTTACAGACTGGGGCAGGAAGGCCATCACTCAGTCTGAACATAAACACCAGGAACTACCAAGTCTCAAAGTTAGCTAGAAATAGATTGCTGTGTTTGTGTGCGTCAACGTGTGGGTCTGGGTGCGTGTGCGTGTGTGTGTGGCTGGTCCTGTCTGAGCCAAAGTCAAATGTGAGTCGAAAGTACGATTTCACATATCAGTTTGCGGTGCTAGCATTAGCCCGGAGGACGCGGGAGACGTGAGAGAGTTGAACCGTGGACCTGCAGCAGTCAACACTCATGTCCCACCCCCCCCCCTCTGACTTATGTGGAAATGACCCGGTGTCCTTTCATCCCTGTGATTAATGTCCTTAATTTGCTGTTAGCGTGTCTTATGGATTATGCATGTTTGGGCTGCATTAGGAGGATAAGGCATTTCTTTTGACACGGAATGGGGTGTTGGCGACGTGATTTCCATATGGATCAAAACCTGATTATCATATCAGAGACACAAATAGATCAGTGAAATACCTCAAGGTGCGACACTGTCTCTTTCAGCCCTGTGTAAATAATGAATACAGGTCTTTCTTTTTAGATCCAGACATCAAATAACCCTCTCATACTCAAGGAGACTGAGGGACCACTGTCATCTCACCCTGTCTTGTCCTTCTCCAGGACACCCGGTCTGCCTGAAGCAGGTGGATCACAGGGCTGTTTCATGCCTGAAGCAGCAAGACTTTGAAAGGTTTTTTCAGCCATGGTTCCTTAAGGCTAACATCACAACAACCTCTTCTTCAAGTGAGTGACGACGCTCTGGGGGGTCACATTGTGATGTCATCGATGTCAGAGGCAGTTCCGGAGACAATGGCACGCCGGCAGAGACACCAACGTGCTGAACACTCCGGAATGATCCTCACTGTTAGCAACGGTTTTTCCCTCTCTCTCTCTCTCTCTCTCTCTCTCTCTCTCTCTCTCTCTCTCTATCTCTCCCTCCCTCCCTCCCCTCCCTCCCTCCCTCCCTCACCTCCCTCCCTCCCTCCCTCCCTCCCTCCCTCCCTCCCTCCCTCCCTCCCTCCCTCCCTCCTCCCTCCCTCCCCCCCCCTCTCTCTCTCCCCCTCCCTCCCCCCCTTCTCTCTCTCTCTCTCTCTCTCTCTCTCTCTCCCTCCCCCCCCCCCACCCCTCTCTCTCTCTCTCTCTCTCTCTCCCTCTCTCTCCCTTTTGTCCTACCCCCCTCCGAATCTCTCATCTCACTGTTTTGGTTTCTAACAAGCATCTCGTCCAAGACAAGCTTTTTCATGCAGATAATACCCTGCTTGTAAAGGCGCAGAGATATTGTTGCAAATTTATCATTATAATGGATCATTATACATCTGCCACACTGTAATGACAGGGAGATAAAAAAAAAAAATGCTGTGTGATTTACCTCTCTGGCACACTCCACTGGATTTTAGTTTGGGGAATTTGCATAAAACCCAGGCTGCCAAGACTTAGACTGAGCTGGAGGCACCGCTGAGACACTTAAAAACTGCCCTGTCGTAAAAAAACTGCATCTAAGAGACATGACACCAACAACAAGCTCAGTCGGAGGTTTACGACCGGGAGTGAGCCGGCTGCTTGTGGGGGCCAGGGCCTGGTGGAAGAGTTCATTTGTCTCTCATGGTGGGGGGAGAGACTGAGGGGGGGGGGATGGATGAGGGGGGGAAGGGTGTGGGATGTAAGGATGAGGGGATAGAAGGATGGGGGGCGGGGGGGGGGGACAGAATGATGAACGGTTGGAAGTATGAAACCGAGAAGGATGAGGGGATGGAAAGAAATGCGTGTGCATAGAGAAGAGTTGACAAATCCTGTTCAACGGGAAATTATGTCTTATAAAACGGCACGATACAATACCACCCGTAAAAGTCTTTACCATATTTGGACCTAACAAAGACTTCCTGTTCCTGGAACTCTACCGACACAGTAAGACACACTAATGAACCAGTACTGTGGGCCGAATTCTAATGAGGTGCCTCATAATATCTTTATGTAACATTCATAATGACCCAAGGTGGTTGGGAACCTCGATCTCCTTTGACAGCGAGCGTGGTAGCTTTGGCCTGACCCATGGAGAGACGCCACCCCTCGGAGGAGTCCCCTGGCAGTGACACAGATTGGCAGGCACACTTCACAAGGTCGTCGGTGAATTAGAGCAACCACAAAGGTTACAGCGTGGAAACCGACTGCACGAAAAGCCTGTCTCGCACAAGCCCAAGGCCGCCTTCAACAACTCTGTCTTGTCGGATATTTTCCAACTCGTTAATGTGTTCCAACCGCGACTCAGCGTTTGTTATTTTCTCCCGGAGTTTAATAACTATTTCCTGTTAAGCCACGGATGGTCCGTGCTGATTTGAAAAAAGAGCACAGTCCAACAGAACTTGGAGCGAGCCGGGTCCAAAATACAGAGACAAATCCCCCAGCCCATCAAAGGCGGCATTGAGCCATTCTGACAGACCATAATACTTATTAAGCTGACAATGCTGTGACGACTTGAGCCTGGGATAGATGGACTTTCTCAGCGTGAAACAGGCCAGCCACTGCAGCAGCGGTCACAACAGAGGAGGACAGAGTCGACGCCGACCTTGGCTTGGTCCACAGGAGCAGGAGTTTTTTTTTTCTTTTTTTTCGGCATCAACAGATCTTGTGCTTGGCTGCCACCGACTGAGATCTCCTGACTAGGCACTGTCCCAAATACATCTACCCCAGTGAAATTCATCCCTTTATCCCTCCGAGTGAGAGTGCACTCTGTATCTGTTTCCACGCTCTCTCTCTCTTTCTTTCTTTTCTCTCTTGCTTTTTCTTTCGGTGGAAAGCAGAGTGCTGCGAGGAGTGCTTTGAGAGGACTGTTATTTTTTTTCCACTCGGTTTTCTCGTGATAGCTAATGTGTCTTCACTGTGACTCACATCCCAGGGAACATGTCTGGGTCTGCGCTTTGACTGATTGATGGATCTCGACACGAGCAAACACAAGCAAACACATCAGAAGAAGAAGAAAAAGTGGAAGAACAATCAATCACGAACATCAGAAGGCTCTTAAATCACTGTGAAGGGCACCAAATTGTCTATCTCAAGAATTTTCTGCAAACTCTTCAAACTCTATTGAAATAAAAAAGTTTCTCAAGCTAGAAAAGAAACGACAAAAAAACATAGCCATTGTGTGTTCAACATACTATTTCTTCCTCTGTAAAACTTTCTTAGTAATGTGTTTTTTCTAATATCATGAACCCTAGACCCAATCAGCTGCATTTTACAGGAAACAGGAATTGCTAAGTGGAAATCCACCCTCATTATCTTTGCCCTGGGACCATACAGTATAACAATGTGTAACCCTGGCATCATGACCTCTGGGGTCTCCCACTCACCCCCTGTAGGGGATCATCAGTATGCATGCCCAGACCCATGACCATGCGCTTGCCTACACGTGTCCGCTCTAGTCCAGCCCTCCAGATGCTGCGCTAACCTCTGGCCTGGGAGGCCTTCCTGGGTGGCATGAAAGGCCAGGAGAGGAGAGGAGAGGGCTGCCACCCTGGAAGGACATCAAAGACTCTGCCAGACTTCCCCTCCCCTCCTCTCCCCTCCCCTCCCCTCCCCCCTCTCCTGTCTTCTTTCCTCCTCTCCTCTCCTGTCTCCTCTCCTGTCTTCTTTCCTCCTCTCCTCTCCTGTCTCCTCTCCTCTCCTGTCTCCTCTCCTCTCCTGTCTTCTTTCCTTCTCTCCTCTCCTGTCTCCTCTCCTCTCCTGTCTTCTTTCCTCCACTCCTCCTATCTCCTCTTCATCACACAGCAACAGGCTGAGAAACCTTTACTAGTCACTAGATTTTCTAGAATCTCTTTAAGGATCTGGATGTTGATGGCCAGTTACTAATCTCCTTTAATCTCATTCCAGGTGGAGGGGACGTCAGTCCTGTTCCCTACCTGCCCCTACCCCCCCCCCCCCCACCGCCCTCCTTCCTTCCCTCACCACCCCGCAGGCAAGCCTTAAAGGCCAAGTCAACACAGAGCTCACTCAGAAAAGGTTCCCCGTTCAAGTTCAACGCTCCGCTGCACTTGGGCATCAAACGTCCGATGGCAGGCTGTTGCGTAGGTCTCCGTAACCCCTTGTGAAACCATGCAGACCGGAAATCTGTAAATGTCATGTTTGCAGAGTATACAGGCGCAGTCGATGCCTTCAATACCTACCTCCTTCCCGTTCATAGCAGAACGTGAACGTTCTGTTTGGCTATCAGCGGTGGAGCAAAACAGAGACGGGCGAGTAAATATTGCCCTCCTCCGTGGCTATTGTTTGGCTGTCACCTGTCATTTGAATTGATTCCATATCCAAATGGACTACGCCTCCAAGTTGAGAAACGAAACGAACGCTTTGATGGCACTATCGTTGTCCCCCCCCCCCCCCCCCCCCAAAAAAAAAAAAAAAAAAAAATTATCTGTAGTTCCTGGCTGTGACAGTATCTTCACGTTTACGTAAGTCTGTACGCAGCTGAGGAAAGATGCCATATCAGGACAGGAATGTTTTGATTTCTCCATCACCTTTTTGGCACCCTTCCCTTTTATGTATTGTTCAAATTGTAAAATGAAATTGTGTTTACAGTTTTTCTCAATTGCTTGACACATTTCTTGAATGTGTACTCTGTTTTCTCCAAACTCTAAACACACATCTTCATACTTACACTGTTTTGGCCAAACCCTTGACTTTTGACCCAAAATCAAACACTGTAGTCAAAACCATATTATCTTTCGTATAAACCTAACTTTGCATTCAAAATACACACAAAGCCCTCAAATAAATTCAACCTTCTGAATACCCTTTAGACACTGATGGGCGGATTTGAAAACATTATTATAAAAAGGTTTTCAAGAACCATTGACTATAACATGTCCCTGAATTTTAGATATGTTCCACCTCATGAGTTTGACATGTCATAAAACTCACAATTACTGCAATTGTCCTTCTTACAGGCTGTTTATTTTCTATTTACATTATACAGCATTTGCATTCTGAATGACATAATGGTGATAATTGTGTCTTAAAGTAAGAGGTGTGTTTAGACTTTTGCAAAGAAGTGTGAATGAACCTGAGAAATTTGTCAAAAAGGGTCAATTGTGTGTAAAGATTGGGGTACATGGTCTTTCTGCTGGGATTTGGCAAAATGGTTTTGTGGGGATGGCTTACACATACCATTTTTGTGTGTTAGCAATCGATAAAAACTGTATTCCACCCATAGCAAGGTGGTTTCTTACAGTACAGTCACTTTCAGGACATCTTGTTTAGAATCAATAAATACACATTTACGTTTATCAAAGCAACTTCTCACTATTCATTATAGGTTGTCACATTGTTAGGGACCATGCATTTGTGTAAGTGCCAAGGAATAAATATAAGTTTTCTGATAAACTATCTCTGGTCTGTGTGTTTGTGTGTGTGTGTGAGAGAGAGAGACAGAAGTGTTTGTGAGTGTGTGAGTGAGATAGAGTAAGTGTTTGGGAGTGTGAGAGAGAGTGAGAGAAAGATAGAGAGAGAGAGACAGAGACAGAGACAGAGAGAGAGAGAGAGAGAGAGAGAGAGAGAGAGAGAGAGAGAGAGAGAGAGAGAGAGAGAGAGAGAGAGAGTAAGTGTTTGTGAGTGTGATATTGCTTTCCAATTGAGCAGATGATGATGGTTCTTAAAAGCAGAGGCAATACTGAATTGGAAATTTGACTTCCCAGAATGAGCTGAATGTTCTGCTTAAATCTAGCATGAAATAACGGATTCATACTCTTATATATATATTGCTTGTCTCCTCATACATAAAATAATTGGGGCAGTGCAGTAGCTACACTCTAAATGGCGAGTAATGACCCTGAACCGGAGCAATCATGCGACGCTGAAGCAAGACAAAAGATGCCTATCTGTAGGGTTAGTGAGAGAAGCCTTTGAGCAATTGGGCAAAATAACAAATATCAACTCTTGAACACCTTTCGTATGCTCAGAAGGAACTACAGAACACTGCCACAGGCTCGATTCATTCAAACGATTGCCTTCACAGGACACTTTTCATCCGCTTTGCATCAGATACCCGGTGACATATCTGTCCAGATCTACAGAGCGCGGCAACAGCTGTGTGAAAGCTTCTCTGTCTGTTAAACACTAACGCTCATCCTACTGCACACACTTCAGAAACAGACGCAGTCAAAACGATGAGAGAGAGAGAGAGAGAGAGAGAGAGAGAGAGAGAGAGACGCGTTGTTTTTCCCAAATTGTCATTCACCTGTTTTTTTTCCCATGGATCCAGTGGGACAGTTAAACTCATTGTTGCCAAAGCGACATGGAAACCCCGTTACATACCGTAGCCTAACATCATATCGTCATATTGTTCCGTATTGTGGCCTGGGATCAATAGCCTGTGTGATATTTCGACCGAGAATGTGGCTACTGTGAGGTACAAACCTTGAGTCAAATTCGACGTAGTCAATGGGCTGAACAGCGGTTGCGCAACACTCAATCGGATTGGTCAGTTGTGCGTCCCAGTTTTTGGTGCTCACCTGCGACCTTCGTGATGCTAGGAGGCCCCTCCTCCTGTCCCCGTTCATTCAATATGGATCGCGTTCGCATCCAGGCTCTCCTGTTTGTGGAGAACTTTACAGTAATATTCTGGAAGACATCTTTTCATTTCGGTCTGGCAGGTGAGTTGCCCAGTTTGACAGTTCCCTCTTGAGTGTTCTCCAGGTGTACGGCTTTTCTGTCCACTGTGTGGTTCAGGGGGTGGTACTATAATTAACATGCCTATCTGCTTCACCGTCGCAAAGACTCAATAGTCAAAACTAACACTGGCTTGCTAATGAATGCGTAATTGTTCTGTTTTTCGATTTGAGAGATGAGCGATCTGCTACACCTGAACGCACGAGGTGCTTTTGATGAAGAGGTGTTGAATGATGAGCACTGTGGTTTTGCATTAGCATTATTATTCTGACAATTCAGCTCAGCGGTTTGAGTAAATAAAAGCGTTCGTGTAACTGTGTCTACCAGACCGGAATATTATAATAATAAGGATTCATGACCTTTTCGAATTGCAAATTTCACTTTTAAAATGTGTACTTTTAAAACCTTTGCGGCACAGGACAGCCAGGTATAGAATACTAAACTTATTAGTCTCGCTGCGAATGAAGGATCCTGAGAGATGATGTCAGAGGCTGCACCTGGAGAGTAAGGCTGAATTATGCTCTCAGGCCACAAGGACACCTGCTGTTGCCTGCGAGACATCTGTGGCCCCACACACACACACACACACACACCTGCCAACACTATAGCACACACTCATTCACTTGCAAGTGCAAGCACATGCACATACACAAACACACACACACAGACAAACACACACACCTGCTGGGAAACACTCCATCCCTCTAATTGGAGTTTGGGGGCAAAACAAGAGATAATCCGGCAGAGAAAAGAGGATTTATCATGAAACTCATCCTTATTATTACACTCAAGATGGTTTACAGTAGGCCCAGCGTCTTTACAGTAATAGACATATCTTCTATAGAAAACACTGACAACATCAGTTCGAATCAATAATTTATTCAGCACACATCTAAATGTTTAAACCCAACCTTGATGTCACATCCCATGAGGGTACTGTACTGCACAACAAGGTACATGCACAAAGACTGTTGTCGTTTCCATGTGAGATGGGATTACACAATAAAGCCACCGATTGGTGAGACTCTAACAGGAAGTCTTTACAGCGTGGACCAGATCCCCGTAGACAGTCCTCCTCAGTAATGGATTGCTGTTGTAAGGTACTCTGCCTACTTCACATCAGGTGGGGGAGAGCATCACGTCCAACACAGCCAACAGGCTGAAACTCAGGGATGAAAGACTGTTTACGCATCGTAATGACACCATGATGCGAGGAACAAAGGAGATGGAGGAGAAATATTGAATCGCTCACTTCGATAGTAAAGTGCTTTGTTTTGTGTCGCATGCTGAGGCGGAGAGCGTAATAAAATAAAGGGCAACTTGGGAAAGAGAAAGCGTGGACGTGGAGGAAGATACGGAAGCCTTTGTTGAGTTGTCGAGGAGTCCACCCCAGGACCGATTGCCCACTGTTCAGTTAGTTCCTGGCTCATCATTATTGCATGGAGTCTGTTCCCTCCGTGTGGAAGCTGTCAGTCCGACAACGAGGCAGGCTTCACTCTCCCAGACGCGTCTGCCCGTCCGGGGGAAGAGGAAGGAAACTCTAGTGAACCCCTGCCTCCTCATCAATCAGCGGCTGAAAGATGAAGCTGACACACTTCCTGCTAATGACGCTATCTGCCAGGCAGATGGGAGTTGCTATTTCCCCAGTTTTTTTTGCCATCGGACAGATCCATTCTTTAGGAGTGTATTTCCTCAGGTAACACGTTTGTGACTAATGAACCGCAAGGAGGTCACTAGTTCTGTCACTTATAAAAGTGTTAGCGAGTGCAGAATCCCTCAAATTGGGGTTCAGAATTGCACTTGTGGTCCGGGTTCGGTTTATCACAGCAAAGAAGGTTTGTAGATGGTTAGGGTTATTGTTATGGTTGGAGTAAAAAAGAAAAATATTGGGAAGAAAATAAGGAAGCAGAACAACAGAGGAAATAACATGTCAAAGAAACTCCATGACTTTGACCCCCCAGTAAACTCTACTTGTTATTTCATTTTCCATTATTTTTCTTTTCTCCTTTTCTAAACTTGTTACAAACTATCCAGTGCTCAAAATTTCACAAGTGCATTTATTTCAACTATTTCCATGCACGCAGACCTCCAACAACAAATTTCCAAACCTCTCTCTTCTCTTCTCCGCTCCAGAACCCAGACCACACGGCCAGCCCCGCTTCATTGTGACAGCCATTGTCCACCTGCTCCCTCAGAGAACACACCGAGCAAGAACATTCAGCATCCGCACAAACACCGTGCTGATGTGATTCAGCCCAAACTGGCCATGCACGCTGAGTCGTTCCGCTTTGAACCCCAAGTAGTCAGTCAGGGCAAAGAACGGACGGGATTGTCTGTGACAGCAAACTCCGGCAAACAAACTGTTTGCATATGTCCTCCACGTCAAAGGAAATAAAACACCCTTCCGCACACCAATCACTTTCACTCTCCCTTCGTCGCGTGTTATTTTCGTCTTCCCGATGGGACGTGAGTGACTGGACGAATGCGTACGGAGAGAGCTGAGCGGCTCTGCCCCGGGCTCTTGCCGCTCGGCTGGGCTGACATGTCGCAGTCGGACGCGGGTCAGCAGCCTGCGGAGGCCAGGGCAGGTGGGTGTCTTTCGACAGGAGCGCGTGTGCGTGCGTGTCTGGGTTTGTGGTATGTCCTGTGCATGTGTTTATGTGAACGCGTGCGGTCCGTCGTGCGGGTGTGTCGTGTGGATGTGTGTGATGTGTGTGGGAATTGAATGTGTTGGCGCATGTATGCGTGTGTGCATTTTGTGATGTAAGCCTCTACGGCTTGTCTTCTGCCAAACACCAGGAATCGGGTCTACTTTGGTAGGAATATTAAATAATAATATTTTGTTCATTCTACTGTATCTTCCATTCCATTTGTAACCTCTTTGGCTGTGGGCCTCTCTAAGAATCCTGCGGCATGTTGCCATTGGAAGCATGGGTGAGGAATCTGTATAAGATCGGCTGTCTAGCATCCATCTGTGAAAGGTAAATTACCTTCAGCAGCAATGTTTAAGTTGAGGTAAGCCACAACATTGAAATAGCTTTTCAATTATTTAATTAAAGTTCAATGAGGTGGGAGGATTTGAGTTTAATTTCTGTCGTCAAGGGAGTTGTGCCCACGGATGAGCAAGGAGCTGACTCTCTTTCCAAAAAAGGGGGAGAGAGAGAGAGAGAGGAAGAGAGAGAGAGAGGAGAGAAGAAGAAGAGAGATGGAGGAAAGAGGAAGAGAGGGACGGACAGATCGAAAGAGATGGAAGGGGGGGTGGAAAGAGAGAGAGAGAGAGCGAGCGAGCGAGCGAGGGAGAGAGAGAGAAAGGCAGCAGAGAGGATTGAAGAGGAGAACAACGAGAATGCAGGAAGCCAAGCTAGGCGAGCAAACGTTCCCTTCCTGAACACAACGGCCCAACAGGAGAGTGATTGAGCTCGGGCCAAAACCAACACGGTAACGCGCAATTAAGGGCTACTAAATCAGGCCACATATCCCCAAACAACATGTCCCATCTCAACGTGGCCCTCAATGAGGCTGAGAGCGACGTTTTCGGGCTACGGACGCCACGATGGAAAAACCGACTAATGAGAAGCGATTTGGGGTTCGCCCAAGATGTAATTACCATCCCCACCTCCTTTGTTCAATGAGGACTGAGCCCTCCAGGGAGAAGCCTATTTCTGTCAGGTAATGGAGAGCCCAGCTCCGCCAGCACATGATCAAATTGTCTGCCGCGATGGCAGCTTTTCGCTTCCCTGATTGTCCCCAAAGACCCAAAGAGCTGACCCAAGGATTCTCCTCTTTCTTTTTTTCCCTCCTTCCTTCGTTTCGCGAGCGCACGGCGGATTTACGGGCAAAGCTTTCCCCAGGCGCGGGGCAAGGCCTGCGTTGTGTTCGTGGCGTCAGGGAGGCTGGGTGATTTATGTGGTGTCGCGGTAACACGAGTGCAATGGAGTTGTTCTCGCAAACACATGTTTGGGCTCACGGGGCCAACTGCTTCGCTAGAGGGAAAACACATGCATAACCCCGTTGTCGGAAGCAAGAGGTTGGGGGAGAGCGCAGGCGGAGAGAGAGAGAGAGTTTCTGCAAATCTGGCCCATCACAAGCTACGTATATGATCAGACACTGTATAGGGTGACATATGTGGAGACGGTAGCCTAGTTTGCCATGGATGGTGAGTCCTCCCCCGGCTTCACGCTCTGGAACCCGCCTCCACAGCACCTCGCTTCCACCCCGCTGCACAGACCCCTATTGTTGGAGCACATTACGACCCGCTCACATTATTGCCAACAAAAGCCCACCCCTGCCCTTAAGTACATTGAATCTCTTGTGTGTCTGTATTGAAGTCCACTGTATCTGTGCCGTGAACTGACTCGCATGAAGAGACCTCTGCGGTGTTGTGGACCGGCTCCAACGACCGCCATTGTGTACTATAATTAAACTTTATCTGCCTGGCTGAAAGAGTCTTCAGTCAAAGGGAACATGTCATGTGGTCCCAGCGGGTAGTTTGCATTGTCAGTGATGGTTTATCAATACGGAGGATCTTAATCTGTTTCTCCGCGCTCGCTGAGGGATCCTGGTAGGGGGGAGACCCCTCTGCATTGACCTCTACCAACTGGCATGACAACATGAGTGAATGTCCTCCATGCTGCCGAGAGATTGTGTTCAGATCCCAATGGAAATTAACTTCAACATCAATGTTTTCGCTTGCTGAGACGACTTTAACAGCCTTAAAATAAAGCCATTAAAGAAGCTGTTAAAGCTAGTAATTACCCATAAAACTTTAATGTTTGAACAATGAGTCATTTGAGGCGGTTTAGTTGTTCTCGACTGCAGACCTAACGAGGAGAGGTTTCCTTACATTTTTCCTCTGATTTGATAATGTGAATTCGATACAAGACCACGATGGACAAAGATTCACACCCAGTCATTTTGAGCTGAAACCATTATGTTTTTTTCGGAATACAACTGTGCTATACTGTAAACAATTAAATCACGGTCTGTTTTTCATCAGACACAATGGCAACCGCACAGCAACACGATGAATACTTGGAGACACAAATTCGTAGATGAGAGTTCCCCTGGACGATTAACAATAACTCATAAAGCACATTTCCCACAGTGGAGATCTGCTCCTCTGGGAGAAATGCAAGAAATTACCATTCACATACAGTTTAATTAAATGTAATCCCAATAAGTACTAGGCTACATTATTATATCACTTCATTACACATTGCATGGGTTTAATCCCATTTACAAAATCAAGTATATACTGTAGATGATTATTTTATAGTACCAAGATATCACATTATCTATTAGATAGATTTAATCCCAATCAGTAGATCAAGTTTGTATTATGATTACCTTATAAAACGTAATATATCACATTACCATTGCAGTTGTTTAATCTCAATTAGTTGATACATTTTTTTGTTATCACCCATCTATTTTTTTTTCTTATTTCAAATCATCCATTATATATGTTTTCATCCAAATGAAGAGATCAAATATTATGATGACAATTATATTAGAACATTATTATATTATAATAATTTGTTGATAATTATTTTAATTACATAATTGTTATCGTGTAACATCACATTATCGATTGTTAGCTTCATGTTGTCATTGGCGACTCCTTCAGTTTCTCCCACAGTCCTTTCCCAGAGGTCACAGTGAGGTCAGTGTGTCTATCTGGCCGAGCGGACGACCATGTCTCCTCTGCCGGACCAGATGAGTATCAGCCCGGAAACGTCCGTGCTCTGAAAACACTCTCCTTCCTCGGCCCCTCTCCATTCATCATGGCACCTGTAATGTCCGGAAGAAATATACTTCTGGAGGTCCCCATCTTTCATGGGAGACACCGCTTGAAGCCCCCATTTGTTTTGAGGCAATAAAGTTTGTCTAATTCTTCTGGTGAGGCTTGCGAGGGCCGGGGACAGCTGCTGGCACAGACCAGATGGACAACAAGGTTTGTTAGCAGAGTGGGAACTCTGAACTGGCAGTGACAACTAGGTACAATGAACCGAGGGCACTTCTGTGCTAGCGTGCTGCCAGCTAAAATTCCTCATCAGGTAAAGTATACTGTTCTCCGGTCTGTCTTCATCTCATTAACGTCAAGAGGACTGGGCCTTTGTTCCATTTACATTTAGTCATTTAGCAGACGCTCTTATCCAGAGCGACTTACAGTAAGTACAGGGACATTCCCCCGAGGCAAGTAGGGTGAAGTGCCTTGCCCAAGGACACAACGTCAGTTGGCATGACCGGGAATCGAACTGGCAACCTTCGGATTACTAGCCCGATTCCCTCACCGCTCAGCCACCTGACTCCCTTGTTCCTAATTAAAAGCAAACTTTCTCGGTTATCTTTTCCGGTGTCTTCCTTCCCTCTGCTTCTCCTCCCCAGACCTCGACTGAGGCCCTGACACAAGGATCTCTCCACGGCCAATCGGCCCTGCACTGATTTCACGGGGAGGTGAGTGTCACCGGATGCCGGCGTGTCACACTGTCGGTCCACCATCTCTGACAGGTGTGTTCTATGTGCGAGTGCAGGCAGCGGAGACGGTGTATGAGTGAGTGACTTATTCCAGAAATCATCCAGGAGTGAGCTGCACAACTGTCACATGTTTGACGGCCACTAGCTGAAGGATTGTGGGTAAAAAATATATATAAAAAAAACGACCTCCTTGAAACAGTTTGGATTTATTCGAGTATTTCCTGAGAGTGATTGAACAAACTCCCTTTGAGCTTAATTTAAATAAATGTCATATGAACAAATAAATTACGGCGTATTTCCAGGGAGGATTACAAATTGAAAGTGAAAGTAATGACATTTTGGTTTTAATGAAACTTTACCTTCCCTTTGCTGCAGTATTTGCCCAAAGTAAAAATAGAAGAGTGATTATGCGCGTCTCGCTGGCTGTCTGACTGACGCTCAATAAAAACCCAAGAGGTGTACTTGAATATGCTGATTCCACAATTATTTCTGTTCAAAGGTCAAGTAATATTGTGGCGGCGCTCGGCGGAATTCTCAACGCCCCCTTTCAGAATTCCTTCTGTCATTAGACTGATTCAAACGGTATTTCTGAAACAGGTGAATACATAAATGACACACTGTTAGTAGGAGATTATGAGAAAGGCAGTTGGGGGAACGTGATGCACGGCCCTGGAATGTTAAAAAGACCCCTCGACATCGATAGGGCCGAGGGAAACATCCCTGCCTGAGGCTGGATTGAATGATGACTTCCTTCACTATCGAAGCGTGTTTGCACTGACTTCATTCATCAATAACTAATCAATATCCTACAGGATATGGTAATGTCAATACATCATGCACTAAAGTGGCATGGCCATCCATCACGCAGGAGTACAACGATATTATGCTGTTCGCTAGCAGTCAATCTAAGCTCATACATCAGTCCCCTTCCTCTTGTAAACAGGATACCGAATACTGTTAGTTATGGACGTTAAAATACATGTTTTGGTGGGTAGAATCAAGCTGAGAATGAAGAGTGTGAGACATGGCTCTGTAATGAGGACACCAGATGCATTTTCAACGTGCTGCTTAAAGTGGTCTAGGGATGCACAGCGACTCGCTCGATTTCTCTCCGGTTTGACCCGCATCTCAGACTGTCACCCGTACAGGGACCTCAGACGCTCTGATGCTATCGAACGACTCACTGTTTCAGACTTCGTCCTCCCCTCTGTGGATTCAATTTACTTTACAGGGGAGATGAATTTGTCCCAAAGAAATATTCTCCCTTTGAAATAATGGAGCTCAAATTACAGGGTGCCTGCTGTTCTGAGACAACTCCACACACGTTCTGACCTTACCGTCTTCAGTTTGGAGACGTGGATAATTACCCAGTCTGAAAATGGCCACGTTCTTATTTTAAACCAATGGCCTCCCATTGGTTCCTACCAGAACTGGTGCTATTCATCACCCTGACCTGGCGTGTGCCTCTTCCGCATCAAATGCAGCTAAGTGATCGTCTATCAGGAGGAAGAGAGCAGGGTTTTTACATCCTCTGAAAAGGTCACACATTGGTACCAAGAAGAACTGAGGGTTTTATCTGATATCAGATGTCTTTTAGATGTTCTCTATGACGATTACATCTTTATTCACATCAGCCAGTAATTTCAGACCTCAGCTTGGTAACGCAAGTGTAAAGGAATCAGTCGACAGATCAAATTTAATTTACCAGTCACACAGCGGATGAAACACAGTTTGAAATGTGAGCCGTTGTCTTAGAACTGATCTGCGCCATCTTGAGATTTCCAAAAGTTATCATATTAGAAAGTAAGATTTGTCTTTCGAAAGATATATTTCCTTGACAATGAGAAGCCACCTCAAAGCCAAGCAACTCAACGAGACAGCGTCGCCATAAATACCTAGGACGGGAACGTACGACTCAACTCAAGCAATGACAGAATTTTTATTTGGGTGCACGACGACTCTCTAGGGAAAGCGCACTCCACGGTAACACAGAGATGTTTTACAGGCATAACTACAGTGCTGCTTTTCTCCTGAGACCGTCAAACAGACACAAATCACGTTGACACACGGGCAATTATTCATACAGCATGGAAATTGTTTAAATAAATGGCCAATAAATATTATACGGTGCTTTCTAACAGAGGCAGTGAGGCTCTTGAGGCAGATCCACAAGTCTGCAGAAAAGGCAATATGATCTACTGTTGACTATGAAGAAGCAAGGAAAACATACAGCATAGTTATGAATCAACACAGGGTTAAATGTAACTTTCTGGGACGACAGCATAACATCAACCTTTTCTTCCATCGGCTATAAAAATAATATGCAAATCCATACAGTCTATGTGGTTTTATTCATTCGTTTGTCAAAAGATGACTGCACATCAAGCAAGAAAATAAATGCTTTCACTTCTCTGATGAAAACAGCAAACAGTGCATTAAACATAAAAGTATTTGTCATGGTTTGAGGCACCAATAATGGAATGAAACCCAACTGTGAAAGTGTCCCCACTCTGCCACGAGCTCCAAATATGCTGACACGTGCACAAACGTGACATACACATATTTTCTTCTCTGTCTTCTTTACCCGAGTAAAGAATATGAATATTAGAATTTGAACTATGTTAAAAACACATTTTTTAGATTTGCTAACTCTTACATCAGGTTCATGCTTTGAACCAGCTGCGTCATTAGACCCTTTTTACTGCGGCACGTGCCCAGTATAAATCTAAAGTTTGAGTTTTAACAATTTAAGTTATTAGTCAGTGCATTAATTTAGATTGATGATCCCGGAAAAAATAAACGCAATATCCCAATCAACGCTTGTAAAAGTAAACCGATGCACGCAGAATTCCATTTCAGCGCGGTCTTCTGAGCTTGCCGAATAGCCACTGCAGCCAGCACAGCACACAGAAGTCGAGTTGTCTGACCCCGCACACAAGTCAGAATTGAGGTAGGCTAAGAAAACATTACAAAACTAAAGATAGATTCTAAATGGTAGGCCTACCGATCATCTTATTTTGACTAAAACATAAAAACAATATTACATGAAGCTAAAACAGTATTTGCACTCAAAGGAATGCGAAAAAAGGTGCGCGCTCGCATTAACTATTGATGTCCCTGCTAAAGCTGATATCAAACTTGCGTCCCTGAACTCTTGTATAGTGGGTAAAGCAAGGGGAGGTTCTATAGCCTAGTAGTGCATTGTGCGCAGCAAGCTTGGAAGAAAAAAAAAAAGATATGAATAGGGGCCTGTGCCCCAGTAGTGTTATGTCTAACAACGCCTCTGCTTTGAACCCTCTTTTCCATTGCTGTGTTTCTGTAACTCCATCTTGCATTGTTTGTCTCTCTCACTGTCATGGGTGCATGTTATAGGCATTCAACTTCAGCACAAACACCTTCAAAGTTGTATCTAACAAGAGGCCTTATAACTCTATTCCCGACAATCTTGCCAGTGTTTCGAAGTTTGCAGCCCCACACGCAATAGGCAACTTAATAAACCTTAAAAGTTAGCCTAGCTCAGCGTTCCCTTTCCTCACTCTCTCCAGTTAACAGTGGATTAGCGACCTGTGAAAGTTCCACAAGTCATTTTTCTGCTAGTGGCTTGCGTTGTGGTTAGAGGTGGGTGTTGCACTCCAGTTGTCTGACAGTCTCTCCTTTCAGTCTGACCTTTCCAAGCAACAGTGTTCGCACTACCAAACATAATTATTCAGTTAAGATTGTTCTAGCGGAACATTCTCAATTCCTAAACCTACAACAACTGGCAAATCCCAAAATAGAACTAAGTGAAATGGCCAACAAATCTACTACGGCACAGTTAAGTGACTAAAAGACCCAATTGGGTTTTATTTTACCTTTTTATAAAGGCTTTAACCTCCCTTTGTGTTAGATTTCTTTCTCAGCCTTTGAGATTGAAATGATCTTTCACTTAGATTTCCATGTTGATTTTGAGTGACTTGTCTCTTGTCAAGTTCTGAAACCGGATTGGTTTTTGATCAAGCTCAGCATCCCTGAGATATATGACCCTAATAAAGTGTGATGGCTCATCCGGGCACAGGACAGAAATGAATTACTTTTCTTCAATTTAGCTCCAATTCAGGGATTTTCATTAGAGGGTACACAACAACACTGCAAACAAGAACAGACAACCTCTCAGAATTCCATTTTCCTGTCATCTCTGCTCCCTGTCTGTTATCCCAGGGGGTTTTGGTTGGAGCAATTAATGACTTTTTGTTCATTTGGAGGGGGGAGTGCGCGTTCTGTGTGTTTTTTGGAGGTGGGCTTGACAGATTATGTCTTGACGCCATGTTTGTTTTACTTTATTATCTAGTGAAATGAGTGGAAATGTTGCACTGGCTGTCGAGTTATATCAATCAAAATCGTTCATAACTTGGACCAGTGGATCCAGACCCTTTAACAAACAACTAAACTATCCTTGCCATGTGTGCACATGAAGCAACTTAGTGGCACTAAGTGCACATCCAGCCTGACAACCGCATGAATCACAGACTGTATATACATTCATCCAGTAATGTATTTAAGACTCAGCGACAGCTGTGCTGGTGTTGGTTGCCCTAGTTAAATTCAATACGTTAGGTCGTTCGAAAAGGATGAAAGCAACTTAGCGGTGGGTTCATATGGTTGCTGTACTATTCACGGTTGTGATCTATCAGGAAAACAACGGCTGTTCCAAACGGTGGCGCGGTGCAGGCTGGGGTTCTTGGGGATGCATTCCCCAAAGCTGTGCTCCACAAAGCAAGAGTGAAAAGGAAATGTTTCAATACAGTACATTGTTTACAATAATTAGGCCCCAGAGGACAGAGTCTCTCGCGAGGTACGTTGTGTTTAGTGCTTTGTAATAATTCTTCAAGACACAAATGATTGGTAAATAGCCCAATTCATTGCTAATTTAATTCCTGTTAAATATGTATGACTCTGTACGTCGGATAAAGAATGATGGTAAGAGATCACTATCTGCGTCTGAGCGGTGTCGTTATTGTACCGCTTATTATGGCTGCTGTTCCATCGTGTTTGTCTTTGTCTGCAATCATGTCGTTTAATTTTATTTACATCCCTCCTGTACAAAACCATGTTGTAAATGCTGACACAATGACCATGAAAAGCTGACGTACCAACTGTGACCTCCTCCGGTTCTCCTTTCCAAGCTAGTCTGGGGGTTAGAACTTGTATTGTGTCTTACCTAACGATGAATGTGTAGAAACTGCTTTCAACTGCTTGCAAGGCAAGAAAAGAAATCATAAACCAAAGAAACATAACGGTGTGCGTTCCAGAGGGAAAGGTTACCTAAGATGATGAGCGGCTTTGGGTAACTGGACTAAATGGCTGTTTTGTGACAGTGTTTTATTCATGACCCAGCTTTGATGAAACACGTGAAAAATGCCACCCCGTCACATTTCAAAGCATCCATGTCAGTTCATTTATTTTTTGGTCGAACCTTATCTTTTGGTAGGGCCCATTATTGACTTGTCAAATCTCGTGTCGCAATTCATTCAGGCTGCTAAGAAGACTGGCACCCATTTTAGAAACGACTCAAAAGACTGAGATCAGACAGTTGGCTCTCTCCCTCTCTCCCCTAAATCCCTCGCTCTCCCCTTCCTCCCAGCTTTTCCTCTCTTCCTCTCATGCTGACGATGTCATCATAGACCATGAATGGAACGAGCCAGACCGCCTCTTCTTTTCCTCGAGGGGGACGGGTGAGAAGATTGACAAAGTGAGTGGTGGCGACCAGGAGCTGAACCATAGGCAACGGTGCCCGGGCTCTTTGAGAAGCCTCTTCAGCGGTGAGATGACTGCTGTGTCCAGGCCTCCTCTCACGCCTTCTCCCATTATCTCAGTCTTCTCTGCATTGCGGGATGACACCAGGGCGCCACGTTCTGTCCGTCAAAATGTGACGTGTGTCTATTCTGAATCCTTTCAAGTGGGCCTCGATTTCGAAACGAATGAAATTAATGAGCGTTCATCCTCTTATGCCAAGTATAGTTTCAAGAGTCGAGTCCACTTGTTTTTTTTAAACAACTCATAAATATTCAGCACCTGCTCGCCATGTACAAAAGCTTACAATGTCTTAACAAGGAGGATTGGAAGCCACACAGCAGGACAAACAGAACTCTGCTTCCCCGACGCACTCATTTAAAGACTCCACAAATTCCACATTTAGTTCTACTAAACCAGCCAGTCAGTGTCTCACGCTGCGCAGAGAGGGTGCCGGGAACACAAAGACAGCTTGTCATTGTTTTCCACCTCTAATTGTTCAGTCTTGGCTGCCGGTAGACTGACTCTCTTTTAGCCTTGTCTTCACAGTCACGGAAAGAAGGGAATATTCACAGGCAACAATGCCTTGTTGACGATGCTTAAATGCGTTTGCGAAGACAAGGACTGAAGCTGTGCCGTGTCTTTGATCTAACTGAGGAATGACAAATATGTTTTAGGAGCTGAGCATGGAGATATGTTCCAGCGTGGCCTCAGGCCACATTTGAATGTTACCTCTGTGATATCAATCAAGAGTCACGCTAACAGGGTATCATCAGCAAACACCGAATGTTGGACAGCGAATCATTACAGAACAGCACGTGTACTGCGTGTGCATTGGTGCCCGCGTGCTAAGCATGTATCATGAATTTAATGCCCGAAAGTCAACAAAGACTGCCGCGAAGAGAGATGAAGGGAGATCGAAAAGAGACACAGAGAGAAGGGAGAGAGCCGTCGAGAGAGAAGAGAGGGACAGGAGAGAGAGACAGAAGAGAGAGAGAGTGCGAGAAAGACGCAGAAAAAGTGATATACTGCAGAGAGACGTCGAGAGATGAGACGTCCCGGTTCTGGAGGGGGGGCCCTCTTCACAGCAACGGCAATGAGGCTCAGCCTAAACAAATCAACTAACGATGATGTCTTCTCAAGGACCCTCCATCGGAGAGGTGATTAGTCAGGCTCATTCCCCGGGCCCTGATTATGTTCAAGAGCTGGAAACACCGCGCGGCGCTCAAGGGGCTTCACTTTCACTGGCGTGTGCGTGTCACCGTTTAACTGTGTTAAGCATGACTTGTTGAGGAGGGTAATTCGGAGGTATTTGTGTTGAGGAACGGTGTTTAGATGTGTGCCAGCACTTTTGTATTGAACACGTTCACAGCGTAAGGGAAGAAACTGGCTTCTTCAGAGTGCTGTCTCTGTTTTGTCACTCTTCATCTCCTATGGTCTTCGAACCATACACTTTCTTATTATATTTTTTGAAACATAACCTCTACTTTGCATATTTCACTTCCAGGTATTCCCCTTTGTAAGGGGTAGAGGAAATGGTAAACAGGCAGAATTGTTCTTTGAATTTATCTGTGCTAAATGTACCAGAGCATATGCATGGATGGATTAAGTGGATTGTGAGTGGATTGTGGAATCTCAAACACAAAAGAGGGCCCCATTTTTCATGCCCAGAATTACTTTAAGTGAAGTTGGGGAAATCACTCATCAAAGGCTGTATGCTGAATGTGTTAGTATTTGAGAATCAGCACGGCAGCGCTTTTTTTCAGGAAGGGAAAAATAATTGGCTGCATTGTGTGAAGGCATATATGTCAGTCTTTGTACGGGGCACAACCATTGATGTGGTGAAGCCCGGAGAAAAAAAACACCTCTCTCTCGAAGCAGTTTAGATGTAGGTGTTTTTGTAATGAATATTCCACAGTACCAACACATAGCCACACACTTCTATGGTTGTGAGATTCTCTCTCTCCCTCTCTCTCTCTCTCTCTCTCTCTCTCTCTCTCTCTCTCTCTCTCTCTCTCTCTCTCTCTCGCCTCAACACCTTCATTTTCCCCCTTCCTGCCTATCCTTGTTTGCGTGTTGTGATACGTGCGGGTTGCCTCCGTTAACGTGTCTATTATGCTAATTAACTGTGATTTAACACTTCTGAGGTGACTTCAAAGCCCATTGCGGGGAGAACTGCAGCGATGGAAAGTGACAGGTTGCAGTATTTTGATCCCCTCTGGTGAGCCCACCATCAGCTCCACACCCTCCTCTGAGCAGCTCCCATAAGGCGTTTTCTGAAGTTGTTGCTCCTTGCCTGTACAGTTCTTGTTTCCGAGCAGAAAAAGGAGAATTGCTGATTGCATTTTAAGCAGGGAGAGCAGAATAGCGGGAGGAGGGTGGAGAGGTAGGGGAACAGATGTAGAGAGCAATCGAAAAGAACTGGGATGTGTGTGAGTTTGCGAGCTCCTCGACCAACAATAAAACGAACACCGCGAGTAAAACTAACAACAGTCAGTTCAAGTGGCTCCGGGTGTACAAAGTGGGTCAAGAATGAACAGCAGAAAGAAAGCAAGGGTGATTTCTGCATTCGCTTCTCTTTTCTTTTCTCTCGGGGGGGGGGTTAGATGAGTCCAGGCGATAATTCCACCTGTTTATGTTTCTCTCTCTGGGGTATTGTAACTGGCATACGTCCAACACACAATAAAGATGTATGTATATCTCATCTCATGACAGTATAAATGCATGCATATATACCATATATATTCTTATACCATATATATATGCATATGATAACTCCTTAAACTCTCTTCCCTGTCTACTGTAAGTCCCACAAGGATGTCATCCTTGTGCACACAATAGTATGTCTTTCCAACTAGTAAAACCATATATTTTGGAGAGTGAAATGGCTCGGCATAGCTAGTGAGCTAACCTGTCCCTTTGTCTGGAATATCAGTTTAATCTGACCTTCTCCCAACCGACCAACAACAAACCCACTGGCTCTACAACATGTCTGTGTGTCACTGCAGGAGCTCCCTGTTCGGTGACAGCACCAGGGAATGTGCTAATGGGGTGACAAAATGCTGAGCCGAGCATTTCTTATTGGAACATTTTATTTTATTTATTTTTATATTATAAGTTCGAGAAAAAGGAAGAGATGCGGCGATTGAATATGTCAGAATTGGCAGTGTGTATGCAGTGAGTATATATACTGTAGAAATAGATCAAACTAATGAGGTGCCATAATCATACCAAAACTAACCCCCCTCCCAATTTGACATTTGATCACGGGGATATCAGCATTTTGTAAATTATTTGGTAACCCCTTCAGTCAGACCAGTGACCATCATGGACAGCCAGGTGAGAAGGTGCTAAAGTCACATTAAGGTTCGGATTCAGTCTACACAGCAACACAACAAACACCATTAATTCAGGACCCTCGTGTCAAAAGCACTTGTCTGCTAGCTTGTTTACTGTGTCTGGTAGCTGAGATGCGGTAACTTGGTTACAGCAGTATGGCTAGGAAATACAGACTGTGTTTAATTTAACCACTAAAATACTGTAGACCATGCATTACTGATCCTTTTTTATTGTTTCTATTTGCACTATTTGTACGTCGCTTTGGATTAATAAGCTTGCTAGATCGATACAAAATGTATCTTCATCTGTCAAGCTACCAATTCATCTCAGTGTGCTGCATATTCTTTTTGTCTAAGGCACTTTCTTCGTAGAGTTATGTTATTTTAATTGTAATTTAACATGCGGAATGGAAAAGTCAGCTCTATTAAAATTAATGGTAGGCCAATTTACTTTTGGTAGACAAAGCTGACATTAGTTAAACAAGCGTCCTAAGAATAGTACAATTCATCCTCCTGAATTGATTTCTCTGAGTCTTTCACACCTGTCTCTAAATAGACACATTGTGATAATTGCTGAGAGGGTGTTTCTGAAATGTGTTCATCGGAAAAAACGACTGTGTTTGGAACAGATCCACACTGATTGTATCCCTAGTGTTAAGGAATCGCTAAATATATATATATATATATATATATATATATATATATGTAATTATTTATTGACACTTAATTTCCTGTTCACACGAGAATCAGTCAAGAAAAGCTATACTCAGCACTTGGTTATACTCAGCACCTTGTTAAATCCCAACCCTAACTGTCAACTTGCTGGAAACAACATCCATCTTAGCCATGGAAAACAATAACTAGCTTAAGCCTTTCGGGAAAAATCTAACCGTGCCTGTTCCTAGCGTGGCTGCGCAGGTGAAGGAGAGCAGATTGGAACAGAAACGGCCGATAAACATCCCGTCCTGTCTCCGCTGCAGCACCTTAGACGTGAGGCATCAACCAGGAGCTCGTCTGTCAGGCTGCAGCGGTAGTTACGGGGCCCCCGTCCTGGTCCGCACCCCACAGCAGCCTCGCACGGAAGCCTCTCCCGCGCAACTAGCTTGTCACATCTCCTCCGACTCTTCCAAACGCGCGGCCGTCTCGTCCTTCATCTCCGTCTCACTCACTGCCTTCCACCAACCCCTTCCCCTCCGGCTCCATCGTCTCCCTCGCTCCCTCTATATAACTCCCTCTCCCTCCCTCCCTCCCTCCCCCCTCTCTCTCTTCCCTCCCCCGGCCTTGTTAAACAGAGGCCTACATTAGTCCCCCACCTGCCTCCACAGGGGTAGGCCTGTCAGCCTCAAGCTTTAGTTAATCACTCAGCAAGCCAGGCAGCCGGACGGCTCGCCACCATGTCCCTGGACGCTAATACAGAGACAAGTAGGGGGGAGGGGTGGGGGGTGGGGGGGGGGGGGGCGGGGGAGGCTCGTTAGGAATGCAGGTATTTAAGGAAACGGTCCATTTCAAATCAAAGGATAATTTGTCTCTTGCTCCAATATAGGTCTTTGTGGCACAGGTTGTTAGGCCGGAGTGGAGTAGCTGTTGTGCAGTGCTGCGCGCCTGCGTGTTGACACTGTTCATTTGAGGCGTGATAAATACTGAATGTCCTGCTTCCAGATGGCGTGTTCTGTCCCCAAAAGAGAGCTGTGTTTTTTAGGATTCAGAGTTGGTTTGCTGACTCTTTGATAAGGTGAGAGCCAGTGTGGTCGAAACATGGCCTTCTTGTGCAAGAATCGAAATGCATCAAGTAAGAAATGTCTCTTTTTTTACACTGTCAAGTTCCAGGGAAGATCAATGAACGCATTTCTGCAAACCCTTTTTTATCCAGTCTCTGTTTGCTTGAATGAATCAATGATAATGCATTCAGAATTGCACCCTACAGGCAAACAAAACAAAAAACAAATGGATTCTCAGTCAAGATAGATACTCTGTACTTTTATGACCAAAGGTGCTCTTGATCAATTCATGAAGAGGTGGACAAGGGCCATGTTACATAACACAAATATAACAGCGTGAAGAAAAAAAAGACCTGTCATTATTGACATCCCTCCCGGCTCCAACGCTCTCCAGCGCTTCCCAGTGCAGTCTCGAATGTTTATCATGCTGTATCATTAAGCCTTGTCTCTACGCTCCAAAATGTCATATATCCACAGTAATGAACTGTGAGAGCACACACTATTCCCAAACTTCCCCCGCCGAAGCACACCCATTAATCCAGGCGCTCCTACACCCAACTCCAGTCCCTCTACTCATTAACACTGGCAGGTATCAGGGAGCGAATAATGAGGGAGTGCCCGTGAGTCACAACATATATAAAGGAAGTGGAGAGGGAACGGGAGTGGGTGAGCGACACCGAAAGTGGTCGACAGAGAGAGGTAAGAAAAAGGTGGGAGAGAGAGAGAGAGAGTGGGAGCGAGAGAAAGAGAGAGAGAGAAGAGACAAATGCAAAGAGTGGGAAAGGAGATGGTAAGAGGTTAGGAGAGAGGGAGAGAGAGGAAGATAAAGGGAGAAGGAACGAGAGTGGGAGGGAGGAAAGGAGCGGGAGAGAGAGAGAGAGAGAGACAGGAAGATCCTGAGACCGAACCTGAGTGGAAAGCCATTAAAAATGAGCCAGTGCCCTGAAGGACTCTGAGACCTGGGCCTGATGACTACAGGGGTGCTCGGTGACAAACAGCACGATGTCACTCTGTTTGGAGTCAGTGGCGACACCTCGCAGTGCCAACTGCCAATCACGGCAAAGGCACGGCGAGTCCAGGAAAAGGAACACGAACGCAGGAGAATCCGCAAAGCCACCGCAAAACATGGAGACTGCGGAGGCTGTCAGAAGAATCCGTCTCCACCTCATCTGCCGCGTTCGGCTCTTCGAGGAGCGCTATCGTACAAAACAAACAATTATTTTCTCTCGACACTGAACTTGCCTGCCAGTCCCTCAGAGAGGCAGACTGGGGGTATTGAGTTTTCATACAGCAACATCTCATCGCACTGGATTAAGCCCAGTGTGCTTTGTGGTGCCTCCTCGACTTCAAACACAATTAAAGCGATGTCATCCAGGCCGGTCAAGCTTGTTGTGACTCAGGGCGACATGGGACCGTGCCCGGGACACAACGGTGACACTGGTATCTCTGGGAAGCTTCCAACATTCTGAGAACGCATCCTTTTATGTGTCATGGAAAATGATAGTCATCTCTCAGTCTATTCCTTTCTCCCATTATTCACCCTCATCTCTGGAATAATTTGGAGTCATGCTTCATGCACGACCAGAAGGAGACATTCTGAGTCAGATGATGAGGTGCAGTGGTTGATGTCAGGATGATGTGATGAGCCGAGATGACATGAATCAATGGGGGGTCAGATGGCTGAGCGGTTAGGGAGTCAGTCTATTAATCAGAAGGTTGTTGGTTCGATTCCCGGCCGTGCCAAATGACGTTGTGTCCTTGGGCAAGGCACTTCACCCTACTTTCCGCGGGGAGAATGTCCCTGTACTTACTGTAAGTCGCTCTGGATAAGAGCGTCTGCTAAATGTAAATCACTAATCATGCTCGGTTGTTCTTTATCTCCCAGGTCCCTTTGCTGCATTCACCATGTTCACATCTAACGTGCTTCTACCGTATCCACCTTTTTTTCTGTGCTCCAACACGGACAGTTCCGCCTGCTTGTGTGTGTGTGCGGTGTGTGTGTGGGAGGGGGGGCAAGCGGTACCTGACGTCGCAAACACATTTCTCCCACAGCGGATGGTAGAGTACAATCTAATGTAACAAACGGAATCACAGCCACATGCAGGACCTTGTGTGTGGTTCCTTCTCGGATGCTAATATACAGTTAGCGTCCCACAGCCCAGCTCTCGTGGGCAGTACAAAAAAGAAAAGAAAACGTAATGTCCACTTTAATTGCACCTTGCCCGTGAGTGTAGCCTGAGAGACACAGTTGGGGGGAGGAGGGGGCAGGTGTTGGAGAAGGCCCTGATAATTGCCTGGGTAACGTGGCCAGGCCTCTTGTGGGAGTGTGTCGCTGCTCTGAGGACGCGCTCAAAATGAGCCACTGCATCAAAAATGGAGGTTGGCAACCTACGAGCACGTCCGGGCGATTTTTCAAATGAGACTCTCTGCTCCCCCGAGGAAAGCTTGGCTTTCCCTCTTATCATAAGCAAATGGAACAGAAATGGGCACAAATATTCTTTTTCGGCATGCGTAAGTAGGTTGGGCGATAGGGCAAGCTGTAGAGTTCAGTGTTGGGGACAGGGAACATGGGGAAAGTATGTTTGGTGGAGTTGAAAAATAAGGGCCATTGCGTTCTAGTAGTGTGTCTCTAGATTCATTTTTTTGTTGGAGTGCTGATGTGTTCTTCAAGTGTTTATTTTTTGTTGGTCTTTTGTTTTAATAATAAAAGAAAGTGGAGAGATGCTTGCATGCTCGGTGTTCCATCACCTCGTGACAGTTTTGCTTCCAGGTGAACCAAGCGTCTTTACGCAAGCTAAGAACCTCGGAAACAGCCCTGGGGCCCCTGAGACACAGTACTCTAAACTGTTACCAAAGTCAGAAAAGTTCAATAACATCTTGACAAACTCTAGAAAGAAATCTCTTTCTCATTATAAAAACATATTTCGGGGAGGAAAAGATGATTTCACACAATCGTTGCCTCTTCTGATCCGACAGAAATATCACGCTTGATTGGAACTTGAGTGAGTGATTTATAATTGGCCAACCAAATCACTATTTTTATAGGCCCCTTTTCACAATTACATACTCTCCATGTTAATGTTACTTTCAGTAGGAATTAGGTCTTTATGTGCTCCGAAGCCTGTACTCCATTAATTTAGTTTTATTGCCACTAAATTAGTTTCACTTACCCCCTCTGGCAGCCAAACCTAATGTGCATAAATGTAATTTATGCACCTAAACATTTGTACTCAAAATATTCAGCTCAAGTACATCGTAGGTAGGCCAGGGGAATGTCAATTACCTTCCAAACTGTTCCACCCGCAGACCTTGTGAAAGTCTACGAGTACCTGAGCGAGTCTGTCCAGGAAGAGATGGGTCTTTACTGCAGGGACACCTTGCCTGACCACACATCTACTGTACTGTCTCTCTGGGAACGTTGCCTCAGAGGAATGAGACTTGTAATAATGTCACCTTCACCCACCGACTTCGTCAGTGCTATTTCACTTTCATGCATGAACGTAATGTTTTAGTGACACCATTAAGTCTTATACGAGTTCTGATATTACTTTTTTCGCGTCGGGCGGGGGAGGGGGGGGGGGGGGGGGCGGAGGTGTTACGTTGGAGAATTGTTCCGGATTGCTGTTGTGTGGTGAACTATGAAGATCATGTTGGGGAAGGATACACAGATTATTCTGTTGGGAGCACTAAAACTGATCTGAGGAGGCAAAACAAAGGCTGAACAACACAAACGTATAACGCACAGACAGGAACGTTTCTTTCTTTTTACAATGAATGTTGCAGTTGATCACTGCAGGATGGCAAAGAAATGAAGGGAGGCTTGGGATCATTTCCGAGCACATTTTCAAAAGCAGACCTCACAACAGTCGTTTTTAAATAAGTAGAAAGGGGCGCAGGAAGTCACAAGGCTCTGTTTGTGACAGCTCACAGCGTTCGGTTGTTTGTCACTTGCGTCTCTGCTGGGGGACTGGGCAGTGGAGCTTGGAGCTGCTGGACGGATTGAAAAGCACAGCCATCAGTTGTCGCCAGGCTGTTATTACACGGGAATGGAAGTCTAAGGAACAGATGGAAGCTTATTTAGTGACTAGCTCCGCCCAGCCTCTACCCGGCCTCCACACAGCCTCAACATGGCCTCTACCTGGCCTCCGCCCAACTTCCACCCAGCCTCCATCAGGCCTCCACCCTCAACCCAGCCTCGTCTCCGCCTCTACCTGACCTCCACCCAACTTCCACCCAGCCTCCATCCGGCCTCCACCCTCAACCCAGCCTCGTCTCCGCCTCTACCTGACCTCCACCCAACTTCCACCCAGCCTCCATCCGGCCTCCACCCTCAACCCAGCCTCGTCTCCGCCTCTACCTGACCTCCACCCAGCTTCCACTCAGCCTCCATCCGGCCTCTACTTTCGACCCAGCCTTCACCCGACCTCCACCCAGCCTCTACCCGGCCTCTCCCTGGCTTCTGCCCAGCCTCTGCCCAGCCTCCACCCCCTGGCCTCTCCCTGGCCTCAGCCTCTGCCTTGTCTCCACTTCCACTGAGGGAATCGAGGAACTCCGCAGCACCCTCAGGCGAAACACCCTTATTTCAAGGGCCCAGAGTGAGACATAACACTCCTCCGATCACAACAGACGGCGAGCCGGAGAGAGAACGTCTGAGATAATGGGCTTTGATGTGGTGCCTTTCTCTCTGTCTCCTGCAGTCATCCATCAAGGTAAATGTAAAAGACAGAGCGTGCCGAAGCCAGGTGATTCTCTTTCTGTCATCGCAAACTAGATTTGGTAGACCTCGCTGACCCACTATGAAGCCATGTTCGGCTCAATCCTGCGCGCTGCTCTTGGATCGCTGGGAAGGGCAGGGAGACCTGATCGCATACTGTATGCGCACGTCACTCTTGCTAATGAATACACCTACCCCTTGATAATGGGATTATCGAAATTCTCTGTAGTGTGTGGCTCAGTGACTGGGCTCCGTGTGCGGTGCAAAGACATTTCACCCACATCGCCGTGTGAGGCATTCCCAACGCTTTCATTTTGCGCTAATCTCGTTAAGCACATCATTTCGCCGCGACGCTTAGTTTGGAATTATGCGTCCCTGCGTCGACAGACACAAAACCTGCCGTTTTAAATGACTGAAAGGAGGTTAGCGGTGCAACCACCTGAATAAAGTTATTTCTTAGTGACCATCAAAAGTTTCTCCAATGCCACTCTGTGTTATTTCACAGTTAGTATCCTGGGGTGAACTGGCTGGATCGCTTTCAAGGATATCCAAGGGGAAAAGTCATTAGCTGAAGAACAAGTTCACCGGCTATTTTATGCCAAACACACCGGTGCGACATGCTCCAGGCTTTCCTTTAGCTTTAATGTATTATTCTGTTGTCAGGCAGTGTTGGCTGTTGTCGAAACCTCTTACAAAGATGAATTGCACGGTTCACTCAAGGAAACGTTCCAGAGAATGTCTGGATCGGAAGTCGAGCTTTTAAATTACAGATGGAAGATAAAATCCATCTAATGCACTGAAGGACTGAAAACAAAGTCTCTTACAAAGATGATGTCTGGGTAGCATGTCACCGTGGTATTTTCTAAAAGAGACTTAATACCTTTAATGGTAGAATTTGAATGTTTTTTTTTTTGTTATCTCTTATTTCATTTTGTGCATGCAAGCTAATTGTGCATAAAGCCATTGTCTCAACCCACTCACCAAAATCTCACCATCTCTTTTTAATGCTGTATTTATTTGAGTTGTCAGACATTCTATAGTTTAGTTTGAGGTTAATTCAGTTTAGATTGAGAAATATTCATGATGATTAAATATAGATATGACAATAAACAGCTCAAATCTATTTTTAAATCATGTAAGGTGTTTATATAGTAGACTATGTTACATATTTACAGACAGCACATAAAAATGAATTTTATTTAGTGTATCTTACAAATTCACACTGTTATATACATTTTATAGACATTGTTTTATAACTTTTCACAAACGATTGTATTATAAAAATAAAAGCACATGTAACATAATTGACCCAGTACATAGCCATTGTGATCACGCTGTTCTATTTCTGAACAATTGAAGTAGTATCTCTAATTGTACAAAAAAAGTAAAAAATAATAATCCATAGGCTAGTTCAGACGTCTGAAAAATAGAGAGCTTGACCTTCCAATTGATCGAATTCATGGCGTGAAAAGTGCAGTTAAATTAACATGGTGAACACAAAAGCATATTCTCTATGTTATGCAAGAAACTAAGTGGTGGACCTATAGATGAAGACATGCTGTCATTCTTCCAGACTGGCTGAGACTTCATCAAGAAACAGGCAGCGTATCCGAGATGATACAATATTGATGTTCATAACAGGGATTGAGTGCAGGATCAGTGTTATTAACCTAGAGAGAGTAGACAAAAATGACCGTCGAACGGCACTTATACTTCATCATGTTCTACAAAATGCATGAAAGCTAATTGTACAGGAATCCCAACGCACAAAGTTGCCACCCCCCCCTTCCTCCTCCTCCTCCTCCAGAAACGCTCTCAACTTGAATCAAGTCCGCGTGAGCGACCAAAACATGTGAAGCTGGACGCCGGGGCCCCCTTACTAGCTACATAATTTGGTGGTCTCATATTCCATTGAGTTGGGCTGTTTGGCACTGAAAGTCTGCAAAGCTGCCTGGATTCTGACGACATCTGTGGTTGACAGTTTGAGCCTGTGCCGCAGGAGGCAGGAGAACAGGTCCAGCCTCTGGGGCCCCGGAGGGGACAGCCGGTTGACTCGGTCCCTGATCTCCAGCAGCTGCAGCAGGGCCGAGTCCTGGGAGCCCTGGGTGTACGGGTAGTCCAGCTGCAGGATCAGGTCCTGGATGGCTTCCGGGTCAAAGTGCATGCTGTAGCCGAACACCTGGATGCTGTTGATCTTCATGTAGCCCAGGTTCCTCCCGGGCTCCAGGAACTCCAGCGGTTCGTAGTACACCGAACCGTTCCCATTGGTCGAGGGAGCCTTGATGCGACTCCGCAGGTAAAAGTGGACGGTCTCGAAAAACGTCTTCCACTTGTTCCCCAAAGTCAACGTCCAGTTGTAACAGTCCAGGGGAATGTCTAGTTTAGTCCTCTCCCAGTCCGGGTAGTCGTCCTGGTCTATGGGCATGATCCAGCTCTCCGAGTGGCTGCCCCCGAACGGGTTGATGTACACGGACAGCACTGGCTCCAGGGTGCTGTTCTTGGTGAGGCACACCTGCATGGACACGCCCAGCAGCATGTGGACGTGGCTGGACTTGTACTTGTTGCTCTTGAGCGTCAGCAGCATCCTCTTCCTCCACGACGGATCGAACCAGCTATTGAGGCGCACGTCGTTGCTGACGAAGATGCCGTGGACGCCGATGCGGCCGTCCCTCTTCTGGAGCAGGTAGCGCAGCTCCAGGTCCTGCAGGTCCGTCTCGAAGCCGATGTAGTGGTCCGTGGAGTCGGGCACCTCGTTGCGGCACAGGCCCTGGCTCAGCATGTAGCCGGGGTTGCAGGTGGCGCAGCGCGAGCGGTTCTCGTAGGAGCAGGAGGCGCAGGCGGTGCCCTCGCCCACGGAGCAGGGCAGGACCCCCTGGCAGGACGGGTGGTCGAAGGGGCAGGAGCAGCTCCGCGTCTCCTCCATGTAGGAGCCGATGTGGTTGTTTTCGCTGCAGTACATGATGGAGAGGATGTAGTTCAGCCAGTAGCTGAAAGGCCTGTGGCAAAGAGAACAGAAAATATTAATACTGTTTATTTATATATTCCCCATCTCTACTCTACTCGACTTTACTCTCTCTCATATTTACTGTATAGTAATAATTCGGACACAATTTTGGAAAGACCTATCTCTACACGTTAGCAACATAAACAGCAGTTCATCAGTGTGGATGTGTGGGGCTCAGGAAAAGTCCAAAACACGAATGAACCCGACGTTAAAACAGCTTACAGCCAAAATCATAGATAAACAATTCCTTACTGGCAGGCTGTTATTAACACGTGACCACCAAGATCCACAGGACTGTATGCTAATCTCGGTTAAGTTGTTGGTTCTGAAATATCTCTATCTGCTTGACTCGGGGCTGGAGTCTACACGGGCATGGGCCGTCTCTCATCTGGTCGATGAAAACAGCGCTCTGCGCCAGCTTAGCCGCTCTCCCACCACCTCAGCGTACGCCATAGAGGCAGGATATGTACATTCCCCTGGAGAGGAGAAAGAGAGAGGCAGGAGGGAGAGGCAGGAGGGAGAGGCGAAGAGGAGAGGAGAGAGAGGCAGGAGGGAGAGGCAGGAGAGGAGAAGAGGAGGAGAGAGAGGCAGGAGGGAGAGGCAGGAGGGAGAGGCAGGAGGAGAGGAGAGAGAGGCAGGAGGGAGAGGCAGGAGGAGAGGAGAAGAGGAGAGAGAGGCAGGAGGGAGAGGCAGGAGGAGAGGAGAAGAGGAGGGGGAGGCTTGAAGAAAAAGGAGGGAAGTGAGGCAGGAGGAGAAGAGGGAAGAGAGGCAGGGGGGGGAGAGGGAAGAGAGGCAGGGGGAGAGGAGGGAAGAGAGGCAGGGGGAGAGGAGCTGTCTCGCTGTCTGTATGGTTCACAGAGGCAGACATAAGAGATGTCTGTGTGGCTGGAATCCAGTTTTCAGAAAGTAATTTTCACTATGTAATAAAAATAATTACACTGATACAGCATATAGGGGAGGGTAATTCAAAATGGGAGCTGAATACAAAATGTCAGCGCATCTGAAAGCAGGGATCCGTCAGTTCAGATTACCATCATACAATCTGCAAAGGAAAATAGACAACACTGACTGTTGGAGATTTACTATACAGTGTGTGAATGCCAAATCCACTGTAGTTTAAGGAAGAGGAACTACACACAGGAGTTCACTTCCTGTCTCACGGCCATGTACTGAGTTCACTTCCTGCCTCACTGCCTTGTACTGAGTTCACATCCTGTCTCACTGCCTTGTACTGCCCTATCACATGCTGTGATTGCCTTCTCCCTGTGTGTGAAACTAACACATTTGAAACTCTTGTTCTGTGTGCACTGTGTCTGACAATGTTAATGCAAATCAAGCTCATGCCTTTTAAAACAGGGCCGGGGAAACACAAGCAGATTAAATGATGGAAGGAAGGCGATCTCAGTGTGTCGAATGTACGAAACGAAGTCTAGGCATATTAATCAGACATCTATGCTTGTTAAAGTCGGATGGTTTTTCCCCCAACGAACAATCCGGTCTCATTTCACCAAGTGTAACAATTTATCAAACTTATTTTCATTCTAAGAAATGACAAGCACAGCAGTTTTAACTCGACGAGGGGGTTTGTGAGATTGGAGCAGCGCTCATGTGCTCTGATTGACAGCCTTTGAACTCTGCAGAACAAGAACATTCAAAAGCAACGCTGAGTTTTGAAAGTGTTATCTGTCTCCCCGCCAATAACCTCCTGAGGGGGTGCACATGTCAGACCAACACATTTTGGACCAGTTAGAGCATTGCTAGAGGAAGTTTCTTTGGGATGTAAGCCAAACTCACAGGACTGGTCCAATTACTCAAATCATATCTCTCATAGATACCACGGCCAGAGGGTCGGTGTTTGTTACTTGGGTATGGCATAACCCGGAAGGTATCACGGATAAAATCACCCCTGAAAGGTCGACTTCCTTCAAAGCCACCCTGTCTAAACCCGTGCAGGAAGACTCGTCTCAGTAACAGAAGCTAAGCGGGAGTGCGTTTAGAAGTTCAGCGCTGCGCAGACAGGCACAAGTCTCACCTCTCTCTCAGCACCAGGACTTTGGGCTGCATCCGACACCTCTTGCTGAGGGTGAAGAGTTTGTTGACGAGGCGGCGGGCTTTGCTGACGAGCTGGCGCGCCGCGAGCTCCAACTGCCTGTAGCGCTGGTGGACGGCCGGCTCCATCTTCCAGAAGTACTGGACGGCAGACGAATTGAGGGCGTAGAACGTGGGGAGCCTCCGCACAAAGTTCTGGAACTCATCTGGAAAGGCAGACGAGGTTAAAGCCCGGTTCCGCATCATCCCCGACCGCCCGCTTCGTTATCTATCGTCCGCCTGTTCCTTTTGGCCGAGCGCGTCGGAGCACGTTCGTATCACCTTGCAGGGAGAGCACACTAGACTGGGCCCCGCATCCCCTTAGGACAGGTTGGAGGTGATATTGTGTGATGCATATGGTAATGGATGGAGGCGGAACCCAATTTGGGTTGGTTCGTCGCAGGAGATGCCAAGAGCTTAGCCAGAGCTTGGCAGAGGAGGCCCATCTCTCTGTGTGAGAGCAGCCTATCATCCAGGCACACAAACTAAGGAGAAGACACCGTTACCAGAAGGCTAGTGGAGCTAATGAGACTCGTTTGCATGACCGCAATAAAACCAAATCTGTTTTCACCACGGTCGATAACATCTTATCGCGAGGACACTCATATCAGAGTGATCAATACGAGCTCCTCCTTAATAACAACATGACTGTGATGTTTACGATGAACAACAGTGATACTGATGACTTCTGATTTCAAAACCTATTTAGAGTCAATAGGTTTCCTGACAGATTGTCAAGGTGCATTACATACAGCTGGGAAATTAAAACACTGAAACAATCATTTAATGAAAGTAATGAAATGTGCACTTTAATATTTCAGTCCAGCATTAAAATATCTAACCAAGTGTGATATTTTCTCATTATTCACCGGTGACACAAGGAAAAATAAAAACAAGAACTGTGCTAACCTTGAATAAAATAAACCATGTTTAATGCAGGATTTCTTGTTGTTTTACCAAGTAATAAATCAATATGCCTTGACGCGTGTCCACGGGCTTGTTTGTTGTCTTTTCATAATTCGATTTCATGATGTGCTCGGTAAAGATTGTTTGCGTCTTTCAAAATCAGCCTCCTGCTGTTGCGTTCGGTGGAATTACAGTGCTCCATTGCATCCTGAGTCAAGACCCTTTAGGCTGGCGCAATTCCCAGAAAAAAAACAAACAACTAAAACAAAACGAAAATGGTAAATAAATAAAGAAACACAGTCCGCTCCTGCCAGAACCAGAGCGTTATTTCACCACCGTGACAATGACACCTCATCTCTGTAGCCCCGGCCTCTTCCCTCCATTATGGGCTTATCGGCCGCAGAAAACAACAGGGCAACGATGCTTCTCTTTTAATGGCTCTCCTGCACTGCAATACACCCATTCTGCCAGACCCTGCACCACACTCACCAGCGGAATGACAAGAACTACCGTAGCGACGTAATTACTGAAGCTCACAGCAACAATGCTGGCGGTCGGGTGGGATCAAGGGGGTTCGTTTAGGACAAGCGACTCGAGTGAGGGCCGGCTCTGCGTCGCCGGTGTCAACAAAGAGAGGTGAGCTTCTGTGAAGGCCGCAGGCCAGGCAACAACCCAGCCTGAATGTCAGCAAACTGTGAAGGTTAGCCACCATTTATAGGGGAAAACAATTAAATAAACACATATCCAATCAAATCCAATTATCACAGCTGAGATGGGGTTGTTTTCATTACACATTGTTGTGAGTATCAAATCTAATTGTATTTGGACAGCTCTCTTTGCAAGCAAAGTCACAGAGGGCTTCACATACACCCATAGAACTGCAGCTAAACCAAAAAAAAAAAGAACTATCGTCGTGAACAGGAAGTGATGTCAGGCAGCTTACCGGACTCCTCAAAGTCACTGTTGGCCATGTTCCAGGTTTCCCTCACTGTCAGCAAACTGGCTTCCATCGCTCGGAGGTCCACGTCTGGACAGTTGCACTGGGGGAACCCTGGGCTGCACTGGCACCAGCAGTCACTGTCCCGACACACAAACTGACCCTCCTCGTTACAGCCGATGTAGCTGAGAGCAGCCTGCACGAACCTGGCCCTCAGGTACTCTGGGAGGATGGCCTGCAGGCCTGGGAAGAGGAGGGGGAGAGGGGATGGGACGGGAGGGGGGAGAGGGGATGGGACGGGAAGAGATGGGATGGGACGGGAGGGGGGAGAGGAGATGGGAGGGGAGGGGGGAGGATGGGAGGGGAGGAGAGGAGAGGGGAGAGGGGATGGGACGGGAGGGGGGAGAGGGGATGGGACGTGAGGGGGGAGAGGGGATGGGAGGGGGGATGGGACGGGAGGAGAGGAGATGGGAGGGGGGAGAGGGGATGGGACGGGAGGGGAGGAGATGGGACGGGAGGGGGGAGAGGGGATGGGACGGGAGGGGGGAGAGGAGATGGGACGGGACGGGAGGGGGGAGAGGAGATGGGACGGGAGGGGAGGAGATGGGATGGGACGGGAGGGGGGAGAGGAGATGGGAGGGGAGGGGGGAGAGGGGATGGGATGGGAGGGGATGGGACGGGAGGGGGGAGAGGGGATGGGACGGGAGGGGGGAGAGGGGATGGGACGTGAGGGGGGAGAGGGGATGGGAGGGGGGATGGGACGGGAGGAGAGGAGATGAGATGGGAGGGGGGAGAGGGGATGGGACGGGAGGGGGGAGAGGGGATGGGAGGGGGGATGGGACGGGAGGAGAGGAGATGGGAGGGGGGAGAGGGGATGGGACGGGAGGAGAGGAGATGGGACGGGAGGGGGGAGAGGAGATGGGATGGGAGGGGGGAGAGGAGATGGGACGGGAGGGGAGGAGGAAGACAGGAAAAGGATATCTTACTAATCCCATTCCGGTTGACATAACATCACATCAAATTGTATTTATTCCTATTCTACTACACATGACGACCCTCTTTGTGTTGAAGTACACCCTATGAGTTCCGGTAACTGCATCAATGTTCTCTGCATACATATACATTCCTACATCTGAGCTGCGGGAACAGATGGTTGAATACAATAATGTATATGTATGAAGTTTGGCAGTGTTTCTGCCTTGTTACAGGCCAGATTGCTACAGGAGGTAAATTTCATTCCTCTGACAGGTTTCTACATTTTTTAACATCACTGTCTTTGATTCTCTTGGAACCCTGTGGTTCAACAGCCAATGAAAGACGGATTGAAGCTAAATTCTTTCTGACATCCTCTTGCCTCCCTTAAAGGGAGCCAGCCAGAGAATAAAAAATCTGTGACAATTCCATCACATTTTCTGGAAGGGTTCAATTATAGATGGCCAACCTTGCAAATGAATCTTGTTTTCGGGGCTCTGAACCAGAACAGAACTGACAGAGTCGAGGTTGTCATAGTTACTGCAGCCAAGGGGACCCGTCCTTGTTTCCGTCACCTAGAGGAGAGAGAGAGAGAGGCACATGGCAATAATCCTCACACTGTGAGCGGACCCCACTAAAGTCATTAAATTTGCAGAAACACGGTCTGCATGTCATATGAAAACAAAAATAACAATAGCTTCACCGCCTTACATCTCCAGGGTACGAAAAGAAAAATGACACACATTATTGCACGTGTGTACAAACCATTGAGCGAATAAGGCCGTAAAAGGGATAGGCGAGGAAGGAACGTCGAGGTCGTGATGGATGTTCTGAGACGTTATTAGCCGTTGATTTTTTTTTTTTTAAAGCAACTCCTTAAAGATTTTTGGACGCTTGGGGAAATTGACAAGGTGACTCATTAATAGAAACATGTCTCCGGTGTCCATGGATACAAAACTCTGACCACTCGGGGAATCTGAAAAGGTCAAAATCCCACAATACAGGGAGATATTAACCAAGGACTGGCACACCCAGGGTTTATTTTTGCCAGCACCCACGGATGTGCTGCCAGTTACCAAATGGATCCTATAGTCTTGTGTTCCCAGAAGAACTCCATTTCAAAACATCTGCCAGATGACCTACATGGAGCTAAAGAGAAGAGTAAGAAGCTTAGGGGTCAAAAGGGCTTTCAGGATGATGATGACATACAGCACAATAGCAGGGTAACTAACCGCACCCGAACCCAGGAAAGAGTCGGCCGATGGAATAACATGAAAAAATAACAAACGTAAGGAAATGGCTGGGTTAAAACACAGTCCTCTGTGACAAGTAGTAAAAAAAATCTTTCACAGACAGTTCTCTGAATTCCCGCTGACACACAAAACCAGGGAGAGGATCTATGCTCTCTTCTTCAAGAGGACAGTTAGATTGTTCACAATCACCGCTCAATCATCCCTGACAAAAAGCCTGATTTAGATTCGGTGAGTATCCAGGCTTCACTGGCACCTCCGAAGATAAACTGCCAGCCCACAGGCAGTACAATCTCCCTCCCTGTCACTTAGAAATTATTTCAAACCCCACAGTGGCTTCTTTTAATATTTTCCCAAAGGCCTAATAAAAGTTAGCACATCACCATAGTGGATTAATGGGGACCTGGGATTTCTAACCAGCATTAAACAGAATTGCTCTTCCCACTGTGTGCAGAAAAGTTGCATTTGACATTTTGTTTGAGGTCATATGAAGGGTGACTTCAGGAAAGAAAGAAAGAAAATCTATTCAGGACTATTCTGTGTTTTTCACAATATCTTACAAATAATTAAGTGTGCACACTTTTTTTAAGATAAGGTGTTTTATCCTTCGAGCATAAGTTATGCCAAGGTTTTAGTGGCTGTGAAATTGGCTGGTGGTTAGGGTAGAAAGGCTATGAGAGGCTGGAGGGAAGAAAATTAGAGACAGATAAAGACAGAGAGAGGGAGAAAGTTTGAGGGAGAGATGTGGAGAGAGAGACAGGGAGAAAGAGAGTAAGAGACAACATAAAGAGAGACTGAGAGAGAGAGAGAGAGAGAGAGAGAGACGGGCTTAATGTAGGAATTTTATTTCTATTATTCGTATTGATGTGTCGACACAATTAATTAAAAATTGAGAAGCCCCTACTGGGATCGGCAGATTAATTTCTAAACCAGACAGATGTCCAACTTAAAGGGAAAATTGACCGAATGCAAATCTAAAGATGTGTTTTCTATGCATAGCAATGAGCCCATCTGCAAAGAGCGCCCAGTGGAGCAAAACAGGGTTCCTTGACTTACTCTTTTCAATCACAAAAAAACTCAACACAAAAAAACTCACAAGTTGTATTTTTTTTTTCTAGGATGAGGCTTTTGGAAAAATCATTAAAAGACTGCTAGACACCCTAAAACATAAAATGTAAATGAGATGGATGTGGTTACGGGGCTGTGTATTAATATGCCATAATGGAGCGCAATTACATTATGCTGACTGTGTCCAAAACTCCAACAGCTGCATTTAATGGAACTGGTAATGGCCCTCAAAGGCTCTCCTGAAATAAGCAGTTTGTATTGGTTGGAGATGAGACGTGACTAGCATGCAAGATCAGTCCTCCGTGCTTCCACTGTACATGTGTTTACTGACTCTCTCACTGCATATAAAGTATGCATGGTTTATCCAGTACTGGCAAATAATGTTGTTCTTTTAAGAGAGGCCCAACAAACCAAAGGGCTTAAAAGCCTACTCTTGTTTTAAATCTAGAACTAAACGGTATTGGTTTCAAATGACAGAGAAGGATCATTCCATAAATGTTTTAAATGCTCTGCTGTAGCAGATTTTTCACACAGCCAGATTAATGGAAATTGCTGTAAAGTTAAATCATATTTAAATTCCCTTCTCTTGATATAAATAATATATTTACTTTAGCACTAATTAAGAAGCACAGACACAGTTTACTGCACTTACGAATATCTTGCCCCAAAAGTAGCAGAGAAGGCACTAACTTACCAACGGTGGTGCATCGTTTGAATTTCAACGGGTATTCATAGCTCTACTTTGGAAGCATTTTTAACATTCACGGAACACCAATAATATTTCTTAGAAATCAGAGCTTATTTAAAATGCTTCTTTTTTTTCTCCTTACCCTTTCTCTCTTTTTTCAAATCTCATTGGCACAGTCGATGAACAAATCCATATTTGCATTCGAGATGTGCTTCTGAATGTTTATACGTTCTTTGAGGATTGCGGCAGATGTTTTAAACCCACTTTGTTGCACTGGCTTACACTCTAATGTCAACCCAAGCTGGGACCTGGCTTATCCACTGAAGAAGAAGAAGGAGGAGAAAAAGAAGAAAAACGATAATAAGAGGAAGGAGTCAACTGGCATCAGAATGAGATTAAATTGCCCCGAAAGGGAAACGGACGGCCACAAAACACTACGGGGGAGCAGAAGGCAAACTTCAGGAGACGCGAGAGTTCCTTCCATGGATGTAGCTCTGGTTTTCAGTCTTTTCAAAGAGGAATGTGTGTGTGTGTGTGTGTATTCTTCAGTCCAATGTATCCACCGCTAGCGTAAGGCAGAGAGACTTTGATCCGTGGTTTCCTTGCTGTGCTCGGTGTTGGTGGGATAGCACGGGGTCAGCGCTAAAGGAGGCGTAAGGCCTGCCAAGCGGTTAGACTGCTTTCAACTGAAGCTTCACTGACAAGAGTCCAGCTGCAGCTCTCTCCTGCTCTGTTTACACACTGTACCACAACGCAGCCTGGTCAGTTCCCGAAGGATTTGTCCTGTATATCCACAACAACAAACACGTTTTTTGGATATATGCTGTGTATGTGTATATATATATATATATATATATATATATATATATATATATATATATATATATATATATATATATATATATACATACTTTAGTTTTCATGAGAGCATCCTCTTGAGTTCACACCCAAAGGTCAAAGATAACGTGATGCTGCTGCTCGACTTCCTTTTTAAATAATGAAGACGCCACAATATGTCCAAAGTTCAAATATTCATCAAGGCACAGGGTCCGAGGAGAGAAACAGCTTTGTTTTTCTATCCAGTCAAACCTGTCTCAGATACGCACAGAGGCTCTTGCCCTCGTCATTTCTCCCCGCTGTACGTATCCCTGTTTTAAAAATGCTAATGCTGAGAAGAAAAAAAAATATCCTTTGTTTTCATACAAATGAATCATCGCCATGCCATGACTGGCTGAGCACTGGTTAAGCCCGACAAATTAGGTCAACTACTCATTTTGCTCCTTACCAACCAGAATCTAGATATTATTCCGGCTAATCGTAACAGAACCTCCATACAGATAAGTCGGAGTTGTAAATCAAGGGTACACAGACTGATTTATGTCCTCTTAGCATTTCCTGTCTGCTTTCCGCACTCCCTGATAGGCTAAAGGCTCGTTTATTAGGGACAGCAGGCCCAGTTCGCTTCATAAGTCTTCTCTTCATTAGCTCCCGACACCTTAACTCATATCCAAAATGGCTGACAAATGGGGCGAGCTCTCGACGAAAATTATGAAATGGAGTAGATGATTCATCACACTGATGTGTGATACTACTACCAGCATGCTTCCTCGGCCCCTGTTTTTTTTTATCTACTTCATTTTGCTTTAGCCTATTTGTCACAGGGGCTGCCCTGCTATGTGTGCCGAACCCACTTTTCTCATCTTGAAAACATGTTATCTCTTAAAGCCCGGAGTCCACCGGCTCCTCTTAAGAGCAGCTTTGTTTTGACATCCGTCTTCATCGGGGTGAGGTAAAAATCCATGTTCTGAATTAAAGGCTGCTGATGCCGTGAATATTTCACATCATTCACCTGAAACTGCCTCACAAACAGGAGGACTGAGAGGACAGTCTCTCTATTCGTCTCAATCAGGACGGTTTTAGCAGCACTTTGGCCTAGAGCACACTGCCAAAGGAGCCACGCGTGCTGTTGCCAATTCACTTTAGAGAATATATGGTGCTATGGGACGACAGAGGGCCCGCAGCTGGGACGATAGCCCAGTAGGTCCGTGAAAAATAGCGGGCAGCTCGGAAAGTGCGAGTGAAAGTTGATAACTCAAGACCCACGCCATCGGAGAGAACAATCAAAATGGACGCCAAACTTTTTCACCGTCCTTTTAGAAACGTCCTCCCCGTCTTGCTCCACCCTCTCCACCGCATTCGGAACAGGAGCTCGTCAACGTCGAGATTTTCGACCCTCCTCTCTCACGAGATCAAAAGAATCTCTTTCGAACCGCTGTCCACGACCCTGACGGCCTTTCCCCATCCAGCGGGCCGGTCTCTGCACAGCACAAACTCCACTTCCGAAAGAGACACGCTCTGCGGCGTGACCTGAATGCCACAACGTTAATATTGTCATTAGGACAGGTCCGGAGATGGCCTTCATTCTGGGAGACTCAGACAGCCTCCGCAGAGGAAAACAGCAGCCCTTGGGGGCGCAAAGGGCACGCTAAGATGCTAAAACTCCTTTCCGTGTGATAGCGGCTGACAGAGTGATGAATGAACACAGCGGAGAGGAACTGGAGATGAGAGATTGGGGGGGGGGGGGTATTTACATGACTATTCTCTCATGCAAACAGTCCTACTCTCGTCGCCCAGCTAGCAGACACGCACTTTACAGAAAGGGGGGGGGAGCTGGGGTGTGTTCGGTACTTCTGATTATACGGTCAACAATTCCATCTGGTTGATGTGTTTACTTTGGGTGTGGTGCGCCTGCGTGTGTTTACGCTTGGTGTGTCAGTGTGCCAGTGTGTGTGTGAGTGTGTTGGGGGGGGGGGTCGTTTACCTTGATGGCGGTGGAGGCTATCTGGATGTGGTGCAGCTTGCGCAGGGTGCTCTCCCTGTCGATGAAGTAGGAGGCCGCCAGCTGGTGAAGAGCCTCCAGACTCACTGCCGTGTTGTTGGCCTCGCTCACTTCGGCCGTCCTGCTCAACCTCCGCTTGTCCACGAAGATCATTAGAGACTCCTCCCCTGGGTCCACACGCGCACACACACACGCAAACATGCACGCACACACCCGTGGCAGCACACGTACGTACGGGCCCACGCAAGCACACCGCACATACACACACACACACATAAACAAACAGATCAGCGTTCACGGTGAGCACCAGGACTGTGATGTTAGCCAGCGACAAACAGCAGAGTGGAGACAGAGAGTTGCTCGTGTAGAGTCTAACAGAACAGACAGGGGGATGCCGAACACATTCAGGCCTGGGCTACAGAACGCTCCATCTTCCTAGGAATCATTCACCGCTGGAATTGACCTCCCAGTGTGGCTAATAGCAGGAAGTGGGGTACCTCCAAGGGGGACTTAGACTGGAAGTGAAGTACTATCCAGGTTGGCTGAGATAGGAAGTGAGGTACCTTCCAGGATGGTTTAGATAGGAAGTAAGGTGCCTTCCAGGATGGTTTAGACAGGAAGTGAGGTACCTTCCAGGATGGTTTATACAGGAAGTGAGGTGCCTTCCAGGATGGTTTAGATAGGAAGTGAGGTACCTTCCAGGATGGTTTAGATATAAAGTGAGGTACCTTCCAGGATGGTTTAGACAGGAAGTGAGTTCAGTCTTAGGGAGATTTAGGGAGTGAGGTACTATCCAGGGTGGCTGGGATAGGAAGTGAGGTACTATCCAGGGTGGCTGGGACAGGAAGTGAGTTACATCCAGAGTAGCTGGGACAGGAAGTGGGTCCCTGGAACCTACCTCCCAGGGTGGCAGACAGCAGGAAGTGGGTCCCGTACTTCCTGATGATGGCATCTGTGATGGCGGCAAGGCTGGGCCTCCTGCCCAGCTGCCTGATGGTGTGGAGGAACTCTGGGTCCAAGGGCAGCGCCAGACCATTGTTCTCCTGCCTCTCCAGAGCCAGGCTGTTCACCTTCCAGCGTCCAAACTCCCTGCAAAGTCACACACACACGCACACGCACACACACAATCACACACACAGGGAATAAAGGTAAGCCTCCATTAGGAAACACCTCCATCTTAGTCAGAGAGAGGAGAGGAGGACGGGGGCTTGGGAGGTTGTTTCAACACACAGCAGGTCACTCGCTGTAAGACACCAACCCCAGTTAGCAAGCGAGCTAGCCAAACTACCTCTGGCACAGTAGCTTTAGCTACTGACAAAATAAATGCAGATGAAAGGCAGAGCAGTTTTCTTATCCATGTGAAAAACACGACATGCTGTCCTCACAACATGCAGCTGCAGTAATGTTTCCTTGGTGTGAATAGCATAAGAAGAATTGCAATAATAGACTTCCCGAGGATTGTAGCATCTAGCATAACTGTGTACGTTTTCCATGTCCCTACTGGGTTCCGTGTTTTGAAAAAGTACGAAATTGGGTCTTATTGTTCCAATCGAAAAGTGGACCGGCCGGGGCTTGCCTCTCCTGATGAGAGCCGTCTGCACATTCAGTCCACGCTGGGTGGAAAGTACCCCGACTGCACCACCTCTCCTGTCTTATCGGAATGTTCCGCACCGTTTTCAAAAAGATGAACGCTCTCATGCTGCTTCTTCCAAGCTGGGAGAATTGCGCCCGTGCTGCTGAAGAATAAAAAATATTTCACCAAAAAAAAACAGAAACGAATCCAACAGAAACATTGCCTTTTCCTTCCCTCCCCCCCCCCCCCCATTTTACATAATGGTGCAATCTGGGGTTATTTGGAGACACTTTGACTTGCTGGCGGACGGACGGTCTGTAATCATGGCTGGGGGCCCGCTGGTTCCTAGCAGCTGAAAGGGAAAGGTCTCTGATAAAGGTGCTTGATATTCAGCCTGGTGTCGCCGCACGCCAGCTGTCTTTATCTGCTCCACGCACACGGTCTCTGCTGCGGATCCGATGCGTAGATCGCCCGGCCCAGATAAGGACTATAACGACAGGAGTCAGGTGGCTGAGCGGTTAGGGAATCGGGCCAGTAATCCAGTTCGATTCCCAGTCATGCCAACTGACGTTGTGTCCTTGGGCAAGGCACTTCACCCTACTTGCCTCGGGGGAATGTCCCTGTACTTACTGTAAGTCGCTCTGGATAAGAGCGTCTGCTAAATGACTATGTAAATGTATAACGAGGAGGAGCCAGGGGCCAAGAGCTAAGGGCCCGAGGCCAAACCTGTTATGGAGACGTGGGGGTCAGTAGGAGCCTCTCCACCTGGTATATGAGTACATTAGAAGGTGGACGTTGCATGTGTTTGAAATCTCGAAAGGCAGGCAATAAGGCTGGTTTTTCAGAGCCAGGCACGTACACACCCACGGGTGAACAAGCGGGGGGGAAAAAATAAAAACACAGAAACTACACACGCAGCAAACACTAATTGTGTTGTTGCCCTAGCCCCGGTACAACTTCCTCCCCCCGAGTCCAGACTCGCTGTCAATCAAACTCCCACCAATGAGAACACCCCCCTGAGAAAAAACAAAACTGAAATCCCCTTGCAGGATTCAGCTCATTAGGGCCCGTTTCATGTTGGCGTTCCACCGTAACGAGGGACCATTAGTGTTTCCCCTGCCATGAGGACAGAGCGTGAGAGGACGAGCGGGAGGTAGAGATAGAGATAGAGAGAGGGGGAGAGAGAGAGCAAAAAAAAGAGAGGCAGAGAGAGAGAGGAAAGGAGAGAGAGAGAGAGAGAGAGAGAGAGAGAGAGAGAGCTTAACTGTGACGGACTCAGCCTCGCCGGGTGCCGCTGATGGACAGTTATGGATGGAGCCGCCGGTAACTACAACACACACAACCAAACTCACGCACACACAACCATAACACACACACCTAACCTCACATACACACCCACAACTACACACACCCAACTAACACCCCCCCCCACACACACACACACACACACACACGCACACAAGCAGAACAGGGTCGGCTAGCACAGTTGCCGGTGTGATCCACCCCTGGCCTTCCTCTCTGAGGCGAGGCGCTGCGCGGAGCAGCAGGGGTCCCTTGTACAGCTACCTGTCAGGCCCCCTACCAGGCCTGAGGGGCCAACATTGAATCACGGAGGAGGAACCAGCTACGGGGGGCAATCAGCAACCAGGCCTGGGCCCCTCTCTGTCCGTCAAACAGCCTCTCTCTGAGGAGCCCAGCTACCGAGCAGAAACCCTCCATAACAAGTCAGCACTCAGCCCCAGGTGAAAACAACCACCTCCATGATCTCACACCACTCCCGTGCCTCGAAGGTTCGACCTCGTGATCACCACCGAGGTGAGGACCGTGACAATCAGTTCAGCATGGCTATCTCCACCACGTTTGGGTTTAATGTAGCATGAGTTGGAAGGATTCCTTATTTCTTTTTTTTGCCCGGTTCAAAATCTCTCTATCGTGCAGTTGTATAAAGAAGATTTTCAGGGCTCACAGTCGGCAAGCAACAACCAACACATGGGGCGCGGGAGGAATGAGAGCAATCTGGTAGGCTGGTTTACCCCAGATACCAAAATAACAAACAGTTTGTTTGGATCAAAGTTACTTCAAGGACCTCTCTACATGAGATCCATAGAGTGGAGTATACACCTTCATGCTTCGCTCCATCCTGCTTGACAACGTTTATTTGCGAGACCTTGCCAGCTAGCGGTACAGTAAACAGCCTTTTTTTTTTATGGAGGAAGGTCTTCATTGGCCTCTCTTCTTTTTCTGCCGGAGTGTAATTTAACGTGACGGTGACTCATCTGAATGAGTACGAGCCATCAGATGAATTTGAAATGTTGCAGCCACAAACGGAAAAAAAAGTATTTTGATTGGGACTACTTCAAAGAAGCGAAGTAAACAGCAACCAGCATACGTTCACCCACGCCAGCTTGGAGCGAGAGGAACTGCATATTCAAAAGATCACATGTCAACTTTTCTAATTGAGCAAGTTCGGATCCTGTTTGAGAAGAGGGAGGCACAGAACGAGCAAGGGAGGAAAGGGGGGGGGGGGGGAGAGGGAGGAATGAGACAAAGTTAGGGATCTGTTAGTTCAAATATTGAAGTGAGTGTGATCCTATTAGAACTAGGCCAGCGACACCATTAGAACCATATTTTAATTCATCAGAACACAGTACAGAGGTTTAAAGCAAGTCTCACTTCAGGATGTATACGCTTCACATACTTTCATTGACCAGGTCGACACAAACTACTTCTAGTCGGGCTCAATTCGATATTAGTGGCCGATAGAATCACAGATCAACTGCTGGTTATACTGCAGAACCTTCTAATTGATCCGGTCAATAGATTAATTCTCGTCCCACACATTCAATATATCAATATATATATTAATCCCCCCCCCCCCCCCACACACACACACACACACACAAACACGCACGGACGAATGCCCAAACATGTACACACACGTGCGTGAACACACGCGCGCACACACACACACGGCTAATTCGTGCCGCACTCACGGGTCTCACAAACAGCCACTGCTCTGGAGCCGTCAATCTCCTTATTGAAGAGCTTCTTTCCTGCCCCACACTGAGTGCATCCTCCAGTAGAGACCTCTGCATGGGGCTGCTGGAAGTCACACACACACAAAGAACACACACACACAGAGCACACACACACACAGAGCACACACACAGAGCACATAGGCACACGGAGCCCACACGGAGCACACACACATACGCACGCATGGTACAAGCCAACACACACTCACAGGCACGCGCACACACACACACACACACCACTCTGGAGGACACCCTGCCATGGACCTCAGCTCTACATAACACCCTATCACACACTTGTCAGGAAGCATAAGCCCTCTGGTCTATGAGCTCCCTGACAACAGTGCTGGAGGCAGGGCCCCCGCTGACACCGTCCTGGAGGGCCTTTCCCCCTCTTGCCTGGGGGAGAGGCCGACCCAGGCACGCCCTGTGCCAACGAGCTGCGGAGGACATCCAGGCGCCGACTCGAACACACGCGTGGGCGTAGCTCAGCGGCTGGAAGCATTTGCCTCTGGATCGAGAGGTCGTGGGGTCGATTCCCTGTCTCTGCGTCGGTCTAGTAGGACGGGTTCCGTGGGGTTATTCCATTCGAAAACACCTTAACTGTCCCTCATGCAGCACTGAGGAGTTTTGGCTTGTTAACAGCAAACAATCCCTCCCCAGGCTAGAGCAGAACCTGATCTCGGCTGAGTGACTAACAGAAACATCCTGCACCACACAGCTCATAACAAAAAAATCGAGTGGGAAAACAGGGGGGGGAACGAGGATTTACTCGAAATTTCCTGTCGCAGGATGACTAAAACAATGTGCGGTGCAATTCTTTTCGCTCATCGACTGTGAAAACAGGCATGGAGAGGCTGGCACGGGTAACAGCCACAGTGGGGGTACGTTAAAGACATTGTCCTACAAGGACCAGGGGTTTGACTTCCACAGGGCCGGGCGGAGGGGTCGAGGGGAGGGGGCGTGGGGGGGAGGGGAGGTGAAGGGGGGGGGGGGAGCGCTCTGCTGCATGTCACCAGTAGGGGGGGTTAAAACACTGAGGTAGCAACCTGGGTCGTCTTCTCCTGCTCGTCTGGTCTCTGATTCCCTCCCTTTCCCTGGTCATTCCCAGAGCACTGCAGAACATGACGGGGTGAGAGAGAGGTGGTGGGGGGGGGGGGGGGGGGGGGGGGAGGTAGACAGAAAGGAAGAGGGGGAAAGAGGGGTAGAGAGAGGGATGTCGATTGACACGGAGAGGGGTGGAGAGATGGAAAGGGAGAGGGAGGGAGGGACATAAAGAGATAGACAGAAAAATCGAGGGAGCGAGAGAGCCAGAGTGAGACAGCGAGAGACGGAGAGCGAGAGACGGAGAGCGAGAGGGAGCGAGGGTGACAGAAAGAGAGAGAGAGAAAGAGGTGTGATGTCTGAGGGACCAGAGAGGCAGAACATTCTCCATCTGGGGCCCTGGCGGCGTCCCCGCCACCGTCTGCCAAGAGCCAGGCGGCCGTCACAACCCCTCAGAGCTGCCACCCTGCCATCAGAACATGACCCTCGCAACGCAGCGTCAAAACGCACACCTGCAGCACATGACGCGCACACTCACGTGGCACATACACTCCCTGTAGCGCAAACACACACACACACTGTGGCGCACATACGTAGCACACACAGACACAGAAGTGCATTTGCTTGCGTACACACACACACACACACACACAGTAGCATACACACACACACACACACTGTAGCGCACGTACGTAGCACACAGATACAGTAGTGCACTTGATTGCATACACACACACACACACACACAGTAGCATACACACACACACACACACACACACACTGTAGCGCACGTACGTAGCACACAGACACAGTAGTGCACTTGCTTGCATACACACACACACAGTAGCATACACACACACAAACACACTGTAGTGCTGGCTCAGTGCCTATTGAAGGCACACAACGCTTAGACAGCCCTGCCTCACCACCACATCCACGACCGGTCAGCCCTGCCCTGCTGCCTAACTTACCTGTATATCTTATACTTGGTGCTGAACCCTTGCTGGTAGCGTTCCGTGAAGTCCACGAACTCTTGCGAGTGGTGGAAGGGGCCTTTGTCGGAGAGGAGCCAGCTGTAGGGTCCCAGGGCATCGCTGAAGCCAGGCCCGGCGGCCGTCTGGCCGGGCGCGGCGAACACCCAGATCCGGAGGAGGCTTAGAGCTACGCAATTCCATAGAAACATGAGGGGCGCCAGTCTAACAGGGATACACCGGCCTCTCATGCTTCCCCCCGCCCCGACGACTCCTCATTCTCCCCGCACTCTGGACGAGCCCTGGATAGGAGAGATGCACGGAACGGTGAGAACGCAGCCTTTTAAAAGCGCGCGTGTGTGTGTGTGTATGTGTATGTTGGGGGGTTCTCTGTGTTAATTTCTTTACTCAACTAGGAACGTGGTAATTCCTCATTAATTAAATGTTGCAGATCTGCAAAAAATAAGAAAAGAAAGAAACAAAAACATCTCTAGCGCACATGTTTTAAATTGCCACTGAGGTTATAAATAATATTATTGTATCTAATTATATAAAATACATCTAAATTAAAGACAGAAGTGTTGGTAATTATCAATATTTATTTTCATTCGTGTAAAGCATTCCATAACCGGCGACCACAAAGCCTATATTTGATTAAACTTCACCTTATTCGGCAGGCAGTGAAGAATTAAGCTCAATGCTGAAGTTGCGGGCATCAGTCCCGGTTAACGACCGTCAAGTTATATTCAATGAGGATAATTTATGGAAACTTGCAAGAGATGAAAATCGTTCTGTGAGAAAAGGTTTGCATACGGTCATAAATTACGCACACCGCAACTTGGAGAAACCGCTGCTGACGTCCACCTGGCCGGTTCACCGACTCCGTCGCGTAGGCTCCTACCAGAAAAGGACTTTTATGATGTAAGATCCAGTATATTCAGGTAAATGCGCACAGCCCATCCAAATGAGCTGGAACAACTGGCATTTATACAGTAGACCACCTTCCAGATGAATCCTTTTTTTCCCAGGAAAAAAATAAGTTGTATGAAGTCTTTCGATGCAACCGATGACAGTCAAATAGCTGGACGTTGTATCTGCTCACGGATTGGTTTCTGTATTGAATTCGAACGCACTTCTACTTTCTGCGTCCTGAGCGCCAGGAGATGCGTCTTGTATTCCACTGTAACGGCATGTGTGAGGTCGCTTCACGCTTTTGCTGTCTACAGACAAAACGACAATTCATTCCAGAGCCGTGCCCATTCCACTTCCCATTGGTCGGGATGAGAGAATAGGGGGGGGGGGGGGGGCTTAAGGAGGGCTGGGGTGATTGGATGGTCAAAAGGCATGCTTACCGCGGTGTGTTCATCTCTGTCAGCAGGCTACTGAAAGAAAAAGGGGGAAAAAAGAAAAGAATAAAATATTTATGCCTATATTCATTTATCTTCACACACTGGGGAATTATTTTAGTTATTTGATTTACATTTAGTCTCAAATCCCATATAATAATAATGGTTATGAAGAAGAGAAGCATTGAACCAAGTCGTTGTGGTCATCCAAATCATATTGACCCCCCCCCCCCAACCTTACAACTTTGGTTCAAACAGATGGCCGCTTAGTTCCCATCGCTCCATCCTGTGTCTCTGGGGGGTGGAACAGCCAAGGGGGGGGGGGGGGGGGGGGGGGGGAGGGAGACAAGGGCAGGTTTTGTAGCCTTTCAAAGAGAGGGTTTATGAGGATTGGATTAGAGAAATGAGCTCCCATTGAGTCACCAGAGACGCGCTCTCTGCTTCTCAAAACGGATAACGCTGAAATCCCGCGACACCGCCTCTCAGAACCTGAAGTGAAAGACCCGATTTGACACGGTCTCTCGCGTCCCGGCCTCGGGGGCGCGAACCATGCCGACTCGGCGCTGTTCCAGGACGTCTCAATCGTCGCGGCCTTAAAACGTCGCTATCTGTGTGCCCGCTGATCCCTCAGTCGCTGACCACCGCCCAGACGCACCGACGCCATGATAAGAAAACCAGACAGATATATATATATATACATGGTGTGTTTCATGAATGGCCAGGAGTCTGTGTGTGTGTGTGCCTGTGTGTGTGTGTGCCTGTTTGTGTGTGTGGTTGTGTGTGTGCACCTGTGTTTGCATGTATGTCGACACGGACATCACCTCACACATAGCCAGCCGAGTCTAACATGTACTGTACAGAAGGTGTGCAATGTGTGTGGGTTTACAAACAAGGCCTGACAAGTTGGCATGTTATTGCCTTTAATCAGTGGACGCAGATATCAGGCAATTGAAAGGAATGGAAAAGAAAATTGAAATTGAAAGAAAATCGTGCGAGAGGGTTCATTACAGTGGCAGGGCAGCACATTTGGTGTCTGGGGCATGATAGCTGAACAGAATAATGAGCAGTTGTCAGGGTGCCTGGAGGGTTGGGGGCTGTACCTTGCCTGGGTGCATGCATAACACCTCTGAAGGCTTGCTTTGAAAAACCTTCCAACATTTAGCAGACTTAAACCATGCAGAGAACTCCAGTGCAAGGTACTCGTAAGATGCCGCAAAACCGATGAGGATGGTAATTAATAGACAACAGCTGTATGGCCCAGTTTCCCATATATGGATTAAGCTGAGTCCTAAAGTAAGAGTAACATTCTCTGAAGATCTCCCTTGAAAAAGTTTCTAGTTTAGGACTAAGCTTAATCCTTGTCTGGAAAGCTGGTCCATATCATTTCTGCGTAATATCATGGACAAATTGTTTGTTCAAGCCTTTTCTCTGAGAGCCTGTGTGGAGTAAGTAAAGTTGATTTAGCCAAGCAAGTAAATATGAGTGAAGCAGGGAGAGAATGTCTGGAGCCTTTCCCTGGTTTGAGACAGATTGCCATGAGAGACGATGAACCTCGGGCAGAGAGTCTGTTCGACGGCTCTTTCTTGTGAACGGAGCGACAGCTGATGTTTGAACGAGCCAGCAGATCTGATAGATTTGGCTCATCAGTCAGTCATCTTTGTTTCCGTGGCGTGAGGCACAAGGTGGAACGCTATGCCCTAGCAGACAGGTAGGCTATGTCTGGTTTCTGTTTATCCCACAGACCCATTATTAAGTTGACCGAGCATCACAGCTGTTTAAAGATGGCGTTCCTTTCATTTCTATGGTTAGTGCTCAAATGTGCATTGAAGCTCTCAAAACCGAGATATGGTCAGCGCCATGTTGGACTTCTGGGTCGTCTGGTCATGCGCAGTAGAGTGACCCGGAATGCTCTTGGTTTAATGATAGGTCTATGGTTGTTTTGACATGAGCAAAAAAAATGGGGTGCTACTTTTCCTAGTTTCCTGTCTAAAACTTGTCAGTCTGCAGCAAAAACTATGTTGAGGCAGGTTTGACAACAGAGCCAGCTTTGACAACAGAAAAAAACGTATTTGGGAAGATAGTTTGGGATATTTGGACTTGTTTGGTATATTTGGACTAGAGTTATTAGAATAAAATAACTGTAATGAGCCGGGTGCTAAAACGGAAATGAAGTACCACCAAGATTCATTTGCTTCAAGCTGAGGAGTTGTGGGTTAGGGTTTGGTTTCTGCTCTGAATCAATGTTCCCAGTAATTCCAGGGACCAATCAAACCGATGTGTGGGGGAGGAGGTACAAAACAGACCACTTTAGGACCATTGGGGAGTCATTACATTAAACAATTACCTTGTCTCGATTCGTCTTTACCAGAGGTCATCCTAGAGCAGTCTGAAACAGTCCGGACCATTACGACTAGCTAACTACTGAATCAGACATTGTGAGTCCACACCTCTCTCTCAGGAGAACGGCCACTCTTAACGACCATGTCAATGGAAAGCTCTTCATTCAGGTCTTATAAATACTCTATTGACTTGGTTTGCGCCTGGCCACGGTAAAACTAAGCCAAATTGATTTAGGCCATATGGTTATCCACTGTCTCTGTTAACGAGCCAGGACCCAGAGCAATCCGGGGTCCATGGTGTGAACACAATGCACCAGCAGTCTAATTAAGGAGAGTCGTTCAGTTGTGAAGTGCGGTTTGTGGTCGTTTTGCTGCGGGTGACATGATGTTCTCATGCGCAGAAAGGGTGCTTAGTGAGAATGCACTCTGCGCCGATAACTATAAGACTGTTTGAAAGCAGACAAGCTCATTGATTGCAGCCTACGTTGAGCTGAAGTGCAGTTTTTTCCACATTCGACTTCCCTTTGAAACCGTTAAAATCTGGATGGTCTATTGACTGGAAAAGGTTACACTGGGGTGGGCCAAGCATACAACTTTGACTCAGCAGAACCAAACGATAATTTGTAAAACATTTCTTTTCCGGTCAATTAAGCAAAGTGATTCATTGAATTGTAATAGAGGATAATTAATGTTCTGGGTTAAAGGAACTAAATGAGTCATATGTTCAACCTCATGAACCAAACGACTTTCACCTTGTTAATTATGAATCCACAGTGTTTGCAAAGGAGTGATTAAAGTAACATGGAAGACTTGGCAGAGGCTCTCAGTTCGGGGTTTTGAGGATCGGCTTCTGATAACGGTGTTAAAGCATTCGCGGGAGACGTCTTGATTAGCCAATCAGAAGCGAGGTTTTGGACACGTTGGAAATCCCTATTCTCTCAGCGAATTAGTATTAGGACCACATGCCTACCCCTGGATTGCCTATTACCAGTTAAAACAGGATAAACGTCAGATGGGAATAAGCATACTTAAAATGACCGGTGGCCATCAGAGACTTGGTTCATCAGAGAAGGGGATTGGTTGAGTAATATTGCTGGGCGAAAACTGGGCAAACCAAATGAGGCAGTTTAGCAGAAGAATTCTGGCTACGAGACAGTTGTCCTTGCGGGAACTGAATTCATTTGTGGTAATAAAATTGTAGCAATATCAAATGTGTCCAGTCTTGTTAGAAAACCAATTAACTGGGCATAGCTATTCCTTGAGTGATTAAAAAGTTCATGTGCATGTTTAAGGAGAATGTTAATATGCCAGCAAAATCCAGTTTGGTCAGAAGCCATACTTTACAAGCGTTGCCTATGTAAACCATGATTCTCTTTCATGTACAACGCCGCAGAAGTCAAGGACAGATGGCACCAAAACAACAGTTCCAACATGCCACTGTTACAGAACAGTTTTCAGGAGGACGTTGTGGAATCCTTCGTTGGGGTTAATGGGCTGTATAGGTCATTGACAGGAAATGTTGAGCGTCGGTCGGCCGGAAGGCAGCTGATAAACGACTTTGACCCCAAATCTGCTGGCTTGTCGGACGCTCCTCTGGTCCTATCGGAGAGGTCTGCTTCAGTCTCTTCTGCGTTCCACAGACACCATTATCTTATTGCAGAATGAGCTGCTTATGGCAGCGAACTGCAGGTCTGTCATACAGGGATCATCATTATTGTGGCTATGCAGGCAGCTCGCTGCAACAGTGCTGCTGTGCACCACATCACATCTCTGTGTGGGCTCAAAGACTGAAATACCTCATCATGGCATTCACAATGTTCAACATGTTGGTAATGAAGCTGAATAAGTGCGTTCTGAGGGTGTGTGTGTGTGTGTGGGGGGGGGGGGGTGTGAGTGTTGGGGAGGGTGTCACCGATGATCATGTTTTTATGTGTGAGTGCGAGTCAATGTTATTGTAAGGGTGTCCCATTTACATTTAGTCATTTAGCAGACGCTCTTATCCAGAGCGACTTACAGTAAATACAGGGACATTCCCCCGAGGCAAGCAGGGTGAAGTGTCTTGCCCAAGGACACAACGTCAGTTGGCATGACCGGGAATCGAACTGGCAACCTTTGGATTACTAGCCCGATTCCCTCACCGCTCAGCCACCTGACTCCCATTTCCTGAATCTCTGTGCAAGATGGCCTCCGTATAAGGCACACTTTTCTTTCTACTGAGCAAGCCTTTTCAGAGACTCCCCCAATGATATCAGATTCCTCAAACGATTGGTTTGATGTAAATACAGTGCTGCTCTGAGTACTGCCATTTTTCAGATTTTTTTTGTTGTTGAGGCAGACAACATGCTGGGGTTGTTATGGAGTTGTTGTGACTCAAACACTGATTACCTTGGGGGGATGGGGGTGGGGGTGGAGTACTGCTGGAGACAGAGCACAGACGGACAAAGAGATCCTGATATGATTTTGACCAGACCAGATGGGGTGTGCTGCATCTGTCTCAAAGGGCAGCCCCGCAGGGCAGCATGTTGTTTTGACACCACACATGCTCTCCCAGCAGATACCCGGGATGGGGTGCCATCCCGAGCCATCGGCTCTCGCCAACTCTGTGACGGGAGGGGCCCAAAGGGGAGCGGTGAGTGTTGAGCCGATACGGAACGTCCCATTGGTGCTGAAGGAATCGCGTCATCCTGACAGGTCAGACAGGTGGTGGTGTGGGTTTGCGGATGGGACATGAAGATGTGACGTTTCAGATATGAAGAGTCATTTGCATCTTAAAGACCCTTTGTACCGTACTGTGTGTTCTTATTTACAGGCTAGGGTTCTCATCAATGCCATCTTTTATTATGGTTTGTTTCTTTTTGCGTCTTAAAGACCCTTTGTACCGTACTGTGTGTTCTTATTTAGAGGCTAGGGTTCTCATCAATGCCATCTTTTATTATGTTTTTTTTTTTTTACTGTCTGTCTCATGGCACAGGAATAGTTCATGGAACCTTAGGAATAGTCTGAACTCTTCCGGAACAATGTAAAGGAGCAATCGGCCTCTAAATGACAAAGGCTGCAATTTCTCTACAAGAATGAATAAAGTACACACAGTGTACTACTTCCTGTTATTTATTAGTTCCCATGTGATGTCCCCTCCATTGTACAATATCAAAGGTAGGAAGATGCAGAAGTGTTTGCTTTAGCAGTCCAGTACACTATATCAATATTGCTAAGACCGAGTTAATTGAATTCAGGCTTTAGTTCTGGAGAGTGTGTTATGAAGTTGTCCTCGTTCCCATAGAGAAAGCCAACCATCCTTGAAAAAACGTCCTCGAAGACAGTTTCAGAAAACCGTTCAGTGAATGGTTATTCAGTAAATTAACCAAATCCCACTGCAGAAGTGGCAGGTACTGATTTCCCTAATGACATTTTAATTCAATTGTTATGATCTATTGACACTCTTTAGTGGCATCTCTGGCTCGCTCTGTGTCTCCCAGTTTTTCTGTCGACTCCTTCCATAAGAAGCTGTGAGAGGCAGAATCCACACTTCAGATTCCAGCTTCCAGCTTCCAGGCTTTGAGCTCCACTGTCCTGTCTTCTCTTATTTGATCGTCTTCCCTGGTTCTGGATCAGGACTTTCTCGTCTCCCCGCTGCAGTGCAACCGTATCTTTATTTTCACCAATCTCAGCAAAGATGCCAGGGAGGTTCAAACCACTGGGAGTGGTCCCTAGAGAACAGATGCTGCTCCTAACATAGCATCATAAGAGCCATACTAAACACAAAGTCAGCTGAACCTGTGGGAGCACCAGAATACATTTACATACAGACAGAGGGAGAGAGAGTGAGAGAGAGAGAGCGAGAGAGGAGGGAAGAGAGAGAGAGAGAGAGAGGAGGGGAGAGAGAGAGAGAAAGAGAGAAAGGGACAGAGAGAGAGCCAGAGAGAGAGAGAGAGAAAGAGAGAAAGAGAGAGAGGGGAACGAAACAAGGGGAACGAAACAAACACTTCCTCACTACAACAAGCAATATGTTCTCTCCTCGCACAAACAATTGTTGGGGGAATTTGCATAACCAGAGTCGCCAGTGGATTTTCTCAAAGGCACCTAGAAGCAGGGTGAAGGAACGCCCCCAAAAAGAGGAAAAAAGTGAGCAAAAGAGAACGAGTCGCAGAGAGAGCGAGAGAGAGAGCCAGAGGAGAGCTGGAACAGGTGCAAATATTGCACACAAAGGGTCCAAACAGAGATGCCAGTGTGGGGCAGGAGAGGGCTTTGGTGCGAGGAGAGAAATATTTAAGGGGCCGTAAACATTGGATGCACTTAGACTCTGCTCCCATCAGTAAAGAGACTGCTCTGTTTGTCCTAAAGAGAGCCCTGTGCCTGTGTGAGCAGACTGCTAAGTCAGAGAGTTTCTGAACGTGCCGGACTCTCAGGCACGAAAACAATCGCCACAATCTACCCCTAAACTAAGCACGACCAACACAAACTTACTGACCGTCGCCGCATATCTTTTCGTTTGTTCAAACTGACGGGAGCGTTTTGCGAAAGCGTTTTGAGCTGGAGACCTGTTATGTTTCAAACTCCTGTAGGAGAAAAGAAAAGTTTGTTTAAAGAAAAAATGGTGTCGGTGTCGTAAGTTAAAGGGTGAAAAAAGAGGTGATCTGCTTCACGCCATCCTCTCGATCGTGTGGCTGTGTTCTGTCAAGTCTCTGCGTGCCTCCTGCCACTCCTCCACCAAACACAGCTTCTTCCTTTCCTCTCTGTCAGGAGTACCGCATGAAAAAACAGCCTGGGGTGTCTCAAGATCAATACAATGTTTTGTCCCCAAAAAAAAGTCCATAACTGTATCCTCAAGTGCATTGCACAATTCCAACACCGACACTGTTGTACACAAGAGCACTTTGTCTCTATTCCTCTAGCCAGCCAGAGCTATTCTCGCGTCTTGGTCAAACGGGTGATGGATGGTGCCAGACATGCTAAGAGACTGATGAAAAGCCTTGAAGGCGACAGGTTTGTGGGAGATACTTTAGGGAGAAAGGCTCATCGAGTTCCTTCTCCTAGATTAGTCTGGGGCTCGGAAATGTTGTGCTAAAGCCAACAGGACAGACACAGGGATACAATGCTCACCAAGGTGACAGAAATCTATTTATTCACCGTCACCAGGCGGCTTTTTCCGTTGTCGTCCTGTGTTTGCTGTGTAATTGCAACCAACAGCTTCTGCAGGTGAGGCACAGAAATGCCAGGTTCAAGAGTTGCTCGAAAGCCGAAAATGGAAAATGATCCCAGAACACCTAGCAGTTTTTAAGCTGTATTTCAGGTTTCCTGCGGAACTCGTTATGATACAAACCTTCCGGGGACGGTGACTCATTCACAAAAGTTTTTGTCGTGTACACAATCACGGGATGTACGATGTCTACAGTATGTTGCGTGTAATGCAGGAGCATAACGTGTATGTGCATTATGTGAATACATTGAGATATCGTTTACGTGTCTGTGCAAGCGTGTGTGTGTGTGTGTGCGTTTGCACGCATGCGTGTGTGTGTGTGCGTTTGCACGCATGCGTGTGTTTGTGCATGTGTGTGTATGCACAGCCCAGCCTCGGCATGTACGTTATGTCAGAAAGCTGTTGCGTGGGTGGGAGAGGGATAGCAGGCAAGGGAGGGAAAAAAAAGATGAATAAGAAAACAAGAGAAAAGGAGCGAGTGAGAGAGAGAGAGATAGAGAGGGGAAAGGGGAGGAGGAGAGAGAGGCGGAGAGGTACAAAGAGAGAACGAGAAGGAAAGAGACAGAGAGACAAAGAGAGAACGCAATAATACGAATGGAGAGAATCCACCAAATAAATTCAGAGAGAGATAGAGAGGTTTGCACTGAGGGGCTCGACGCGCCGAGCAGCGGAGCTCGCTCTGGGCAGCAGTTATTTGGGATGACGTGTGGTGTAAAATGGTATGAATAATATGCACAGCCTTTTTACACTGGGCGTCTCGGGCTAATCAGTAGGAAGGAACATGCAGTTTTCTTCTCTTCCCCACAAGACCCGAGGACGACCAGGAAATATGCCCACAGTTATCTGTGCGAGCAGGGATGCATCCTTAATGGGAATGTTATTCGGTCCCCTGGGGTGGGATGCAGGAGGCCTGTTCTCTTCATTGTGAACTAGCCTGGACAGTCCTTTTCACACCGATTTGCTATGCGTGGTATTTTGTTATCTGGCTGGCTGGCCCAGTCCATTCAAAAGAGGTGTACTCCTATTGTTCCTTGAATGTCAAGGAGGTTTTTTTTACCGTCGCTCATTTGGGGATTTGTAAAGCTCAAAGACAACGAAAGAAATTGTTTTCTTGTGAGCATTATATAAAACAAGAACGGTGTAGTCTAGCTTATCGTCCAAGGTGTAAACGAAAGACAGTCACCGATCTGGTCCACATCTCGACGGGGGCACAGGAAGTCACATATTTTGATGGCTGTCGTCAGAATATGTGACGTGTTGAAAAAAGCAGGGATAGCGGACACACCAACCAAATCATCTCAAGTGACTCATCTGTCCTTGCTATTTATCGCCTAAAGACGATCACCCATCTGGTTAACAGCTGGACCTGGGTACATAGTTCGATAGCTGTCGTCAGAATATGTGACCTCCCAGTCACATGGCTGAAAAAAGCAGGGAAAGTGTATTCAATATTGGGGTGGCCCTTGGGGTGGCCAGTCCAATATGTCCCAGTGCCACCCCCGGACACCCCTCTGACTCCCCGACTGTGTGGGACGTCTCCTGACATCTCTACGGTAACGAGCAGCTCCGTGAGCTCTCGGCTATCTGCAGGAATCCTCTCTGGAAAAAGCGTTCGTCGTAGCTTGGGAGACAATGACATCGCTCACAGGTCAAGGTATGGAAACCTCGGCTTTGGACCGAAAACCGACGTTCTCGTGAAGGCTGCTGCCTTTGAGTGCGCTGGTCATCTTCAGCCATTTGAGGAACGAGAAAGAATAAGTATTATGCTTTTGTTTGGCAAATGTCCTTCGAAGTAGCATTTGATTTTCACAATACAGATGCTATTCCTGACCTTATTAGTCGTCAGGCCCCTTCGGCAAGATTCCAGCTCATATACTGTGCCTGACATTCTATCCTCCAGTGGTTTGACATTACCAACTACAAGACCTATATAAAACTGCAGAAATAGATAGGTGGGCAAACTGTGTCCTCTACTTGGTCTTTGCTCTTGGCTTGTGTGTTTCCTGAAACACAGACATCATTTCCATTGAGTACTGCACCCACACAGAACCTGTGAAGCTATAATACACTGTATTAAATAAACACAGAAATAATGTTTGGTTTTCTGGACAGTGGCCAGGGAACAATATTTTGTATTGTTTTCCATTTACTGGCAAACTGTTGGGTTTTATTTGTTCAAGTTAAAAAGTTATTAATCTTTGCAATGAAATCTAATGTCAAAGGTTTTGCTCCTGTGGCAAGTTTGTGAAGTTGTCAATTTCAAGAAAGACAGATGGGGAAAAGTGCTTTGCATCAGCAGTTTGGGTCACTTTTTCATGTTTTATTTTCATTCCCTTTAGAAAACGTAGGCCTACTACTTATATCTGTCAAGAAAGAACTTTCATAAAGCAACAGCTTTCTGAAGAATATTTTTTTTTTCTTATTTTCATTCGATATCCTTTGTGCAGTGTTGTGAGGTTCAAGACTTAATTACTTACTGTGCATCTCGTCCTCCATGATAACACAGTGTGCCGTGTTTGGAATCCAGAACAGTCTCTCGCCAAGGAAAATCATTTACAGTCTATCGTTCAAGTTACTTTGAGGTAAAAAAGAGTTTATTTAAAAAACTGAAGACGGAGGATGACATGATAGACAAAACAGGGACGAAGAGATATATATGAAGAGACAGTCTGACAGTCCTCGCTATTAACACTTTCTCAAGTACTGCAAACGATAGAGCTAAAAACACTCCAGAGGTTGGGCTGGTGAGCGTGAACACTCGTCAGTTACCATTCCCCCAAGCACCTGCTTGAGCATTTAGTGTTTGGCTGCCAGAGATTTAAAGTTGGGGCCAAGTCCAAGCCTGTCCATGAACAGGATGTCAGGGGGAAATGTTGATGTCACGTGCCCCGGGGGAAGTCAGCTCACCAGCTTGACTCATGGAGGCTTTGAGGACGCCTTTGGCCCTCCTACAGCCTCCTCTCAAACATATACTGTTCCTCCGCCAGCACTGAACGCCCGTGTGTCAGGCAACAGTGGTCTCGGTAGCTAGGAGAAGACAGGCATTGACATATGCAGTTGCCCCTGCAGCGCGCGTGTGTGTGTTTTTATTTCTGAGGTAATTCCTCAGTCGCACACGCTCTGATGAGATTGAGTTGTCATGACGAGCAGCCAACAACAAGCACCCAGAACCATTAAAGATGGAGGAGCAAAACAAGGCATCCTGATTAAATAATTATCAGTTCGCGGCTGATTTCCATCTCGACTCGTGTAACACTTCGCACCGATGGACACCGCGTCGCAATTATTTTGAGGGGGGCCTGTGGCGTTTTACGCAGAACACGTACAGAAGGCCTTTCTGGTGTGTCTCTGTGTTGCACGAGTGCCTCGTTGAGTAATGCACACACATTTCTTCCTCATGTGTTTTGTTTATTAATTTTTTCCCTCTATAAGGGGACATGTTACCGTGGAGCTCCACTCTCTCCTGGTGACTTACAGGGTGATTTAGTCCGGGGGCGGTGGAGGAAGCAGCGTGCGTCGAGGTGGGGGAGTGATGACACATGAATAAAGACCTCGGCGTTGGGCTGATAAAGTGCTCACCAAGCCCAGTTTGTTATTAACGGACAGCTAGCGAGACAAATGTTTATCCAGGGCAGGAATGTATGGCCTGATAACCAGTTCTGTCCTACCCAACCCCCCATCCTTAGCCTCTGAATACCGCTGCTATCGCTCAATCACATCATAACACATCGAAATGAGAAAAATAGGTTGTTTTTTCTACCGTAGGTTGGAAACCAAGATTGAGCAGGAGAAAAAGGCTACTTTAAAGCGAATGTCGGTGTATTTTTGGGCATTACTGAGGTGAAGCATGGCATCTCACACTAGGAGTCCACAAGGCTGAGTGTGTCTTCTCCAGAATGGAACGGTCTCTTCTACAGTCCCTGTCCTGTTCTGCATCTGTAACTGAAAGCAGTTTGGGCATTGTAAAGGAGACCTTCCTTCTGTAAGCAGACCACACACAAAGTCATCCCAATGCTTCAGGTCCTGAATATCCTTCATCGGCCTGCACTCCTGCCTGCCTGCCTGCCTGCCTGTCTGTCTGCCTGTCTGTCTGCTTGCCACATCCTGTAAATAGATCAATCGTACTCCTGTGCACTAGCAAAAGGGGGTAATCCAAAAACATAATCCCATTCATCCTGGTATTGCCCGTCCTGGGGGTAAGAGAGGGGTCAATTAGTGTAAGTAATAAGGGTCCTTATGCTGCCCAGGAGTTGTAGCGGTTTGTTCTGTAATCACCCAGAACACGACTACAGACTCCTAGGGATAGGGCTTAATACCAAGCCAATTCTGAAATGATTTACCTGCAAGACGAGTAAACAATTTACTCTGGCTTTTATCGACTCGGCGAAATTGCTTACAGTGCAGGAAGGGATGTAACTTGAGTAAACTCCATTAAAAAGAATGTGCAAAGTGAAGGTTTTTTCCCCCCTCTCCGTCTCTACTATAGCTATTATTGCTTCGCCGTCCCAGAGATCCTCAGTGTGCCTGTTATTACCAATCCTGTCGCAGCCAGACGAGACCAGGTTCATCTGGATGTTCACAGGAGCACGAGAGAGAGAGAGAGCTCCTGCTTCTCTGCTGTCTCTCTCTCACCCTGCCAGCTCTCCCACACTCCATATCCGCCCATCCATCCATCCGTTCGCCTGGGTCTGTCCGTCTGTTCGTGGTTTCCTTTCTTTCTTTCCTTCTTTCTTTCCTTCCTTCCCTCTTCCCTCTCTTTCTTGCACCAGTCGCTATCAAGATGGCCCGAGCAGAGATTGACCATTTCCGATATGAGGCGTGAGGTCTTTTCCTCTGCTTTCATCCGGTCTTGAAAATAGCATATCTCTGGATGCATCTCATGTTAAAAAGGTCATTGCAGATTTTGATAAGCCTACTGATGTGTTCCTCAGCGGGATCGGCCCCTGTACAACATCTGTCGCTGGTTCTAAAACAGGTGGTCAGCAACTGCCGATAGCAGCATTATCTCGAAGAGCCTCACTGTAAATACTGTTCTTCATTCAAAGTAAGATCTTGTTGGCTTCTAAATGAACGTGAGCGCCACAAACGTTCAAGGCTAAATGACCAATCTACACCAGAGAGCTCATGAACTAATCCAAAGCCTATGATGTAACGTCATTGATGAGACCATTTATGATGTCTTCTTCTGGACCAGACCTTCGTTCAGAAATCAAACAGCTAGATGGAGGAAGAGGGTGTGGGAATGATCGGGGCGTTACTGCAGTTAGAGCGTGCTCAGTCTGAGCGACTGCTGCGTACTGTCTTGGATGAGGGGATAATTGTATGAATATGAATGTGGAGAGGGATGTCTCTGACATGCGCTGTCCATGGGGACGAACAGGGAGAGAATATTGCTAATGAACTGTGATGGATGGGGGATTCACACTCGCCCGCTCTCATCACCGAAGATACCAAGACAACCGTTTTGTCTTGTCTTGTATCAGAATTCAGCAGCAAATCAATCACACAAATAGTGTGTAACGCATCTCAGAGGGAATGTCGGCAGTTTTCGGCAACACTCTCTTCTAAGACTACTACGTAACCACATAGCAATATGCAGTATATGGTCAAAACGTAGATGCATAAGAATTTGTATATTATATAATGTATAGTATTAAGTGTTAGCGGGTTAATGGGTTATTATAAAAGGGGTAGGGTGAGGGGAAGGTGAATGTTGTAATGGGGGTAGTTTAATGTTGTGTTTCGCCAAAACAAGATCAATGTTAAAATGTACCTCCCCCTGGAGAGCCCAAACTCCCTCATACCACGTTTCACTTGTGCAAAAACGTGTACCTCTACACTCGTTTGGACTTGTAAATACATAGTAGTTCCCACGTAACTACCATGTTGTTACCGCAGGTATTGCTATGTGGTTACACGGTCGTGAGCATGACCTTGTAAAGGGAAAAAGACGACTCGTACACAACTCTGCACAAGCTGAGATCTGGCCCGTCAGTGACCACCGTTTCAAACAGTGCGCCGTGTTGTGAAAATCTGGGCGCCGATCCAATCCCGACCATGCCTGAGTTTCGGAGCCCCTCTGTGCTGAGTTCCAGTTAACACATCTGGTAATCACGTTTCCCTGACGCCTGCTCCTCAGCCACCGTGAAGGGGAGGGACGCTGCCATCCTGGAACAGCTACGAACCCACAGACACAGTTCTGACTGGGGGGTGTCCAGAACTGTGCTAAGCCGAGAGGACTTCCCCTGTAACATGACGGGAGGAAGATATGAGGGATGAGAGACATGTCAATTAATTACCCATGAGACTTTACACCAACAAGGGGGCTTGCTTTGGCTAAGTGAATGTTGTTTGTTTTCGGGAGCGACAATTAGCTACCGCTGGCGTTCTATTGCTGTATGTGACAAGCTTCTACTGGGCATGAAAGCCGAGCTTCTGTATTGTGGGAACATTGTTGGCTTAAAACGTATGCTCAACCTAGTGTTCGAACCCGTCTCAGACAGAGATAACAGTGTAGGGTGACGGTTGAGGACGTTTCTCTTCCAGCACGTCCAAGACCATCAATGTGCCGTGTTAATGGTGTGTAAGCGTGTGGTGCGTTAGAGCCTCTCTCTGCTGCTTACCACAGAACGGTGGAAATTCATCCAGCTCGCTAGAAAGTCATAAATTACTCTGGCAAGATCCGGGTTCTGCATAAGTCAGGCCCAGACACCATCGGGAGAACAGATTGTAGATTGTTTTGTGTGCGGCGCAGGAACAGGGGAGGTTTTGCACCGATTAGATTAATGTGTCTGCCTGGTTTTACAAAATGACTCCAAAGCTGCAAGTGCAATGCAAGCTAAAACATAAACGTGAAATACATGTTTTTTTTTCTTTCTACGCTGTGTTTGACTGTAGGATCAACGTGTCGCCCGCTTCTGTCGTGTGAAGGGAGCCTAGCGAATGACTCATGACAACCAAATAACAAGGTCTCTCCATAATGAAGAATATGAACGCAGACAGTCATTCATGAGATGGTGACCATTCCCATTAGCCGTTTTCGGACTGTACAGCTTCATCAATGACTGAATCACAATTATGAATCAAGGCTAAGTGCAGGCATAATTGGCACATCATTGAACATCCAATGTGCAGAGTTCATTTCAGGTCTCCATTCTCAGAGCATATCGTCGTAAATGAAATTAAAATAGTTCCTAATTACCTTTAGGCTCATCAGATAGTCTCAAGTTGAAACGGTCTTTGGAGAAATTAATGTACAGTATGTTTCTGGTGCTTCTGTGTTCTATTCTCTTTGAAATAATTTAGTAAAATACATATACATTTTTATCTTATGCGCAACACAGGGGTGAGATTGTCATGTAAGAAATATGCTTTAATAAGTCATCGTGACATGTGGAAGGCAGCCATAATGAATTATACAAAAGACAATTAATCCTGTCAGTCATTACAAACACTCGTGGAGAATTGTCCGATTTACACCACCAACATATTGGATACTTTTAAAAACAAAAATCCAACACACAAAAGAGAGAGGGCTTCTTGCAAATGCAGTTTGTAGATGTGCAGTGCACATTCACGTCAGATATGTATTTTAATTATATTATGGGACGGATTGCACATTTAACGTTGTCACGAATGATTGGATCCTAAACTAAAACTACCATCTGACTGAGCCGGATCAGAAATGAACAGAAGTTGAGAGTAGCACTGGTTCATTTACAGAGTGGTCGTTACTGTAGTATCATCCGTCACAATCACATTAGTCAAGCATGGGCTCAAACAGATATTCAAAATCGAATGCAGCAGACGAGCGGTTTTCATCGTTGAAAGGCAGTTTGAACAAAAACATTAATTGGTTGGCAGCATCAACTAAGGCTTTATATTGCTAATGACTGGTACGATCGGCTTACACACAAACTAGAAAGAAACATTGAATAATGCTCTTTATATCCAAATAGGGCGATATTTGACTTTGTTAAACTAATTACCATGTAACTATAGCAATGCCGAAAGCAGGAGGTCAAATAACCTTCAACTTCCCCTTTACAACATCCACTTACCCCACTAAACCCCTTCCCACCCTGTGCCCTAATACTGATTTAACTACACAGCAATGCCTATTGACATCAGTTTTTCCAAAGGTATTTCTGTGTGGTTACATGTTAATGTAACTTAATGTAAAATGTTCCCCTAGATAGTTTGTTACTAAAAAGTAACTTAAGTTATGGGTTTAATATGAAATCGGTATGCTCTCTAACACCCTTTCCTGGGCAGTATACTTTCTTACTTATAAAGCGACACAATGGACTTTATTCAACCGGAATATTGCGTTATATACACCGTGTGGCGTGACGAAACAATTTAGCAAAAGCAATTGTATGATGAGTTGGTCCAGCTCCCTAAAGTAGTGGAGTGGTCTTGCTTGCCTGGCCACGAAGGCAACACAAGCGGCTGGGCGAGGATTAAAGAAATAACCCGTACGATCCGAGGCCAGGACCTAATCCGCTCGAGCAAAGTCCCGACACTGTTTCCACGGACGCCATCCGGAACGGCGAGGAACGCCGTCACCGCCGGGGTCAACTCCATCTGGGGACGGAATGATGGGGTTGCCAAGGTGACCGTCATGTCCCCTGTGTCTGTCACCTCCGTGTTGATACCTAATAAGGCTCTCAGGAGGGCTGGGGATGGAAGATAAGGCTGGTAAACAGCGCTGGGCGTCCAGACGGCTTGGTGTCGCCATCGAGTGCGATGCCTTGGGTGCACTGTGAGCAACACCAGTGGTAATGTGACAATCCCGTACTGTTTCCTTCTGTTCTGAACAGGACTGGGTGAGGTGTAGATCACTGAGAACGTGTTAGCTGCTCGTTGTCCCTCTGAAACACACAACACCGCTGAAGCCAGTGGCCGAGAATTCGATTAGGTACAAAAAAAAAAAACTTCTGTTTTACTCTCTCTCTCTATATATATAGCTCTCTCTCTCTCTATATATATATATATATATATATATTCATTCTCTCTCTCTCTCTTTCTCTCTCTCTCTCACTCTCACTCTCTCTCTCTCACTCTCTCTCTCTCTCTCTCACTCTCACTCTCACTCTCACTCTCTCACTCTCTTTCTTCTACCCTCTCACTCTCTCCTCCTCTCCTCTCCTACTCTCTCTCTCTCTCACTCTTTTCCCCTCTCTCTCTCCCTCTCCTTTTCTCCCTCTCCGCTCACTCTCTTGCCTCTCTCTCGCACAACGCAGGTCATGTTATGTCACCGCCAAATGTATGAGCTGAGTACCACTCTGCCTGTTTAGTTGCTTCAATTCCAAAGATGTGTGGCGTCACCCGGTTGGACTGAAATGAAAGGCAGAAAAAAACATCAAATACAATAAAAACTTTCAAAATGAAAAACAACCTTACCTACCGTAACTCCACTTCCCTGGGTTTTCTTATAAATCCTCATAGTCTGAGATGGAAGCAACCTCGCAAGCTCCTCAAAGAGAGCTTTATAAACTCCGAATGGAAAAGGCAATGCATCACTATCACTCTTCACAGTTGCTGGATTCGTCCTCTAATTCCAGATTATTCAACAGTGAGCTGCAAGGTGTGTTCAATGTACAATGGTACAGAAGACAGATCTCTTCCCTGGGGGGTAGAGGCACTGAATGAGTTTGTCTTCTCTTTTTTTAATTAGGGCTTAAAAAGTTGAGCACTAACCGCTTGGCGAATGCGCGATGCACCAGGGATTATCGTCAGGAAGGCGTTCTAATAACACATGGCTCTTTAGAGCCACACGGCCCAGGACCTGGCCTGTCTAAGACTGTCAGCCCCGGTCTCTGTCTGCATCCTCTAACAAGGCTATTATGCAGATCCTCAACGACCAGGGGTTAACATGCACTCTGGTAAGTCAACAGGTTTAACAAAAGGAAAACAAGGCAAACATATGGGTTTGAAGGAAGATAGATGGATGGAGGGAGGGATTGATTGATACATAAATGAAGGGATGGATGGATGGATAGATAGATGAAGGCATACTATAAAGGGAGAGCTGCCTCCGTGTGTGAATGAGGCAGGACTGACTCTAATATAAGAGGCAGGCGTCGACACGCGACTTGGCTCGGGCCGCACGCTCTATTGTGGTTGAAAGCGCGATGGACATCTTTTATCTGCAACCAGGGCGCACTGTGTTTACACAGCCAGACTCGTCCCTGTAAATCCGATCCCGCATCTTCAGGAATCCAATTAGATCGTCTTATTAACCCCTTACAACTCCTCTCTTTGAACAAACCAGTGGTGGGCAAATGAACCTCGCCGCCACAGCTAAGTGAGGAGATGAATAATGGATGGAGGCAGTGGCTCGGTGTTCCGGCGCTTTCTGAGGGGCAGGCGGACAGACCCCACGCTGGTGGACAAGATGAGGCCTCTGCAACACACTGTGTAAGTGGTCGCACGCACACACGACACATACACTCACTGACAGGTACAGAAACACACACACACACACATAGGGAAAGCGTACAGATGTGAATATGGCACTTGGAACCTCTAGTCTGTGTGAGTACAACCTGTGATTTCAGCCCATTTGTAATGGGCTGAAATCACAGGTCGTTTGACAGAAACGCGTTCCCCTCAGAGAGGAGAGGGAAGGCCTGGTTTGGGCAGGCGAGCGGGGGGTGTTTCTGCCACAAGGCCCGGAGGTTCAGACGCACAGGCTTAGGAGGATTCTGGCTCAGTCATCATGTAGCCCTGTAATCTGTGTTCCGCGTGACAACAGTGTGGTTTAATTAAACCACGGTTTTAGGCATTGAGGAATTCGAAAGAGAACTGAAAAAAACAACTAAAGAATCATTTTTGCAATTCTTTGTTGTGCTGTTGTTGTGTTTTTTTTACCAACTCATACTTTGTTTGTTTTTTATTTTATTTACAAAACATGGAATGAAAAAAGAACTGTGTTGACACAGGAAACACACTACTGCATTTTCAACACACTGGATGAAGACACATTGAATTTTGTGCACATCCGAGCACATGCACACACATGCACACACATGCACACACTATCCAGGCACTTCACACAAACACACACAGAACAAAATACTGTACAAAGACCGGCTCTTCACAAGTACCCCTCCTACACACACACACACACGCACACACTTTCATCACACTTCCCAGCCAGATGAGCTGTTGTTGGTGGAACCCCCTTCGAGGCCCAGCTACCAGGGGCCAGGACGCCAACCTAATGTAATTTCATTTATCACTCTGAATTAGATTTTTTTTTTCTTTACTACTCAATAATTTAAACTCCCTTAGAAGCACTCCTGGCCTCCCGCTCAGGTTCGGGAACACCGTAGGACGATGACGGTAAGAAGCTATTATACAGTCTGTGTGATTTACTTGTGTATGGTGTTATGGGCATGGACTCAGACAGAACTTGCAGACACACTGTGTACTATGGGAAGCTGCAATCTCGGCATAAACGCCAGTGCAAACGTATGGGACCTTGCACAGCAGTTTACCTCAGAGGCCCTTCCCAAAAATGAGGGGAAACACCCTTTAGTCTTGTTCATTTGCCCGGTTTGTGATTCAGTGAGGTAATTTGAGCGTGAGCCAACTCATAGATGTGTGCAGGTGTGCAAAACAGATGTGTTTGAATCGGACAAGGTGAAAACTAGGGTGGAGTTCTGAACTGGTGTCACAGGGATTTCCACATTGTCTCTTCCCTCCCCTCTTCCCTCCAGGGTGTGAAATAGCATCCTCTGACTTCCCTGACACAGGCAATGGCCACGTTTCCTAAACATCCCATTGCCAGCTACGCCAAAGAAAGAAAGAAAAGTCGAATGGGTGGTATTCATACTGATGAGTTCAGCCAACGAACCAGGGTGTGGTCTTGGACCTAATTGAGTTTCCGAAAGTCTGATGAGATTCTGAGTTTGGGTGTGACCTCTTCCCTGTGTGTTTAAGACCCTTAATTACAGAAGAGGGCTGTTTTTTAAACAATAAACTACAAAAACCAATGCCCGGAAGATAAGTCTGTTTTATGAGTGGCATTTCATTTTAATTGGTTCATTATTTCCAGAAATTACATTTTCAAACTCCCCTGATTGCTACAGCTGTGCTTGGTCATGTGTCTGGGGAACTGAGGAGAGAGGTCGTTGCTCTCCCCCTCTCCCTCTCTCTCTCTGTTGAACTATTTCCCCCTATCCCTCTATTTCTCTCTGTTGAACTCTCTCTCACTCTCCCTGTCTCTATCTTTCATTTGCCAGATGGGAGCGTTTATTTAGAGCATCGAGGAATCTTCTGAATCATTGAAAAGACAGGATAACCTTTCAGTCTCCAAACACAACTTCTTTTAACATGAACAGGAACATCAACACGTTCATGTTGGTGGGAGACCTTTTAGGTTCTCTGAGTAATACAAGCAAATGTTTTATAATCAACGCTTGAAAATGAAGTGTCACTCCAATTGAAATCAGACTCCCTCATGGATCCATCCAGGAAGTAGCCTGTGAGGAACGACAAAGATCCCGCACGCGCGCTACAACCCTGGACCAGAGAATGACAAGACGGATAGCTAGCGACGCTGGCATGCAGCCAAGCCTTGAGCAAGGCTTGCCGTTTTGGAACACGAAAAACGCTAAACTCTTCCACTCAACGTACGCACAAATCCTCATTTCACCCAATCCGATATTAGGAACCCCATGCGTCTGTCCAGTGAGCTCGGATGGGAGAGTTATAAGACGCCTCTCAGGTCATCGGATTCATCGCGAGCTGAGGGAGAAATGGACAAACCCAGGGCCAACTGTGAAACGGCGACGGGCCCAGAGATAGAGCCCGAAACTTAAGCAGGGGCTGTCTATGAAATGTCACCATGCTCCCCCAGATCACTACTTTTCATCAGGATAAGGCCTGGGGAGGAGATAAAACACCCCTCCTTATCACCGGTGACAGGCCCTGGTTGTTCTATCAGACATACAGTATAGACATCCAAGCAGCCATTCGCTGGATTCCCGCTGGCATCAATAGCAGTGGGGTTTCTGAAAGGATTTGACTGGTCTCAGTCTTGTGAGCACAGATCCCTGATGCAGCGCTGTCTTATCTGAGGAGTGAATGTGTGTGTGTCTGTGTGTGCGTGCATCGGCACTCTGTGTTTGTGTTGGTGTGAGTAGTGTGTGTGTATCTGTAGTGTGTGTCAGTGTGCGATCACAAGATCGTTTGGAAGAGGCGGCCTCACCTGTCTGCTTTTTGTCTCAGCCTCGGTGCCTCACCAAAGAGAACCACAGAATACCGCAGTCACACCTTGTCACTCACAATCACGCACGTACTAAAATGAGATGAAAGCAGCTTTGTACAAACACCAGGCTGGTGACACGTGGAATAAAGGCAAGCGAGAGGGAGGAAGGGAAGGAGGGAGGGAGGGAGAGAGAGGGGAGGGAGGGGCAGAGCTTGAGAACTTAAGAGCTTTTAACACACCCCCCATTCCACCCTTCACCTTCCTCCCACCCCAACCACCAACGTTACCCCCCCCCCACCCCTTCCACACACACACGCACACCCTCACTCAACCCTCCACCCTCACCCCCTCTCATCCTCACAAAGCCTAGACTCCTGCAGAGATTATGTCTGCCTGTCAGCCTCTCTGCTCTCACAGGTTAGCTCCCATCGATTTTCCCCCTGCCCGTGAAAGCTCACTTGATTGGCACGCATCTCAATGCTCTGATTGTCTTCGTGTTGTGCAGATTTGAGGAGAGCCAATTTGTTGGTTTTGATGCAGAGGGAAAAGCTCTCCCGAAGGTTTGAGTGATGGAGAGACAGAGCACAGTCGACTCTCCTACTCGGCAGTAAACGCAGGCTGTTACGAGCTCTCTCTCCACACGCTCCCTGAACTTGGGTTTCCGAGCTCGAGTCATAATACGGCCCTTCCTGCGTGGAATGTCTCACAGCAGCGCTACGTTACGTCGACACAATGAATCAAACTACTGTTCGAACAATTATTTATGGCTTGATAGCATTTTAAAATGCATATGACCGCGGTGGTAGGAAGCAAGGGGTGTTTAATGAGGCACTGTGCCGTTGGGAATTGTCTCATTCCTTCATTCCTAAATAATTTACTGTGTTCTGTGGAACAACTTTTCACATCATGACTCACATTCAGGAGGCACAGAGATAACAGACCATGAGATCAGCCACAACATCAGGATACAGCAATAGTTAAGAATCCTTCAAACACCAGATTGCTAAGCTTTCAGAGCCAGTGTCTTTCCTTTGGAAAACGATGCCGTTTGAACAGATAAAGATGGTAACATGTTCACAATTGAAAAAGAGACACAGTAGACTGAACTGCATCTGTGTGGTATGTTTCATACTTTACAGGAGGTAAAGAAAAGTCAGGATTGTTATCCAGTTGATGTTTCGTTTGAATGCTACAGTACATCGTCTAACAGCGACAGTGGCTGTGGGTTTACTTATGCCAAGATGGCGACCGTATCCTTCAGTTTCACATTGCATAAATGAAACAGCATGACGTCTGTGAGTCACTCTCAGCTGTGGAGTCAAAAAAGAAGGGCTTGTAGTCTCTTGACGAAAACTTACCACGTACAGCAGGAGCGGAAAACCTGAAAAAGAAAAAAAACACTGGAATTCACTCAAATAAGTACAAGTATTTTTTATTATTTTTTTTGTATTCAAATGAAAACTCGCTCCCCGATTTTGTTTGGGCCCCCACATTCAATCTCAGCATGATGCGCTGAATCACTCTCATCCCAGCTACAGAAGTTCCTAGACGGAGACAGACACACAGTGTGGAGCGAGGAGGCCGACAGCCTTACTGGCAGGCATGGAGGAGCCAGATGGACGAGCGGGGAGCCACCCAGGAGACTCACCAGTAAGCAGGGACAAGCGCTGCCAAGCCAACTGTGTCTAACAGGAGGCCCGGCTATTTAATCAGACCTAGCGCTGAAATGGCACCAGTGCCAGATGCAATTCAGATCCCCCTTATATAACCCAAATGCCAATTAGCTTTATATAGATTCCTGCCACACCCAATGTCAGAGCTATTAAACTGTTGTTTACCTACATTCAATGCGATGAATTTAATCTTGATAGCTGTGGGGGGGAGGGACCGAGTGATCCGCTTCCCAGGAGACATGGTTATATTATGGGATGTAGATAGTGATAGATCACGAGCTTCACAGAATGCAAATTCGATCAAAAGCTTCGGTACATTTCCTCTGCTGATGTGGCAGTGAATGTGCTCGACTGTTACATTTCCATCCTCTCTTGCGTCGTGTCTTCGTTGAGGATGGGGGTCGTAAAGTGAAGGGAATGGCTCTCTGGGTTGAAAGACTTGAAATAACTTCCGTAAATTTGAAGACGGGAGATTGTAATCGTGGTTTATATGGCCTTGGGGGGGGTGATGTGGACTGAGAGTGGGGAGGGACACTGCCTTTCCAGATGTTTCCTTCCCCTGTTGACAAGGGGACACAGGGGCTTGTCAGCAAAGGCATCTCAGCATTGAGAATACAGAGAGAATGCTTCTGATAAATTTGGTGAGCAAGCCATTAATCTAACTCCCTAAGCCCTCCTTATCGTCGCAGTGGGAGGACACTCGAAGTCACTCGGTACTGAAATCTAAAGACTAGGTCCACCTTTTTCTGCCTCGGTCTTGCATCTGTTCCGGTCTTATCGGCGGCTGAAACGCGTCTCTGATTCGACGAGGTCATTTGAATCTGATGCCTCTCATCACCGCCTCACACCCGGGGCTCGGCGCGTAACGGAAAACGTAATAACGCGTCCTCGGGAAATAGCCGCGGTGCCCCTTGACCTCGTTTGCCGGAGTGCCGTCGCCACCCTTTAGATGGATCAATGCTCGGCCGCGTCGGTCCGCGTCTACGTTTCCGCGAGGAGACGGAGGCTGCGGGGCTTGTGTGTGGGGCCACTGCTGTGGCATTTACATACAGAGAAGGGGGCTGCCGGGGGGACGAGGGAAACGGGAAGTGTTCCAGAAACGCCAGTTCTCCCCACATCCTCCGAGGTGCTCCATGAAAGACATTCTACCCCCACCCGCTGCGATATGGTAATAGACTACTGAATGTGCTGCTTTTCGCAACAGCATCTGCAATTTCAGTCGGCAAAGGAACCGAGGTAATGACATATGTCCACGAGCCCCAGGCGGCATTGTGGGGCTGGTAAATGAACAGATTTAAATAAAGATTTACTTTTTCGGCGGGTCTAAGTGGCAGGTCAGTGAAAGGCAGGTCTGCTGGCAGAGTTTGCCGAGGACGAGGACAGGAAGTGCTCCGAGGGAGTTAGAGCAGAGTTGAGCTGAGCCAGGCGAATTCCTTCGGTTATTCAATCAAAGAAGTACATAGTTACAGCGCCAATGCTGAATCTTGGCCAGGATGTGTCTCCTCAGCAAGTCCCACTCAAATGCTCATAATGTGTCAGAGTAAACCATTACTAACGACTTAAATTACAGCATTTTCCTGTTTGACGTTTTAATTCATGCAGAAGGTCTGAGTTAGTTGATATATGTCTATAAGGATACGTCACTCACTGCTATATGAAATTACTTGGTGAGATGCAACTCATTCTGAAATGAGTTACAATATGGCTTTTGCATACCCCAAACTATAAGTTATCTCGTATATGTGTCAAATGTAATGGTGGAGATTTCTGGTGCAAAGCCAAAGTGGAATTGTAACAGATATTTCATAGGAGAAATTGAAAATAAATTGAAAATGTTAAAGATTGAACGCAATAACAGAAAGAATGACTGTCTGGTGTATGTGAAATACACAATCAATATCTCTGTGCCATAGCTTATCTCCCGCTATAAAAGCTCTTTTTTTGGAGATCTATTTGAGTCTCAAGTTATTTCAGGACAAACAAAGGCATGAAATCACTTGTTTGGTTTTTCATCAGAGTTGGTTTCTTTATACCCTGGTCAAACACAATTGAAACACAATGGTTAAAAACTACTGAACTTTATATAATTTCTTTGGGAAAACTATAACTTTGAAACTTTTCTCACGTTCAGAGTTTGAGTAGTATTACATAACTTTAGTTTGGAGTTTTGAATGGTGTATTTTCAGGGCTGACTGATCAACAGTCAACTGTATTAGATCAGGTCACATTTGATTGGCATGAGCCTGACTATTTCAAGATGAGGGTACTTAGGTCTTGACAAGCATTTGCAGTGAAGTCGCGGCCGACCCTGAAAAACCACTTCAGCTCATGTCTGTGAGGTGACCACAGAAAGGAAGATTGTGATTAAGTGCTCCAGTAAGCCAGCAGCAATGACAGTGCAGTTTCGTTTAAATGGGTTTTGTGTTGGCTGGATATGCTATTCCTCAGCCCATTGTTTGAGATCCATCTGTGTGTCACAGCAAGAAACAGCATATTTGTTGACTTGTCGGAAATCAAGTCATCTGATGTCTTGTTTTCTCTGGCTAAACAACCGCAAATAAATCATTACTGATGACGAAGATTCATAATGTGTCTTAATGAATCCCCCATATGGGAAAAAAAGATTACAAATGTATTGTGCATAATTCATCAATTCAATCATTCCTAGTCCCCTAAAACTATAGATGTGTGATTTTTGTTTATTATCAGTTGGACTGAAATGCACATTTTAACCTCGGGTTCTCAATGTATTGTGTCCAGACTAAGGCCTGTTTCTCGCTCACAAATTCCATGTCTATGACACACTGCCTATCTATTTTTTAACATTCTAAATAGACTGTATACAGTATTTCACCCTGACTGCACTGTATACTGCAAAAAAGCACATACAAATCTGGTCCTCTGGTCCTCACAGCTTCCAGCATCTGCAAGTCACTCGACTTCCCTCTCCTGCAGACGAGCCGTGCCCTGAAGGCGAACGGCGGTGATGAATCTTTATCATCGCTCCCCTCCCTCGTTTCCATTCTGTACAAGCGCTGCTCTCCGGGGACAAACAGAGCCTCGCACATCTGTGTGGAGACGGATAGCCGGGCCGAGACCAGAGAGAGAGAGAAGCTCCTCTTTATTCTAGACTTGCCTTGTCAGCAGCAATCAGCGGTTGATGATGGGCTCCTGATGAGAGATGGTAATATGCACCCAGGCTCACTGTCCTCTCGTCCTGTCTGTTGGCTCAACGTGATGAACTGTGGATTTGATTTTCCGTCACTCCCCGACTGGCATTCAAGACTGGAAAGGTGAAATCCCATTGTTCTAGAAGATACCGGCATCTGGTGCCTTTCACTCTTTGCTCGTCCGAAAGTTATTTTCATAATGGCTTGTCTAATCGTGTGTATGGTTTGGAGCAAAACATTTCCTGAGTTTCAGTACGGACCTAAACATTTAGAGGTCACTTTCTGAAGGCGGCAGTGTTGGAGGATGAAAGGTATTGGGCAAATGGGTTTATATTAACCCGTATATTCTCCATAGAATTTATTCAGAAAAAAGGCCATACTTTGAACCTGCTGCCAGGGAAATTGCATTATGGGATTGATTATGTTTTAGACTCCAAGGCAGTGAAGCACTTTTGTTGGGCAGCCCTGAACCACCACCGTCTTCATCAACCCGAACACCATGACAAATCATCCTCATCATCACCTTCTTCATCATCACCATCATCACCCTGAACACCATCACAAATAATCTTCATCATCATCATCACCATCATCACCCTGAACACCATCACAAAAAATCTTCATCATCATCATCACCATCATCACCCTGAACACCATCACAAATAATAATCATCATCATCATCATCATCACCATCATCACCCTGAACACCATCACAAATAATAAATATCATCATCATCATCATTATCATCATCATCATCATCACCATCATCACCCTGAACACCATCACAAATCATCTTCATCATCACCATAATCACCCTGAACAACTTCACAAATAATCTTCATCATCATCACCATCATTACCCTGAACACCATCACAAATCATCTTCATCATCTTCATCATCATCATCATCATCACCCTCCACCCATCATCCCCACCACACTCCTCTTCAGACCATTCTCCATCCCGGAGGAGTGTTATCGCAGGTGACTCGTTGCCGTATGCAGCAGGTGCTGTGGGCAGACTGCCTACTCACTCCGGGCCACGGGGATCGTCTGTCAGGCCTGGTTACGGGCCCCGTGTGAAGAGAGGAGGCCGTGGGCTTGATGTTCTGAAGACCCTGGGAAGCCGAGATGGAACAGAAAAAAACAAGTATGCACCGGGGGAACCGCCACGCTATTGTGAGGTTATTGTGTGGATGTTTGCGTTGCGAATTATTCACTGAGATACTTTTCTTCAGAGGGAATCCAGCGTGTAGCCTTGACACCTAAACCACAGATGAGTTTAACAGACTTGAACTTTTTTTTGTTTGTTTTTTCAATCGTTTGATTACACTGATTTGAATATGAAAGTCTCTGTGGTATCTTGGTGCTTAATGTTGTGGTGTGTGCTAACACTAAGAAGTGCTATGGCAGTGGAAAACTGTTCAATGAACTCAAAAGGGCACATTTTTTAAATAAAAATTATATAAAATAAAATATAAAATAACACTTCTTTTATAATAATAAAAGAAGTGTATGTGGCATTTGTAAGAATATAATTTAAAGTATAACAGAGAAGTGTTCTTTCAAATGTTTTGAATTTAGACTTCCCTTTTTCCTTTGTGGAAAGGGCATGTTTTATCTCAATAATTTCCCAGGTAAAGTTTTGTCAGAGCCATTTTACACACAATATATGACTTTTGTAAAAGTTAGATCCCAATGACCTTGAGGTTCTTTATGTAACTGGAGTTTAGCAATAAGTCAAGTTTGTCAAAAGCTCCAGCATCCTATCCAGTGAAAGGTTTCTAATGTATCTGAGTGTATGTATTTCCAATTAATGGATTGAGATGATGAATAAAGCAATTTTACGTTTTAATTAAAATGAAAAGTATTAACATAGTAATAGATGTAAAAGAATTCTGAGTAATTGTCTTACAGTTAACACAGTCTTGTCACCCGACCTTTCGTATAAATGGGGTCCAATTAGGTAATTTCGTATCGTTTTGTTAAATGTGTAGAAAGGGGAGACATTGTGCCAGCAAGGAGCATTGACAGCGGCACAAAGATTGCTGGATGGCCATTTGCATTAAAACCCTTCAAACTGTTCACCAATCACAGTAGGGCTTTCATTGTCTGCATTACCGCTATTTCTGTGTTTGACTGTCCAGAAAGGCCTATTCAGCCTATGACTTTCAAATGATAATGGCTTTAAAATGGATTTCTTGAACCAGTATTAGGTAGTCTGAATAATATTGCTTACCTTTCTCTCTCTCTCCCTCCCTCTCTCCCCCCCCCTTCCTCTCGCTCATTCTCTCCCTCTTTATCTCTAACTCCTTTCTTTCCCGCTCTCTCAGGTGCTCTCCTTCTCTCTGAGCTCGCTCTCCCTCTCTCTCAGGTGCAATATGTAAGCAGAGCTTGGTGGCTGTAGTGATATTACATAAACTCTAGTCAAACAGAGAGGCCAATGAATTAATGGATGTTGGGGAGCTGGATGAAAGCAACTGGCGAATCAATACCCCGTCCACTAGAGGAAATAAAGGCTTCGGTTTTTCCGTCATACCTGAAAGTCTAAATGAATCACTGTAAGCTCATATTAGAAGTTAAGTATTGATGTTCTTTGATTACTTTTGTGGTTCGGCTCCACGATCAAATGTGTACATAATGTAACACAGTGGTATGCTTTCTAATAAAGAGTGATGAGTTATGTGTGAATTGTTCCAGCTCAGATCTCACTTATTGATTTCTGCCTGTTGGCACTGGAAGGATTTTGAGAGCTTGGAGATCCAAGGGAAAATTATTACTTTTTCATCATCTCATAGATATTTCATCATTATTTCTTCTATCCAAATATTACCAGCTGCCCTTGTGAAAGGCAATATGCCCTGGACATGTCTATCATTTTCCCTTTTATGAAATAGATTAAGACTCTGTGCCAAAGATTCCAATCAACCTCACCCACTCGGGGATGTTATTTATATGTACCAAAGTTTGATATTTTTCAACCTCTCACTCTGAGGTGGTGGTGTTTGTTCACTGCGGTGGAAATCGATGCAGGATTTAGTGAACCTGTGACCTATCACCCACCAGTATTGCTGTCTGACACGACGCTTCTCCTTGTAGATAATTGGGTGTGCTCAAGCCTTCGGCGAGAGCACAACCTTTGTTCTCTCACATATATATTATTATTATTCTTTTTGCCCCCCTAAAACTCAGTCAATATTTGGCCTACATAGACAACGTAGGTGTCAAAAGTTTCGTCTTGGTAGCGATTGAGTTGCTTCTATTGGAATTTACGTTCCGTTGCATGGTTTAGGCTTAAGTTAAGTTTTTGTGGTGAAAAGTGAAGCTAACGGTGGCTAATTTGCTAGCCACAGTCACTGACGTTACTAACGTCACTGCGTCACTAACGTCACGAAAACACGCGTGACTACCTTTGGCAGAACATTCGTTTCGCATCTGTTAACTTGGGGGATAGCTAGGCTAACTATAGCTTTACTGCAAGGCAGCTGCAGAAACGCCACAAGAAAAGAGGCCAGGGTGATAACTATTTACTCATTTTACTTTGTGATATGACACACAATTGTGATGTGTAATGTACAATATAAGCTGATATTATTAAGGAAGTACATCTACTTTCGGAAACAGTAGTCTACTATTTCACTGAAGTATTAGCATCATGACATTAGCCTGTGTTGCCCGGGCAACACATACTACAGTGGTCTATGATGTATCTGTTTTCAATCGTTAAAATAAAATAAACATTCCTCACATATACATTTTCGTTGTAGGATTTATTCTGACATTAGTAAACGATTTGTTGGTGAAATTACCATTACCTGTCGTTTCAAACCAGTGTAGCTCACTGCAATGCTGTAGCTTACGCGAGACACACTACAAAAACATGTACACTACACAGCTGTTTAGGAAGTCAAACAGCGACAGAACATGTTCGGCACTCTCCTTACTTAAATCAAAAGTCTATCTAACTACTAACCTGAACTTCATTGCCACAGCCTAAACATTGTCAATCTGTTCATGAAAATAATTAATTTCAGCCTAAACCGTACAACGGAACGTTAAATCCAATTCAACCAACGCAATCGCTACCAAGACGAACACAGCAGTAGTCTAGTACTGTACCGTAGTAGTACAATTTACCGGGGCAGCTTCTCCACACAGGGCTATATCGCATTTTGCGTTGTTACTGACAATGGTCGCTACCAGTGAGCTTTTTATGAATGAGCGATTTTCCACTAAATAAATGTCAAGCTTATTTACGTTTTGGGGGGCATATTTTCAGTTAGCAGGTGGTACTGTTTGAATCGCGATTCAATCTTCTACTGCCGGTAACGTCGTAGAATAATCTTCAAAGGGGGTTCTTTATTCATGAATGAATGCAATATGAGTAGGCTAAATGCTTGAAAATATCACGAGAAGGGAAAAACTTAAAAGGACGTTTAAGTCATAAAGATTAGGTCAATTTTTACACCGGTCTGTCAAATTTATTCGTTTTGATTCAACGATGAGGCTGCCTCTTGCAGGGGAAAAGACATCTATTTCATTCTACACTTCACTCGTATTTTCAGTTGTTAATGAGCAGCAACAAAATATGCTTTTAAATCTATGTAATCTTTATAAATAATAAGTATGCATTTTTATATGACATATACAGAAATATCAGTTGTAAAAATGTCATTCAAAAACGGACCCCTGTGCAACCGACGCAAGCAAGCACACCCTACAATTTCCCCAGAAATTGTACCCTCTCTAGTTTACTCTGCACTTTGCCTTCCCTGCGAGTCTCTGCTGAGCATCTCACTCATGTAGAATGGTGATAATGTTCAGGATGTTCCATTTCCTGAAGTAAATGTTACCAAGTTTATGGGTCAACACTTAAATGCAAATGAATCGTTTGATTGGCAGATTCGTGGATCTGAAATCCTCCCACTGCAGTTTCGACTCGGCGTCTCTTTGAGAAGCATGCGTTGGAAACCTCTGTTCAGTCAAGAGAAGCTCACACCGAACGAGCACAACCATAGGCAGTCTTCCACGGCACTTTGCAAAGCGTGTCGTTGGAAGACGCACTTGTGCGTCACGATTGGCAAAGTGCTCCTCGATGGTTCCTTAACTGCAATCCTACCAGTCACACAACAACATTCAACAGACAGAGAGGATGGAGAAAACGGTCGCGGAGAGTTAACTGGCTCTGCGCTGTGTCTTCAGAGTCAAGCCCAGGGAGAGATTTCCTCACTTGGGAGTGTGGCAGGAGGTGGACTTCTCTGACAGGAAAGAGTCGGATTTGTCAGAAAGGGGAAGGCAGCCTGCAGGACAGCCCAACAGTACACCACACGATAGCGCAGGGTGGAATGAAAGAGGATGGCTGACTTCAAGTCAACATACATACCAGGCCCTCGAAGACACACACACAAACGCACACACAAACACACACCAAGTGCCAGACACACACATAAACACGGACTCGCTCACAGCATGGCCCAGGAAATCAGGGGAAAATGAAGATGGCCAAGGAATAGCAATCCTGCACTGCTTATCTTCAGGGATTGGCAGAGGAATGGACTGGTGCCCTGGTGAGCAGAAAGAAGCGTTGGTTTAAAAAGTGCTTCTGCTGGAGGAAGGAAGAAGGAATAACTTCCAGGCCCCTCTCTCTCTCTCTCTCTCTCTCTCTCTCTCTCTCTCTCTCTCTCTCTCTCTCTCTCTCTCTCTCTCCCTCCCTCTCTCTCTCTCTCACTCTCTCTCTCCCTTGCTGAAACAGCAGAGGACTCTCTGACACTCTCCCTCCGAAAATGGGTCCGTCTGAGGCAAGCGGAGTGCCAACGGCAAGTAGACACATAAAAAGATGGGTGTTAATGGACTGGAGAGGGACATAAACTTGCCTTCTATCGAGGCCTTGTGAAAGCAGGCAGGATAGAGGAGATGAGGCGGACGACACCTGGACAATGTCCGACGTCCTTCGTTTAAGTACCGGAGACGTGGCGAGAGAGTCGGATGCCTCATCTGTATTGGCGAACACAATGTCGAGGTTTTCTCCAAAGAGACTGCAGGCCCGAATTAATTAACCCGCTTTAATGCCTCATGTCAGGTGTACAAGCAACAACAGGCACACACACACACCACATACTGTATATACACAAACACACACTCACACAACAACACTATTGGACCCTTCCCCCACCTGTCACACACACACACACAGTGTCAACGTTACAGTAAAATTACACCAAGAAAGAATGGTGTGAAAGTAGTCTACCACTTTAATTAATTTCACTCTGACACCTCTGCCCTAGACCCGACGCCACAGATGGAATACAGAAAGGAACAGGCTTGTGAGTCTCAAGTAAGGAGAGAATAAATAAAGTGATGAGGATCATACTACAGACACCCGTAACTGGGGAGTCCACGGAAACTGAGAACTGCAGAAGAGAGGTCGGACACGACAGAGACGAGCTCAGAGGCAGTGCGTCTGTGAAGAAGTGGATGAAATCCACGAGTGACATGATTTCATGTCACCCCGCTGAAAAGAACAGTTCTCCACCCTAACTCCCCAGAGAGTAAAACGGAGGTGTAGTTTTGCTTCAGTGCGTGCGAGCAACCTCTCTGCTTCAATTTAGTGATTTGTTCCCTGTCAAATGATGCAGAAAATTACCTCATCCAAACTCTTGCGTTAACTGCTTGGCTTCTGGAAAGTTTGGTCGTTTTGAATAGTGAGTGCTGTGGGAAGTGTAGAGTACTAATTGAATGTCAATTTTTTACTAACTTCTGAGTTGCAACTCAATATTTTTGGAGGCCCACTCCTATCACTGTCACAAACAGTAGGGTAATGTAATCAACCTTTTTGTTCAAGCTACACAGTGAACGACAACAACTTGAATCTACAAAACCCCCGAATGTAGTGAAATTGGATTAAAATAGATGTTTTAATCATGCTAGACTCCAGTTTACCTCTCACCCATATCTCTCCCTCTCGTTCTACCTTTGTGCCTTGTTCTCTACACCACAAGGTTATTTCTCTCATGTTGAGAACTGATTGCTTGACCTACCTTTACCCCAGCGTTGTAACTCTCCAGTGTAATCCCAGACTGACTGTTTGCTTAATCCAGATATTTGTCTTCCCGCCTCCTGTGTTCATACTCAGTTCAATTCAGCTATTAAGAACCTGCTCCTCGTAAGCAGGTGAGGAACATATCGATACATGGATAGAAAGGCAAAAAAGGCGCGTTTAAGGCAACAAAAAAACACAGCTGTATATGATATAGTATCGTGTTAATAATGATGGTATTTTTCAACTATATAACCTCTGCAGAACTATATGACCTATGGAATGTTCTTTTTTTTTCACACTTTGTGATGAAACATTTTTTGAAGGAATGTTAATGAAAGACAATCCAGCAGGCTGGGTCCTGTAGTTGACAGAGAGCAGACGCAAACAGTCCGATACTAAACAACACATCGAGATCACAGATACAAACATCTAAGATGTCGTCACCAAACACAGACCGTTCCTCGACTCTGACCACCAAAACACGGTCAGAACTCTGCACTTCTGATCCTTGACCTGGTGCTGTACTTTCTATTTGCAGTATTTGAATGCCACTTTGGATAAGAAAAAAAAAAGCACTTAACAAAATAATGAAGGGACGCCATAGCCCTCTTGCTGATGCCAGTAACAGGTCTATGCTACTGGCACAGTGCCATGGCAGGAATGAAAGGCTGGTTCTTCTGATGCTGGAGAGGGTAGTAAGAGGGTTGCTTACCAGTAGATTTTTGGGGGAGTTTCATAAATGGCTCCAGACATGGTTCCATTGGTGATGTGTTACTATGGCAACGTTCAGAGGTCTTGAATCCATTTCTTTCGTTCTGAAACCCACTGTGTTCTGGTATTGGTAATACATGGCGGGGGGTGGGGGGGATGGGGGTTAACCGGAGCGTCCTATTTGACTTCCTTACTCACTTTTAATAGAATCTTCCGAAAAGGCAATTAGGAAGTTTTAAGCACTTACAGTCTGACATTGACATGTAGGTTCATATGACTTCTGTAAAACTACAATACCCTGATTTAACCTTTCAAAGATGAGACAAGTGTTTTACCGATTCAATTTTTTGCTCATTGTTGCATTCAATGGCCCCTCTGTTGGACGCCAGGAATTCTGACGCCGCAGATGGCTTTAACTTATTAAATTTTTCACGGGCATGACATGAAAAATGTGCATGGCAACCATCCCATTTTTGATGTGCGACGTCCTCAACAGACTCTTTCCTCTCAATTCAAAGATGGCCGTCGCTGTGAATCCCTCTCTCCCGCTGCCAACAAGCCCTGCTCGCCAACTGTGGCCTGAGCATATCTGAAATAATAAAACAGGCCAGGGCGGCCGAGAAACCGACACCCTGCCACTCCCTGACCAGTTGTCCCTTTTGACGGCCCTCCAAGCGCCGGTCATCATCGCTCACCTGCACCTTAGTAACTGCCTGACCTCCTCGGACTGACAGCCAGAACGCACGGCCCGAGCTCCGCATTCCGAGGCTGACGCTTCCGGAAGCGTCCGCAGAACGGTCACATCGGAACACCAGCGTTCCATTGGGATGAAGGAGGCCAGCGAAGGCGTTTTGTGTGGTCGGCTGCGACGCCTGTCTGGGCGGGGGGAGAGCGGCCCGGCAGGGCGAGCTAAGCTGCACCACTTCTACAACGTCATCACACACCACGAACCTCAGAACAGCCTTGTTGTGGTTTGAACCAATCAAAGACCTTAACCTGACACCGTAAATGTTTATCAGGGATGGAAATTGTTGAGACAGAATCAGCACATTTTCCACAACAACTTTTCAGCACACAGAGGGCCCTTACAACCCTCTAGGGAAGACAACAACTGCAGATGTATTTCCAGGCATTCTCATGACTGATTGCTTTACATAAAAGCACATCATTATAGCAGCGAAGCAGAACATTTTGGGGAACAATTTTGCCACTGGGAGCTTTCCTTCGATTCTGACTGTGCACATAATTACGTATAGAAGACTGATGCATTGGCAAGGACACTATATATATAGAAATATTTACAAAGCTTTAGAAACGTTTTCCATTTAGGTGTTTTTCTGAGCACTTTCTGATTTATGGACTATGAGAGTCGGTGAAAAGAGACAGAGCAGCCGGAAGAAAGAGTGAGGCTGACTGACGAGATCTTTTTCTCCTAACATGGACATGGAGACGCTGGGATGATTTTTCTCATTATTCTGTGCTTGCCGACAATCTCATGTATGATCGATCGAAAGTACCTCAGAGGGGTAGTGAAATAACACAGTTTATGAAGAGCAGTGTGTGTGTGTGCGTGTGTGTGTGTTTATGGATGTGTGTGCAGACGTGTTCAAGCTTCCCTAAGAAATGCCCGGTGTGACAAAGTGAGACGTTAACCTCGGTGACATCACTTGCAGGACACCTACAGTATATAGAAATAGCAGGTGATATGTACTGCAGTGTAACTTGCTAAGCATTTGCTGGGTGACACTATGTGTCAACAATATAAAATGCTGTGCCAGGTGACTCAGTAGGTTATGGATGGGGGAGGCCTTCATATTAGCATATTTCTCTTTAGCCCGTGAAACAATCTGCTTGGCACTTGTGTCACTAGGAATTCTTGAAAGAGAAAAAATTATGAAGAGTGATTTCAAGCCTCAGAAGAAGGCCCCTCTCTAATGGACTCAATAGTAAGAGGCCCCTAAACCCCCTCGAGAGATATTCTGTCTTTACTCTCTCTCTCTCTGTCTCTATCTCTCTCTCTCAGCTCCCTCATTCTTTAGCAAGCTCATCAGTTTTTGACCATGTCCATTGCTCGTTCATACTAATGGATTTTCTGGGTAATAGATTTCTTTTTTTTTCTTTTCTATTTACGATAAGAGGACACTTTTAGTTCCATTTCTAAAAGCCCTGCTGACTGTTGATGTCACTGACAGCATGAGGCAAATGCTCAACAGGTCTACCATGGAGACCTATAGGCCGCCTTGTGTTAGCATTCAGCATCTAATACCGAGGCTGGAGAGGAAGTGGTGCTGTGCTGAAAATCAGATCACGGCTGTGGTCTATGCTCATCACCCCACGGCCCATATCACACCTCGAGTGTGATATTGCCTTCAGATAACGGTTCTATGAGGTCTGTGCATTAGTTAATAAGGAGAACACACACAGATTGGGATTTGTGTGTTCATCCACACACACAACAAACACAGCACGTTGATTCATTCCACAGATCCACTGTCAGAATACCCACGTATTAGTAATTACCCGAATAAGTACCTGAAGACTGATCCATTGTCGAGACAATCAAAATAGCTACAGTCTCATAAATAAACCAATTATCCATCCATCTTTCAATGGAAGTCATGTATGGACACAGTCAAACCTAATTAAAAAAATGAAATAGATGGATTTGGCCCAATTCATCATGGTCTTGTTGCTGTTACCAAGAGTACCGGATCATATGCCAACATTGTTACTGTACTGTAAGGACTGCATGAATCATCCGTTTTTCTTTATTGTTTCACCTCATTCAAAACCAGATTTACATTTACGGTAGCATTACACTCCGTGTTTAATGTTTGGTTTGGGGTTATGGTTAGGCTAGGGTTGGCTGAGGTTGGGGTGATGGTTAGGGTGAGCCCTAGCGTTGGTAAGGGTTAGGATTGGGATTATGGATGTTGTTAGGTTTGAGATTAGGGTTGTGATTGGGTTTGGGGTGTTACATTCTAATGATGTTGCAAGGACGGGAGAACATTCTCGACAAACAGTGTCTGGTTATCTTGAGCTGAACCTCTCTGTGTGCCTCATTCAGGAATGATTAACAATCACATGAGCAGAACGCGGAACAGTAGAATGTTCCAGAACCCACACCGCTCTGGAACCAGCATGTCCTCTCCCAGACCAGCATTTGTTTGGTTGATTTATTGTTGTTTAGACAACCAGTTCCATGTTAACCCGTGGCATCGACCCCTGCCTGTGTTATGGTGGTACTGTTAGCAGGGTCGTAGAGAACACCAGAGGATAGGCCATTGAATGCTTACACAGCCCGATCCTCTGCAAACACCCCTAGGACAAGCCCAGGCACTGCCCCGGAGGAAAGTCTATTGTTTACTGTGTAAGCTAAGCTCCACACACACTACATCAACCTGGGCAAGGACACAAAGGGGGGGGGGGGGATTTAGGATGCACAAAACACAGTTTTCAAGGTCCGTGTGGCACGTTGATTGTGCCTTTAGAAATTCTCTAAAGGCACTTGTCTGTTAAGTGGTGCTGCAACTATGACGTTTGCAAGGACCATAATATGGGGATATTGATGAGCTTTTTTTCAGCGGTTAAGTGTTGAACTGGCACTGTCTGTGCCCAGTAGAGGACACCCTGATTGAGATGTGGACAGTAATGAGGGGTTGTCAACATCTCAAACAAGTCAATCAGAGCCTGGTCACTGCAGAGGAAAACGACTCGCCCATGTCCTGATCAATTTGCATCCACTACATTACACAGTTGATGAAAACAAACAGGAATGTGTGTGTGTGTCCACGTTTGTGTGTGTGTGTCCAATCAGGCATCTGTGCATCTTTGCAGAGTCAAATCTATCGAGGAAAAACAAGTCTGCATGGCAAAACGTAAATAGAGAGAAATGGAAAAGAGACCACTATAGTTTAGCATTATGCCTGGGGCTGTGAGTGTTTACATTAGCAAGGCCGTCAGAGGGGTTAAACGCTCTTGAACACACCACTATAATCTGTTTCCCTTCACGTCTCCATAAGCATTCAATACTGTACATTTTTGCAGTGTTTACAAATGTTTTTTGTATGATATCATACGTATACACATTTCATTTACATTTTACAATGAGTGAGGGTAGGGGGAATGTGGTGGGGGTGGGGTGGGGGGGTTGGGGGGGAGAGAGAAACATTTGTAAACCATGACCGACATGAGTCAGTTGAAGAAGTCATTATATATTCCACATTGAACACACAGCCAGTCAGGAGGTTGTCCACACAGATACGATTTCTTTGAGATCCAAGTCCAAAAATGCAAACAACCACCGCCCGCGTGATTCTTTTCATTCAGCCTGCCGTTCGGTTTTGATGTGTGACAGTAAGAAAATAGGATGCATGGCCTGATATTTAACCCCTTTCACGCCTTCCTGGGCTCACCTCGTTGAATCGCTGGAGTGTTACCTTGCAGCCGGTCGTATTTGAATGAGAAGAAAAGGTGACTCTTGGCTTGTGTCACGTGTCTTGTGTGTTCAGAGGGCTGGTTTAACCTGTAGTTCCCTCCATTATGGAACACCAGTGGTTAGGAGAGCTTCCAGTACAACACAAACCCACAGCTGGACTCAGAGTTGATTTATCTGGATTCGTGTGAAATAACAGCTGAATCACAGGTGCCACATCACAGAATTCCCAAATGCTTTTGTAGAAAAGTAACCTGAATCATTTGGGGTAATTGTTTGAACAATGAGCTTAATGGAACCAATGTGAACGTTGTAGCAGGAACACAAAGGACATGTAATCCTGGTTTATTAGCTTTTCATTTCTTTCCTTTCTTCCTGTCCTTAAACACACCTCTTAAGACCTGCCATTTAATCAACATGACATTCATTTTTCTCTTTCAATTAAACATTCATCCGAATCCGCACCTGGCTTGCCTTTAAGAAACCTCTCCTCTATTTGTATTAATTGGTGGCCCTTTCTCGAGGTTCTAGCCACTGTACAAGATGAAAACACCTGATAATCACAGAGCAATCATATCAAACAGCGGGGAGGTGTGTGTGTGTATTTTTGTGTGCGTGTACGGAGGAGGTGGGCTTTGCAGGCTATTCAGACCTGTGCGTACCCGTGCGGAAGAGACATTTCTCGTCGACTGAGCGGTGTCCACGGACGGTCTGCTTTCATCCCGGCCTCCTCCTCTCCCCCTCCCGACGCGGGCTTATCTCTTTGTTCGGCAGCGAGGAGAGGAGAGGAGAGAGTCTCAGCGCACAGGGTCCTCTCCTCTCACGACGGCGTGGGTATCGACGGGGGCTTCAAAAAAAAAACAGGAAAGATTTAGGAGGCAGATGGGGGGAGAAGACGTTCCAGAGGTAATGAAGTGTATCCTTCACAATCTATCAGCTGTCACACAGCCTCTATCTGGTGACAAAATCAATACTGATGTGGTCAAAGATTCAGCAGTGCTTGAATGGGAGTGTTCACCTCAATCTATCCATGCCATTAAGTGGCCTCCATCAGCAGGGGCTAATAAACTAGAGCCGTGTTGTGAGAGGCTTGCTCTCAACTACGCCGGCAGGGCCCTGGATGTTTTTACTTCCAGATTACTTATAGCACATACGCTTCCTGTTCCTGGCTTACACAATAGGGTGAGATGTTTGAGAACGAGCCTTTATTTATTCATCAAATATGTTTATACTGCATGCACTGGTTGTATAAAAATGTATGATTTAACATTAAACAGCATATCATAACCATTTCTACATACTGTATACTACACTGTAAAAATTGTTTTCAAGGAAATTAATACCTACCAAACAGGTAGGTATTTTTTACAGGCATCTATTATAGATGCCTGTAAAAAACTTTGATGTTGTTAGAGTATGTTCAGGTTTGGTTGGGCATTGAACCCATGGGAGTCAAGGTTAGGGTGAAAATAGGTCATCAGAAATGTAGGAATGGTTTTTATATGTGATACCTACACAACGGTGTATAGTGCTGCCTTCACAGTATAGCTTGTGGGTGTGGTGGTGTTTGGGATTTGGGTATAGCCAAAGGCTATAGAGAGACCTGCCAGAGGTGAGAGATGTCAGAGTGGAAGGAGACCGAGACAGGCATCACCAGAGGATTCATCACTCAGCGCACAAGGAACTATCTCGGAAAGACTGCAGGGGAAAATATGTCTCCAAGGATATTGGAATCGTAACTTTCCTTTGATAACAGAGACAAGAAAAAAAGCATCTTGAGATAAGTTCGACTACGATCCAAAAAAGAGAGATACATTTGATATGCAAAGAGGAGATCCATACACACAGAGTTTGTCTGTGACAGCTGTAATTAAGATTTTTTTTTCTCCGCTGCAGATTCTCTCCTCATATACCCTGGAGGGAGGATGATTTGAAATAGGGGACTAATCATTTTCATCATATCACTAAATTAATAAGACTCGAGCAGCAATCAAGCTTTTTTCTTTTCGCAAATATATTGATATAACTGGCACAGTAAAAGAAACACGGGTGGTTGATGCTGGTTTCCATTTTCCCTCCGTCTTGAAAAGCCAGCAAATGAATTACTGTGTCTTCTGGCCTTGGTATCAAATCCTGCCGAAATAAGGCCATCTCTCACACCCACGCACTGAGAATAGGGGATTGTATATAATTACTGATTCCAACTAAAATATTTTACACTGAGCGAGATAAATTAAATGATAGAAATCTTTGTCCCTCAGTGCCATTTTGGCTCCACAGTTGTGAGTTGAAAGTATGTTCCGTTTCCTTTTTTTCATGTAGACATTAGAGCTTTCCACTTGGAAAACCAATTATTATTATTTCTTCCATAAAACTCACCAGACTTCAGCAGTCTTCCATAAAGTTTGGCGTCACACATTGTGACTGCATTGAAGAGCCTATTGGCCTTAAACCGGCATTCATTGGAAATGCCTGTGCAAGAGAGATATTTCAGAATTAAAAACTGAAACAGGTTCATAAGATTACACTTATTGCCCACTGATGCTTCACAATGATAACACACACTGATGACTACAGTAAACATGTGGTTTACTGTACACAAGTAATGGCTTGCTATTTGTCTTGTTAGGTGACATTGTGTGTATTAGTAATAGTCCAATAAATTCTCCTTAACATTGAAGACTGGGAGTGGAGGACACAACCAATAAAAACATTCAATTTATTATTTATAAGCTTAGCATTCATGAGAATTAAGTAGTTAATACTTTGCTACAAAAAAGATTATGCAATAAAATGTTTCATTTTAATGTTGGCCACCCCAACCCTCAACACAATAATTCAACCTTTTTCTACACACATTGCAAAAATGCCCTATCAAATTTAATTGCAAAAATATTATCTATGATTAAACTGTTGTTCACTTCAATTAAGTTACTTAACAAGGCACTTGTACAAGAAACAAATCCAACTAGATTTAGGTTGACCAGACGTCCTCTTTTACCCAGACATGTCCTCTTTTCGAGACCTAAAAAATGTGTCCGGCAGGGATTCCAAAATCGCCTCGTTGAATATTTGTGTTTCTCTGGGTCTTTCACAAACTAGTTATTACGCCCTTACAAGTTTTGGAAAGGGTATCTCCCTTTACGTTCCACATTCTTGCGCGAGCTCTGACTGTAAAGAGAACAGTCATTGGTCGACCACCTTCTCAGTGTTGCCAGATGCACGATAATTATCCTCCAGATACGATCATTTTGAGCCTTTGGCATGATACTTCGCCATCTCCAATCTGGCAACACTTGTATGTATTCACATGGTGTCACGGCCACAGCCATGCCCCCCCCGGTTTCAGTTTTTTGTCCTGCCCTAGTGTTTCCCTGTCATTGTCTTCACCTGTTCTCGTTAGCATTATTGTGTCCAACTGTGTGTCGTTTGGTTCTGTGTATTTAGGTTTCTGTTTTGTGTCCAGTCTTTGTCTTGTCCTTACAATACCTGTCCCTGTGAGTGCCCTATCTGTTCCCCGTTTTTTGAGAATTAAAACCCTTGTTTCGACCATGCCTCGCATCTCTCGTGCATTTGGGTCCTACCCCTCCTCACACCCTGACACATGGTCATGGTGCGGAATGCAATACACTAAGAGCTTGTGTGCAGCCTGCTTTAACTGCAACATGAAATGGACAAGTGTCTTATTTGAGGTACATGGACGAGGCCTGAGAATTACTCTACTCCTGTATTGATAAATACAGTAATTGATGCTTTAAGTGGGATACGGATTCTTGCTGGAGAAAGGCAAAATATTTCAGGGTCTGTTCTCAGCCTGCAGGGAGTTTTCCTTGTTCAGTTCCCATGCATAAATCAATACAGCTGCTCAATAATTCATACATTAATATATATTGCATATACTGTATATATATCCATGTATTCTGCACATGGACCTGTGTTAATTGTTGCTTTGTTTTCCTGAAGCATAAAACAGCTGTATCTGGGAGAAAGACAAATCCTTAAGCTGGGATTTTGGTGACAACAACAACCCGAAACAAAAATCTCCCTGCTGAATTGGCAGCCCTCGCCATGGGCTCTGAAATCACTTCCTTCTGAAACTCAGAATCCCCCCCGCTATAATAAACAGCCTCGAAACCAACAACAAGAATGCTTATATTACGTGGAGGATCTGAGTCTGGAGACGTAAATCAAATGGCACAATGTCATTTCAAATGAGGACTTGTGATGTCTCCTGTGAGGCAGATTTGGTGGTACTCTTCCACATCAAGACCTTCTGGTTACAAGCAAATGTTGGTGAAAAAAACAAACTAAAAAACAGGGTGAGGACGACTGTACAACAGATTCCCGTCTCTGCCTGCTAATAGACAATGTGTTCAAAAGTGTATGTATCCAGCAGACATTTTTATCCAAAGCAATATACAGGAGGGGATTTGGACACAGAGACCTCTTGATTGGCGGTCAAACTCTCCCCCGCAGAGCTCTACAAATGCCCTGCACACCTGTTGAGTGATCCGATGTTATCTCCCATGAACAGGAGCTGACTGCAGCAACACTTAAACCCGGCTTGAAATAATCTTGACCAAGACAAATGGAATTAGATTTTTCTGTCCATTTCACCAATCCCCAGTTTATCTGAGTTTGAATCGCCATGGGATGTCCAGGGGTGTCTTCGGAGAGGTGTGCCAGCAAGAAACCTTCGGAATCCTCCCCCTCTGTCGCTCTCTGTTTACAGGGAAACAACAACAAAATGATAGTCAGAATAATCAAATCGAGAGTACTGTGGGGGAAGAGACGTTTCCTAATTCAGCTGCACATTTAAGGGATTAAAGCTTCTTTTGAAGAAAAATCGAACCATGCGGGGAGAGCATTTCCTATTAGCTCCCGATATCCACACAACAACTAGTCCACCATGCCTTCCCCCAGCATCCCGCCCACACGAGGAGATTTGTGTGTTTATGGATAATTAGCATAATAACCCCTAACCTACAGTGTGGATTCCCCTGCCACTTGGTTTTTCCCTGACTGCTTTCAGTGGATTTTGCCTTCTAAACGCGCAGTTACCACAATGGGCAGCCCCCCCCCCGCCCGCCGCCCCTCCCCCCCATTCCTGCTTTTCTCCAACCCCCCACCCAAGCCGGGACCCAAAAAACACCCCATTCTCATTGTGTTATTAGACGCCCCCAACCCTCACCCCCCCTCCCTTACCCCCACACACATAGCCTCCATTTCCAGTTGCAAATTTTTTCATTAGTCTGAAATTGAAAAGAAGAAGGGGGGGACTGTTGGCTTTCTCTCTCTGATGAGTTCATGCATTTGAAGAGGGGCTTTGTCACCGGGGAATTAGCACACAGCACATGCACTCTCCTGGCACCCTCTGCCTGACTTTAGATCATCTTCATATGAGAAGGGTGGGGTGGGGGTGAGTGGGTGTGTGAGGTACGGTGTGTGTGTGTGGGGGGGGGGGGAAGCGCTGGGGGGGACTTCACACTCCGAGAAGGGAGGAGATGAACATGGGCTCGCAGAGACAGCTGTGCAGATTTGTCAGAGGACATTACGACATGCATGAGTGATCACTCGTGCATGGGCACCATATTGATTGTTGTTCTTTCACTGTTTTTATGAAATATAAATACATAAACACTGTTCTGCCTGGTTCATCAATGTTTTATTAAATAAACTGCTTGTCCTGCAATTCTCTTGTAAACGTAAGAACTTCAAGAGAGTAAACTATGGGGATGTGGAGCTTGTGTTTCTCCTCAAGATCAGCCATCCACTTCCTGGCAACTCCTTACATTTCTCTGTTAGATGATCTTACAGTAAATATCGACCAAGTTTACAGTATTTTGGAGTTCTTACAGAGTTATACAAAATACACATCCAGAATTTCACACATTTTTAAGACCAATACTTAATGGTCTTAATCACACACATGACTTCTGGTGTAACATGAGAACCATTGTTATTCAACACAGTCTACCAGAGCGCATGACCCTTTGTGCACAAGTAGAAACACCACCTCGCCTTTCCTCCAGCACCAGACATTACACCGAGGTGCTGCCGCGGGTATTCTAAGCTCTCAACGAAATAAATATGAAACAGGAGATGCGATTCTCAGATTTGCGTCACGTGACAGGTGTCGAACGTGGCCATATGTCTCTTCCCGTGCCTCCCATTAGCTGGCTGTTAGGTTTGCTTTCGATGCCTGCGAGGTGTAAGGGGAACAAGGCGTCGCGGCAGCTCAGAGGCGCTAATACAGCGAACGACGCCCAGCCCGAAACCAGGTAGCCGGCTATACATGCAACTGCTGCTACTGTGTGAGGAGGAGGCAGAGTCTGTTTTGGTGAAGGGATCGAGCAGGAGGTGTAGGTTCGTTCAAGGTCTGGGTTTATTGCCATTTGTAACAAGTGCAGGTACAGTGGAATCCTTTTGGTACTGCTCTTCTTGACAGTTCCCTAGCAGCCTGCGATAAATAATCGAAATGGATAAGAAAAATTAGCTCAGGTGAAATTTATCCTCAGACTCTCAGAGCCCGTGCCTCCAACTGCCTGGCAGTGGGATCCTTTGGTGTCCATTAAGAAAGAAAAATATTTGTCCAATTATGCAGTTGGCTTGGGTCTCGGTGGTACTGGAAAGGGCACATAACACAGATAAACACAGATTTGAATTATTAATCAGAAGTCCAGCCATGCACCTAACCAAGTCTTGATTGTTTAAGCAGTTCTCTGGCAGTGTATATATTTGATTTTGCTGATATTATTATTAACTATAAATTAATGTTATCGTACAAAACTATAAAAATGCGCTTGAGTATGAGTATATCATACTATTTATTGAATATTTATCGGCCAGTGTTGTGTTTGATGATTCAGAGGTGGTGACATCCAACATTGCATCATTCAGTAGCATTAGGACTATAAACAAATAAAAAAATTAAAAATAAAAGCTTTTTAAAAGTTTTAACCACCAGTTTGTTATATTCCAGCATTGTTTTCACTAAGGCATTCTGCTTGAGGGATTCGCACAGTATTAATTTAGTGTTACACTAAGACATTCTGCTATTATGCTTATCAAAGCTTTGCATTAAATAATGCCTGCAATGCATAAAGCCCAGTTGAAGGTTCACTGAATCGTACATTTCCTTTACAAAGCCGAAAACAGAAAGGTGACTGTGAGATAAAGAACAACTTCTACAGAGCTGCTTTCTCACATTCCTGGGCATCGAATTATCAATCGTTGCTAAAGTAGTGCCTGATTGGCAAAGTCAATAATTTGTCCTCAAGTATTATGACTTTACATTTAGTCATTTAGCAGACGCTCTTATCCAGAGCATCTTACAGTAAGTACAGGGACATTCCCCAGAGGCAAGTAGGGTGAAGTGCCTTGCCCAAGGACACAACAACATCTCGCACGGCCAGGAATCGAACCAGCGACCTTCTGATCACTAGCCCGATTCTCTAACCGCTCAGCCACCTGACTCCCACTTTCTGTGTGTACATGTTACTACTACATATGGTTAGGCGTGATTGGCTTCCCTTTTGAATGAACCAGTCCTATTCAATAGAGCATGCTCTACATTCAGGTCTCCGAGTGAATTTAGGACTATGGCTGGGAAGGGATAGCTCCGGGTCTCGAACAATGTATCAACGTTGCTTGGAGTAATCTATAGATGCAGGGTAGTTTTATATTCATCGGGCATCGACATTCCAATGCTGAATGGAAGGGAAGCACTGGGTGGGTTTATCTATGACTCCCACGCTGTTTCCTGTGTCTAATTTTCTGATAACAGCCGAACACGAGTTTCCCTGTGAAAGAACTTGAAACTCGAATATGCAATTACAGCAGAATCACCATGGCTGTTCCGTAAGCCTTATTACCTTTTTTAGATTTATTTATCTATCTATTATACAATTTTTTCGTGACTTCCCCCAAACTGAAGGTGTTTGTCCAACACCAAAGCTGGTAGCAGGATCTAACAGGCAGAGAAAACAGATGTGATGCTGGTTTGAGATTACGTCCCTTGCTGCATCCCTTCTGGCTCCACTTCCAGCACATTGTAGCTCAAATTCCAAATCCCTTAAAATCGGAGTACTTGAGTTCCCTCCCTGCTCCTACTGGCCCTTATCTAGGAATACAGGCTGTTCTAACAGACCACCAAATCCAGACAGATTAGCCCTGGCCAAGGGTTAAATGAGTCACCTTCAAAGCTTCAAAGATTCTGATCAGTTTAACCCACTGAGGAAGGCCTTCTCCAGTACACCATTCCAGTAATCCACACTGATGGGAAAGATCATAATTTAGATCCAAAGCGGTCCACAGTGAACCAGAGGGAGGGGTCGTTGATCGGTCGGTGTGATATATTTGGAATTGTTGTTACTGTGGATCCTTTATGCATTTCACACACACTGCGCACTGGCATGGTCTAAATGTATTTACAGTACCTAGTTCAGTGCCCGTTGGCGTTGAATGCTACGGCAGTGCAAACGTTCCATGTTTGACACTGTGTTCTCCCATTAAAACAGCCCTGTTTTAATCGCGTCACTTTCAGCAACAGGACGTGTCTGCTGTTTCAGTGGCACGAGTTCCACACACAGCTTGCAGACCCGTCAATTAAACAAGTCAAATCCAAACACAGAGAGAGTTTTAAAACCTCCGCAATCTGTCCAGTCATGTCTGAAGACAACCTCCCTTCTGGGAAACGGGGTGAAGACAAATGCAAAATAGAGTGAGAATTAAATACATGTCTTCTTCAATCGGTACAAATTGTTTCTTTATAGGCTTCAAGGAGTAGAAATCTGGAGGATATCCATATAATTAAAACAAAGTGAAAGACAGAGCTGGCCCAATACCAGATATTAAGAAGGTCAAGAGTTTATTACTGAGTGAAGTAATTAATCCTATTTCCTCAGTAAATGAATCACTAATGTTTCGTTGGATTGCACAGTTGAAGGACAAGCAGAATCCAACAAAGTGTTTTGAAAGAGACGTGTTGGTGCTCTCTCCTCCAGTCAAGACATCCGTCTGCTATTTCTGACACCTTAGTTTCTTGAATCGATCACCAAATTAAGTAGAGTGATCGTGAAGTTGGATGGTATTTAATCTTTTGTTTCTTTCTTCCAGCCTTTAGCTGCTCTTGAGTGATTGCCACCCAACACTAATTGGTGCTGATTGATCCAATAATTGTGTTGTTAATTACATTGTGCCGACAACGGCTCTTCAGCCAATTAGGAGCTAATTAATTAAAGACTTAAAGTTTTGAACGATGCTTTCTGCACACGCTCCTGTCAACTACTTCATTTGGTAGAGAGACGCAAAACTACTGTATCAATCTGAATTATGAATGACCAGCCTTCTAATGGAAACTCATGACTGATCTGCTGCACAGATCCCTTTCGAAGTTTTACACCAACACTAGCGACTGAAGCCCAGGAACATCATTAAGCATATGTTACAGTAATTGATGTACATTCTTTGAAAAGCATCAATGCAAGTAAGCAATGAGGAAAAAAAGAATGAAGATTTACTCGAGGAGAAATTAAAATGTGAAGTATTCTGAGGACATTTTTATAAATTGCATGGCTAACAACATAAATTATTGCTATAGAAAAATGCCCTGAAGCTATTAAGTTTTTTGCAAAGAGCCAAGCACATTTCAGTTTCCCAGCCTGGTCTCAGTCCTACGGAGTCATACTGTTGCTTGTACAGAAGCCTTACCATTGTTTTTGCGACACACCAGTTAGCCTATGGCGTCAGTGTTAGCCTAACCCTATGGCATCAGCAATTTCAAGGTCATCCTAAACCTAACACTCTGATTCAAGATAGTAGGGGAAAAGGCAGGCCACAGCATATTTAGTGGCAAACAGTCAAAACTACACTGTAGAATCTACTAGCAAAACTGAAACGTGTATTGTTGCCTGTTTTTCCACTATCAGCTGCTGTGACAAATTATGTGATATAAACATTTAATAGCCAGTTTAGGCATCAAGCCAGCGTACTAAACTGTCGGTCATGACCAAAGTAATTATTCAGTTTAGTGGACTTCCACTGGATTAAACTACTATGTCATAAAGTTAGCTTGAAAGGCTAGGCTGAAGTCATGGGGTGTAAACGGTTTAATGAAACACAGTTCCGAGTTACAGACCCTTTCCTTGGCATCTGATGAAAGCCTGGGCTCTCCTCTGTCGTGATTGGAGCAGAGCTATCCTGAGAGATGTGGCTCTCACCGCAAGCGTCGGTGATTATGTGTTCTTTAGGCGCCTCAGGTAGATCCCTGTTTGAGCCGGGAGGAGATATGCCGAGAAGAAGGGGATGCCCTTGTGAGATGAGCAAACCGACGTCTAGTGATGAATGTGTCCTCGATGGCTGTACGTAATGTATTTCTGCATAACATCAAGTATACAGCGACATTATTTCAAATGGTGCATTTGTACCTAGCAGCAAAACCATTGAAGTGCCCATTTACGTAATGAACGCATACAAAACACAAATTTTCATAAAGGTATTGGTTTAAATATTCAGTGACTCAGTCCACATTTTCTTGAGGAGAGGCGCATGAATTGTAATCACTCGATTCCGAGGAGCACAACTTCAGGCCTTTTCCACAGATGTGTCCTGGCTCGCTGTCATCTACCAAGGCTACACGGCTAGAGCCCCAACACATTACACTAAAAGCAAACCCATGTTTTTAAAAGTCGTATTGCCAACCCCTCAACATCAATTGGATAATTTGCCCTCCTGGTTGACATGCGTTCCAGACCCCTGGCAATAACTCCGAGAGGCTAGCAGAGGTGACCTCGGTGGATTACATGCATATCTCCTGGAATTGTCAGAAGAAGCCATTAATGATGTGCACACTTGAATTCTTAATCTCTCCCCAGAGGAAGTGACAAACTGGGAGTGTTTCTGGGCAGTGCAACTGCCAGTTAGGGGACATATAATGTGCCCTCCGATCATAAGACCAGACAAAGCTCATTGAATTGGATTAGCTTCTTCTGTCACACTTTCACAACAACTTGTGGCTAATGGCGTTTGCCCCCTCGTAGCCTTGATTAAAACTGCTTACTGTTAAACCTCGGTAATGCGGGCGGACAAACATGCCACAAAGTCAGGATGTCGAACTTCGACGCCTCGGGTCTTTAATGAAAGCAGGGTAGTTCCTGTGTGTTTTTAAGCGTGATCAAAACCCATCAGGAATGGGTATAGGAACGTGTTTGGGTGGAGGACTGCAGAACAAAAGATCCCAGGTTCAAATCCCTCCTAAGCTTAGTATAAAAGTGTCTGATAAATGAACACATTATTGTTCCATCACTGTAGAAGAAGTTCCTTCGTAGCATGCCAACAGTAAATTCTCCCATTCTGTTCTATATTATAATCAGATTGTCTATATTTACCAAGATGGCCAAACCACTACAGAAGTGAATAAAGGCTTCTAGCTGCCAGATTGACATTCTGCCAATGGATAGCCATGCTAGCTCAGTAGCGGCGTACCTCAGCCACACACTGTCATAACATCATCACATATCATGTCAGAATTCTAATATCTACCACCCACCTTCCCTTCACTAAGGCCTGTCCTTGTCTGTGCGTTTTGACGCAAAACGGCGACGTTCAGCTTTCCCCCGCCGTCACTCTGTAGCTTCACTTTTTGAGGTGGAGTACAATGAAAAATCGATAAACTGCTTTGAACGGGGTCCTTCTGATACAAGAGAGCGCCATGGCAACTAGTCTTTTGTGCTTCCTCTGGGACACAAAGGTGCCCTTGCTGAGGGTCATTGACGCTATTTAAGAGACGAACACTCGGCACGAAAGTGGCTCCACGCTTCGTTTTTTAAACCACAGGTGGCCGGCGTGCGATGTTCGCCACACTGCCGCGTTCGCCCTCTCCTTCCCCTCTCTCCTCCCCTGAGTGGATTCATGAAACGTCGATACACTTGTGAGGTTTCGCAGGAAGGTGCCGTCCGATGTCAAGTCCTTTGACGATGAGCGAGGCTCACCGTTTGATCGTAACGGCTGAAGCTGGATTCGAGCCGGAAACCACATCCTGCTCAGCCATACTTCTCACCAGCACTGTGCTCTGTGGTCCTTAGACTGCTCCACAGAGTTCGGCAGTCTGTACAGCTTGTGCTGGGTTTCAGCGAGACTGACAGCGTTAACAGCTACGCTGACGGAAGCATGCGTCCATCATGGCTTTGGTGCGGCCCCCACCCCCTCCAACCAGCCTCCATCTTTGTCACATCTTTAATCAGCCTCCATCAGTTTTATTCTGCCAGGGGGAATGTTGGACCAATCATCATTAACCAATTAACTCATTCCATGCAGCTCCCAGCTGTTCTGATCACAAAGTAAATACATTCTCTGGCGGAGAGAAATTCTAAAATGGAACCATGGATGGTTCTATTGTCAAAGATGAAATGTCTACTTCAGCATAGCGGATGCTTCAACCAGTAAATGCCTGACTGAACTTCTTTTAAGGGTAGTGTTTTGCATCATCCTGTGTGCTTTCAGTCCTGAGTGACTTACTTTGAGTGAAGAGAGAGTTCAGTCATTTTATATTGAACAGAAAAGGGTTTCTAAATGTTGTGTAGACAGCTTGCTCCAGTCTTATCGCATGCATCCATGCCGAGTGGTGTATGCATGACTAGAAAGCCAACACACAAATCATAAATCATGTTTATGCATTGGACATTTGTGAGAATAATTCAGGTAAAAGAACTTGTCATATTTCACTATATCTCTCATAATCTACCTTGACCTAAATGTCCTAGGCCTAGAATCTGTTTCAATTATGATGTTATGCCACCGTGAAACAGGCAGAAATCAGTATTCATGAGCAGTCCAGCCTTACTTTTCAGTCTGCAAAAAGAAAATCCAGTCAAAACACGGAGTGTGTGTCTACCTTTGACAGAAGAACATTTGTCCTACGTTGCCCTCACTTCCTGTAGTTTCATGGAAACACAGGGAGAGATAGAGGGGATTTTTAAAGCATCCACACCCACATCCACACACACACACACCCACACACACACATCCACACACACACACACAACCACAACCACACACACACACCCACACACAAAAGATGGAAACACGGTCGTATTAAATCTCAGAGTAAGATAAGTTGCCAATCGTGTCCTGTTCTACGGGGTAGAGGAACAGAAAGAATTCTTCCCCTTAGGGATGAAGGTTCTAGAAGGCGATGTCTCTGCCAGGATGAGGAGACAGAGTAGGGAAATCAGGTAGGACATGCAGCTCTTCCAGGGTCAGCCTATTGTACCCAAGCGCAAAAACAGAATACTTAAATCTCATTGACATGTATTAAATGATAATTTCCTTAATTTTCATCATCTTTTTCTGAACAATTGGAAGTGTACTCAAAATGTACTGGTTTTGTGTGTTCACATACCACTTCAATAGATAATTATGTTTGTACTTAGGTATACTTAAAGTATTATATTTGTTTGCCTGGAGTATTCTGCCTCAGGATTTCTGCTCACTGCTTCAATGCCCTCCCAGTGCCCCCTGTGAGCTAAGGCCCTTGAACCAGGAGACCCACCGAGGATGTGTTGTACCCTGGCATCAGTAAATGTAACAGGATATAGTATGACCCCAGCAGCTAGCTCTGATTTCTGTTTGCGCGCACGTCATAATGGCTGTTCTCAAGGTGCTGATTCTTCTACCAGGAAATGACATGCTTGGCGGGCTCGTTTTCTCACCAAGTAAAAGGACTGTGCTGCAGGGTCCAGTGAACCAGTTGAAACCTGAGCGCTGGAACAGAGATTGAAACAGGAGTCCGAGAATTACCCTGCTGCTTCCTAACCATTTTTGTTTTTGTTGCTTGTGTACGAAAGCCAAACAGGCCGTCACCTATAATAGAAATAATACGTTGGCTTGTTTTGTTGATTGTTTTAGTGGACGGCCGGTGTATGTGTGTGTGTGTGTGTGTATGTGTGTGTGTGTGTGTGTGTGTGGGCAAGGCGTGGGGACGTTATTGCAGGAAACACAGTTACAGAATGGGCTGGAAATGATGATGATTACAAATGTTATGTCCAGCTGTAGCCAGACTCGCTTCTTGTGAGTAATCACTCCAGATCTGTGATAGTGGCGGTGACCACCATTACCCTAATGCTCTACAGCCCCATAACAGTGTATTAGGAGCAGAGAGGCGAGGGCATGTGAGTGGCGTCTAATTAAGAGCTCTCGCGGGCGAGACTCTGCGCCACTACAGATCCGACCTGCGAGGAGGTAGAACGGTGCCCGACCTGCCATGCCGTTCAGAAGTAGCCTCGGAGCTCTAAGGAAACCGACATGGTAACATACGTTTGCGACGACAACAAGAACAGAAACCTGAACAATGTCGAACCATGCGCCCCCAATCCTTGATTTAATGCTGTGCTTTCCACACGCACTATTATGCATGATGACGGTTGGGATTGCTCGGCAGTTAGAGCGTTTGACTGCAGATCAAGAGGTCCCTTCTTAAAACCTCCTCTGTACATGGCTTTAGATGTAACTTACTGTTGAATGAATATAATCACCCGGTTCACCCGGAACTGCAAGCTGGGCTTTGTGAATCGTAATGTAGAGCGTGGTGAGATTTGGGTTTCTACTTTGGTATGCTATCAACACTAATCAACAACCCATCCTGCAGTGGGATTCAGATGACTGTGATTGGTCTGAATATCGAACAGCGTGGCTTCCAGGCTTCTGATATGCAATTACAAGCAGGTCTGTGTTCAGGTAATTATGCCTCTTATTACACCCAATAGCTAGCTCTGTTGTTGCTGGAACAGAAAATGCCCTGACACTGGAGAATCAGCTTGATGCGGTCCACATCGCTGGCATCTGCCAATTTAAAACTGTGACTCCCAAGCCCCTAATAAGCATTTTTTAAGCATTTTTTTTTTAAATAAATATGAGTTACTGGAGAAAAAAATTGTGTATTGCAGCAGGAATTCTATTACTGCCATCCAATTAACCTGAGGTACAACGTTGGTGAATCTGCCATGCTTGTAGAGGGAAATACTGGCAGAAGCTGTTGTCTTGGTAATTGAACAAGGTGTCTGTGCATTTTTATGATTGATTACAGGTTATGGGGCATTTCATGTCATCGCGAACTGTCTCTCTCTTGATGGCATGTCCACGGACAAACCTGCTATTTGTTTCGCCCTGAGGGTAATTGACAGAGTAAAACAAACCAATCAGAAACGGGTTGGAATTCTCCATGTGAACTGCACACACCTCAGAACGTTGCCCCCCGCAGGCTTGGCACCATCCAAACAACAACAATGTACCTCCGCTCCGCCGCGACAAGGATGGAACGGCGCGCAACACCAACGGAGGCCCCCCAGAACGCCCGTCCACGCGGGACACAGCGACGCCTGGCTGGGCTGTTTTGTGGCGCTGCGGGAGGGGGGTGGGGGTGGGGTGGGGTAACACGGGCCTCCGATTGCTCCGGTGTTATTTCCGATTCATGCATGTATCAGTGCTCCTCCGGCACTGTGTTGTTGATGCTCCGCGCCCTCTGGAACCTTCCTCTGAATGGAATGTGAGGATTACAGAAGATAGGAATGGATCACAGGGCCTTGATGGAGCCCCGCTCGCGGGCCCGGCTGGGTATCTGTCGAGGCGGAGGAACCGGCGAGGTTACAGATTAAATTGGAGTCCATCGTGAGTCAGTGTGAAGGCAACATTGCTTCAAACGTGAACTGTCATCCTCTGACGCTTCCCCTCGCGGCACATCGCTCTCTCTCTCTCTCTTTCTCTCTCTCTCTTTGTGTCTCCTTCACCTCTCTAACAGTATTTCTGCTCCGCTTTTTAACTCTGACATTTGCCTTGTCCAATTCCCCCCCCCCTCCACCTGTTATCATTTGGTTTTGCTCACCCTTTCTTTGTAACCACGGCGAGTCTGACTTCCTCCGTTTCTTTGTATCCTTCTCCTTCCCTCTCTGTCCGTTTCACTCTCTCCTTCCCGCTCTCCTTTTTCCTCCTTCTCTTAATCGCTCTCTCCCCCCCCCTCTCTCGTCTTCCTTGAATCTCTGTTTATGGCTCTCCTTTCTCTCTATTTTATGACTCTCTTTCGCCGTCTCTCTCTCTCTCTGTTCCTTTCTCCCACCGTACTTGATGACTCCGGTCCGCTCCATCCTTCTTCAACGCGGTGAAACTCAGAGTGAAGCCATCGCCATGGTTACTGGAACCGATCCCTCGTAGAACACGCGCAAGACAAACGGATGAACCTGAACTCCTCATGCCAGAGTGCGTTGGAGGAGTACATTAAAGCACTGGGTGTACCGTGCACAGTGCAGCACCCAAAGAATGCCACTTAGCTGCACTTTTATCAGTTAATTTTACATCTCGCAGACCGCATCATGCTGTTAGAACTGTGTAATTCTGACCTGGTCAATTGTTATGCTTACAGTATTTTATGCACTTTTTGTGAATCTCCTTGGATACAAGCAGTTGGTGAAAATTGTATTTCTATGTCGAAAAATGTATCTATTATGTGCTGTACTTACTGCATGCCTATGTTGCTTTGGGTAAAAGCTGAATGAACAAAATGAAATTAAAGAGACACCCATGTTGTTTGCACGCTCTGTAAGTCTCAGAAGTGGTTGCAACATGGTTATAGCTTGGTACATCTGAATCCTTTCTAATCATGACTCCAGCTGCTGCTGGCTTTGGTCTTCCCTACAAAACAGAGAAACAAGATTCAGTTGTCAGACACCACAGGGAAACCGAATGTTTTTGTAATCTTTTTTTTTTTTACTTCTCTTCGTATGAATTTAAACAAATTGATGTTTCGGAGGACGTGTTTTTGCTTGGCTTGTATAGCAGGTGTCACAGTGCTGCTTGTCAGTATTGATCATACTCTTCACCTGTCACATCCCTGGGCTCAAACTCAAATCATCGGCCTTCCAAACAACACTTCCAAAAGACTCCCCTTCTGGCCTGCTCAGAAGAATTACTTGTCAATTTAGTGGCACAGGTGGTCACTGTTTCAACTGTGGTACATGGCCACGCTTTTCATTAGTCTTCCCAGTATGCCACTGTCAACACTCACATCTTGAATCCGAAACTGGGTTGGAAAGAAGATCTGCAGAAGTGTTGAACTCACATGTATTATGTCTTTTCTTTTTTTCTTGGTCAACGTACAAACCCACATCAACGTAACGGAGGGTCTTATTAAACCAGACACGCTAATTTGTTCAAGTCATTTAGGTGCCCGCAGGTCCCTAATGAGTAATGATTTATTACAGGAAAGAATTCAACATTCAGGCATCCTCGCCCCGGCTCAGCCTTTCTCACCATGCAGGTGTCACATTCCTTCTGAAATTAATGTAAGGGGAAGTCACTGTTTTGGGGTTGTGAATTAATCACAGATGAGACCGGAGAAGGCTAGATAGAGGGGATAGGATCCCTCTCTCACTCTTCCTCTCTCTGCACTCATTCTGTACATCAAAGAGCGACAGAGGGGATGAGGGGAGAGACGAGAGGTGGGATGAGTGGAGGGGGATGAGGGCCTGAAAGCTTCGGCGTTCCCTGCCTCGCAGCAAAGAGGATGGCAGGTCGGTTACGCCGAGGGCTGATTAAGGAAGGTGCACTGCGACTTCACCCCGCCGAGAGAGAGACAGGGGGGGGGGGGGGGGGAGAGGGGGGGGGACATGTGAGAGACAGAGAGGTGGGGAGATGGAGGGAGAGAGAGGGAGAGAGAGAGGGACGGAGGAGGAGAGAGGGAAACAGGGCTGGGGAATCTTCCTTTGCCAACTCCAGTCTTCAGAACTGCTCCCTGCAATCCTTTGAAATTCTCCATTTGAAACAAAAAGCTCCAAGTTGTCAGTGTCGTCACTGAATAAGCGTTTGATTAACATTACAAAAGAGACCGCGAAGGACAGCAAGATAATGGAGAAGCCTCTGCTGTTTCTAGATTTTGTCTGCCATTGTTCGGTCGGCAGGCAAGAGCTTTAGCTCTGTTGGTGCTTTTGTTTGAGTCGCTGTATATTTTCTTCCAGTGGTACATCGGCAAGGTCAAAGTTTATTACCAGTAGCCAATAAGCATGTGTTCCGGCAAACACTGCAGATCGTCTCTTAGTGAGAAGGTGGGCAGGCAGGGTCATCCAATGCCTAGGTCATGTTTTATTCATTTGACTGCTGAATTCAATTTGAGATCATATCCCTTAACTGTACCTAGTGTTGGGGAACACCATCACACCAGTGCCCAGGGACTCTTGTGTTTAGGATTCATAGTATGTAAAGTCACTCCGGTGACTCCACTTTACACGGTGTTGTGCTCTAGAATGAGTGGCGTTTTGTCAGGTCTGAGGGGTAATGATTTATGGCATCAGAAAGAAAACACGATTACAACTCCTCGACAACGAAATAAACATATAAATACTGTTTATTACTTGCAGATAGAAAACATTGTGAAGTCCTTGAAGATGCGTTTGGCAGGTTGGTGTCAGTGGACCTCAAGGTCAACAATTTATCAAAGTTGTCTCACCGACTCCACAGGGGCATAATGAGGATGTTCCTTCAAATAATCATTCTAAACCCTTCTTATATTCCCCTTGCTTCGAACTCGTCACGGTTTCAAACTCACTTCCTGTACGTTTGTTCATGCGAAATCGTCTGCATTATTTATAGGCGAAGTGCAGAGCCACGATGACAACACTGGCGATGTGAAATTCATGCAGCGGAAAGATCTTCTCACAGACGAATCGCAGACACCTTCCTGCCAGAAATCTGTTCTCTCTCCGTACGCGATGTTTGATGACCTTTTTCATTTGCATGGCAGGTGAGGTTTTACTAATGTGCAGATGGATTTCCCTGGCATGGTCTGCACTCTGGACAACACGGCTCTCTGGGCTCTGACCAGGATTCTGTTGATCGAGAACGGTGTGAAAGTTTGATCGGAACTGCGTGCTTGCTATTCACGCTGTGTGATTCCCGTCCGGGGGAAGAGGAGAGATGTCGGAGGGGTATCTGTCCTTCTGTACCAGCTTATATCTCTCCGGCTCCCTGCATGGGCCTTGTCTTGGTTTCTGACGTTCGACACCGACGTCCTGTGAAATCAAGTTGAACTCGAGTTAACAAGGACATGCGCATGGAGGCACACGCGGACACGGAAACACGTACACACACGCACAGGGAAACACAATCATATACACGCACACACACACACACACACACACACACACACACACACACACACACACACACACAGGCAAACGTCTTTCCCACAAAGTAGTGTTGTATTAAAGGAGTCATGCTGGCCCCTGCAGTGTCTTGTTAACCTGAGCTGCGGTCTGAGTATCTGTTGAGGCGATAGCTTCGCTGATACAGTCGATAACACACAAAACACACAAGAGTTCTCCAAAACACCATTATGTTCAGTAACTATGGTACTTGATAGCATTCAGCTGCACAGCCACTAGAAGCAGCCCGATTCTGTATGCAATCAGTATGCAAATGTGTTGCAGGGCGATTTACATCGGCGAACACTTGATACTGCTGAAGTCATAGCTATCGTTGCTGTAAAGATAGACCCTCTCCTTCTATTTGAACCTGGGGGCTGAGCCTCCTTGAACCAAAAAAATGTGCTGGCCCAGTTTCCCCACTGATGGATCTGAGGCGCCGACAGCCCTCAGGAAAAGCAACAGTGCCACCTTTGGGTCTCCCTGAGAATAGCACCCTGCACGAAATTGTCACAGGATAATTGAGCACCGACACGAGACACGGCAATGACATTCGGTCGCTGAGGGTTTTAGCCGAGGGTGAACGTAGAGTCAGAGTGAAATTGGAGATGCTCTTACGGCATGAACTGTTGAGACAAAGGAACTAAGGGGAGGGAGTCAGGTGGCTGAGCGGTGAGCGAATCGGGCTAGTAATCCGAAGGTTGCTAGTTCGATTCCCGGTCATGCCAACTGACGTTGTGTCCTTGGGCAAGGCACTTCACCCTACTTGCCTCGGGGGAATGTCCCTGTACTTACTGTAAGTCGCTCTGGATAAGAGCGTCTGCTAAATGACTAAATGTAAATGTGAGGGACGAAGGATGGAAACGAACAAACTCGCACCGCTACGTTCCTGACTCGCAGATTAGAATGTGTCAAGGTGTGAAGAGCGGCATATGGCAGCACACTTGTGTCGAGTCTTCTCAGTGACACACACACACACACAACCACACACACGTATTAACACACCCTCACTCTGTCACTAGCTGTGATATTAACATATTGTTGTACTATATGTGAGCTTGCGGTCGCATCTATTTCTGTGTGTGTCTGCATGTGTGTGAGAAAGAAAGAGAAAAAAAATAGTGTGTGTCTCTGTGCGTGTGAGAAAGAGAGGATGTGTGTGCGGAGAGTGAGAGAGTGCATGAGATATAGTGTGTGTGTGTGTGTTTATGTGGAGAGATAGTGAGAGAGAGTGTTTGTGTGTGTGTGTGCATGTTCCCGTGTGTGTGTGTGTGCGAGACAGAGCCCGAGAGAGTGCGTGAGAGAAAGTGTTTGTGTGTGTGTGCGTGTGTGTGTATGGAGTGAGACCGAGACAGTCTATGAGAGAAATCGTGTGTGGGTGTGTGTGTGTGTGCGCGCGGAGAGAGACTGCATGAGAGAGCATGTGTGTTCAGGCTGACCCACTCCATCTGATTGGGTATCAGGTGAGCTGAGAGAGGTTGGTCCGAGAACCTGACCCCCCTAGCCAGGTCCAGCTGAACAAATGGAAACCTGATTAATCTCGAGTGTCTGTGAAGGGCCCGTGGAAACAGCCCTCAACGAGCACCGCGCACTGCAAACACCAAAGACAACATTCGGATGCTGCAAACTCGGCGTCTCCCCCGTTATATCTCTCTTTTATATAGGCCTTTTATGAATCTCAGGCTCCTCCAGGGCCATCAGCGTAGACAGGTTTGATGATTGACAGTGTCTCAACGTGTCATTAAAACCATACAGTAGCAATGCCTACCCTGTGTGCTCTCTTGTGGAGACCTGCAGGTGAGATGAAATGCCTGCGATGCAGATCTCGGTTTGATCCAGGGCCAGTACGGAGGAGCGTTTATCATCTGAAAGGTGTCTCATCACCTCCCGACGCTATAGCTGTTACATTTGACATTTTGATTCATTTAGCGGGCGCTTTCATCCAAGGCAATGTGCAAAGAATGCATAGAAAGTCAGGTAAAGTAAGTAAAAAGAAGATCAAGGATCAGAAGTGCATAGTTCGAACGGGATTTGAATATTTCAGAGCCGGTTGTACAGTGTGCAAATAAAGATATATATTTTTTGACGTTCGAAATATATACGACGTTGTTCCAAGGTGGGAGACTGTTAGGAGATGAAACCTGGTGAGTCAGGGGATGAGAGGGCAACCGAGGTCTTATCTATGAAAGGTTGTTATAAATGATTTGAGCTCATCTGGGACTTCCCTGGAGGTGCTTCGATCCAAGTCTCTGCATGTGCCTGTCCTTTGCTTGCCCTCCGCGCTACAAAGCTTCTCCCTGTATCTCCCTGAAATCAATAAGCAGGTATTCCCACCTCCAGCCCTGACACGTGTCCCCTCCGCCCCACTCCCGCCCCGCAATATCCCGACAGCACAATACAAACAGGCTCACCTTCCAGGAAACACGCTGTGCTCCCCTCCGGATCTCCCATCTCTCGCGCCCAGCCTCTCGCACCTCTCTGCCCCCCTCCCGAGAGGAGTCGTTTCCTGGCTCCGGCGGGCAGAGGAGCCGCCGGCTCAGCAGCTGCCGTCGCCTCGACCGCAGCCCCTTCGCGGCGGCGAGTCCGCCAGCACGCTGGTGAAATATTTACCGTGGATGATCTTTCATAAAGAATACATGAGGTGTGGACGAGCACCGGGCCCTAAACCCTTGTTATCCCCGGGAAGGGGGCCAAAGGAGGGCCGTATCTCATTCAGCACAGAGAAAGTCGACTGCAAAGCTTTGGCAATAACACTGTTTTCCTATCCACAGAGTGCGGCGGCCTGTTAGGCTCAGCACTCTCCGTCTCTGTGGTTGTTATTACGAGGAAATGAGCAGGGTATCCACTGGAGTGTGCAGGAGCCGCCGGAGGAGTGCGCATTTAGAACGATGGCTTTCATTAATGGCGCTATGATAATGGACTGGGGAGAGATTCATTTACTCACTATAGCCATGTTTGGGGCAGCTTGCTCTGTCTCTCTCACGTTGGCTAGACAGCGGTAAACATGCAAAGTACTTTTTGCCATTTTCTAATCCACTTCGGTGAACACGATGTGGCATTTTGCCATCGTAGTATCCCTTTCAAAGTATTTAAAAACACAATTACCGGGCGTCGTTCATTTGATACTACATTTACACAGATCGCCCGCATCTGCTTCAAACTACCACACGCTGAACTACAATTCCCTGCCCCAGCATTGATCGGTGGCCAGATAACCAAATGACTCTACAGTACGGTTTGAAGCAGGTTATACCTGGGACTTCCTGGATGCTGTGCATGTTTATGTAGTCCCACCCCCCCCTCTCTCTACCCGGGTCCATGGTCCACCTTGCCCTCGTTAACCATCACACAGAACACGGTCATTTGTTTGAATCTATTATAAACCTTTCACATCAGAGGAGCCCCCACCGAGAGGACTTTATCACACTTCCGAAGACCCTGAAGGTCACCGTGGATACCCGATTAATTATATTCCGTATCAAAGTTAATAATAAACACAGAGGCGGTCCGAAGCGGCGGCAGGACAGGGTTGACCTAGCCTTCTGGTCCTCTCAAGGGCAGCCCAGGAAGGAGTCACAGCGCTCCCCCCACTCCAGAGATGGATGGAGCAGGGGGAGGTGCAGCCAAGCCAAGCCAAACATGTGTTGGTCTCCTGTACCCCCCCCCACCCCCACCCCACCACCACCACTTGTTCTCTTTTACCATGACAACACAGAAGAAAAAAAAAGAGTCAAGGCTGTGGGCGAGAGAGAGAGAGAGAGAGAGAGAGGGGGGGGAGAGGGAGAGAGGAAGAAAGAGGTACAGAGAGAGTGGGAGAAAGAGAGAGAGATCGAGAGACAATGGCTGAACAGTAGCCGGGGAGAAGATAGAGCTAATGACAGATTTTTGTCTTTAATTACAGAGAACGTTTGAGAATCTGAGCTTCGCCTCGCCGGTTGTTTTGTCATGTGCCACCAAACTCTGTCCTTGGTTCTGGAACAGAGGAAACTAGTACAGAAAATAACAGCTTTTTTTAACCGATCTGCCAGTTGGCTAATTGCGAGTGAAACACTAAAGACACAGCAGGGAATGCATCACATCGGTTTCTCCTCCATCATGTGGGTTTGAAGACGAAGGTCTGTGTGCTTGGTAACCCTTTCATGCTTTCCAGCATCCAGCACGCTTGTTTTTGTACGCTTGTGACTGGCGTATGCAAACATAGATTTTTTGTCCGTGCCACACATACATGCCCTGTGTGCCCAAATGATGCTCTGCTACGGGGTTGCAGAAAGATAGGATATGCTCTGGTGCTTTTTCACGGGAAGCAGTTCAGAGACGTTCGTGTGTGCAGTCACGTGTGTGTGGACAGGTGTGTGTGTATGTGTGTGTGTAGGAGTGTGGACAGGTGTATCAGTGTTGGTCCTTCAGCAAGTTTTTTTTGTCAACAAAAACACCTGTTTGTTCATTGTTAATTAATTGTTTAACATAGTTTCAATTTGTCAAACAGTATGCTCTTCTTCAAATTAGCTTCTGGCTTGCTGACGTTAGCTAGCACTTCCCTAATCAGTGTCTAGATAAATTATAGGTTTTGATGTAGCCAGCTGTTGGGGTGTTCTTACAGAATTATAGCGATATCCATAATAAATAATATCACTGTGTCATGGACCAAAGGATAAGCTGTAGCTAAGGCATGATGAATCTCAAACTGTTCCACACGACAATTCAAACTAAAATGAAAGGAAATTATTTGTATAAGTGTCCCGTGTGTACAATGCTATTGCAAATCTAAGAATTGCCCCATAGAGAATCAACTGAAAGAACTGCCCGTTGAAATGCTTTGGTCAACATATATCCTCTCAAGCAAATACAAACAAGGAAGCAAACATCTGAACACAAGGTCAAACTGCATCAGCTAAGCTGACTTCACTTCCGTATCGGCCCTATGCATCCACACTTCCTTGCAGAGTGGGCTGCTGTTGCACTTTGAGCCAATTTGAAAACGTTTTAAACAGCAGAGACAATAACCTAGGTCATGCTTTTGCCATCTAATGATAATAATCTGTGTGGCCATCACACAGAGTGCACTATGCATGAGACCCGCAGGCTTTGTGAGACCGAGGAAGCGAACAGGAAATAAACGTTCTTGGCTCAGGTGTTTCCATAACTACCATAACTACATATGGTTTATCAGTATGGAGAGCACATCATCATTTTGTATTACTATTATCCATTTGTATTTAATATTAGCCTATGTGTACATATAAACATTGTTTACATGGTATAGGTTCAATTGTTTTGTGTTATATCTTGCATTCTGTGGTCTTCTGTGTGCACTGTTGGGAAAGCCTGATAATGAAGAATATAGCGGCAAAACGGTCAAATAGTTATGCTTCTAACCAGGCTATGTGCATCGAAAAGCCTTGAAGTCGAACATCAGAATACCAGTCATGTGATGATATTTACAGTGTTGACCCAGAGAGGGGCAGTGAAGATACACACAGCGATGTGAACATGACAGAGCTGCTGGGAAACACAATTAGGGACGGAACTGGGGACTCGTGCTGGACTGGAGGTCACGTGCACTGTGCCAACACGTCCTCCTCTCTGCTCGTCATGTTCTGATGCCTCCGGGACAGAACGGGTGGCCCTCGAGTGACTATAATGACACAGTCGTCAGCCTCTTCAGTACTATATTGAAGCGGAATGGAAAAGGGATGGGTGGATGAATGGATGGGTAGGGTTGTGGTTAGGGTCGAGGTTATGATTGGGGTTAGGGATAGGGCGACCACAAATCGGGCAACAATTGGGTTAGGGTTATTGTCCAGTTTGGTCTGAAACTGACAACCTGGGCAACAGTCGATAATGTTAGCCTTCTCTGCCTCTGCTGTTGAGCTGTGTTAGGCCTGTGACTACTCGGCCTTCACATTAATTGAGAACGACAACAAGTAATGCTGTCCTGATCTGCAAGGAGTACTACCCAACACACCTAAAGACCTTAGGGCATTGTCTCGGATGTCAGACTGAGCTAACCAGCATTCAAAGTATATCAGCATGTTAGCATTGAATACATGTCAGTACTGTGTCACTGAACCGTGCGTCTCAATCAACAGTTGGCCTCCATCTTGGAACTGACTTCAGTTATGCCATTCGAAAGCAAAAGCAAAGTTTACTGATATTGAGAACCAAATGTGTTTAACCAGGTTTATGTACTCTGTTTCTACTGTGCAGGAACAAGTGCTGTTGACTCCAGATGGTGAGTGTTTCAAAGTTTTGTACGTTTAACCACAGAGATAATGAGCGGCGGGTACGATGCTGAACAGTTTCAGTTGGCCCTAGGGAATCTTTCATCCTGTAACATGCACACAAACTGCTTCAGAATCATTATTCTCCACATCAATGACAAGACAAGTGCACTTCTCTTTTTAAAAAGCAATCCTTTCCAAATAAATAAATACATTGTATATTTTCCTGAAACATGTCGTCTTTTCCATACAATCCCCACCTCCATGAAAAGCAAACATAAATGTCCCCCTGGAAACTAGAATGCGTATATCTTACAAGTAGGATGAAACAAAAAACAACAAACAAATACGAAAGCAATTTTGAAGCATCTCTAGATCTTACCGATCAAGCATGCCATGTGTGGGTAAGGCACCTGTAAAGGCACTCGAACAACAACTTGTACAAATAATTCACTGTTCAGACACAAGGCTGAGCTTTCTTTCATAATAGATTCTTTACAGACCCAGTACTTACAATTGTTTTAATGTTCACCTTTGTATGACTAAATATTGTGTCATAAATGGAAATTTAATGCTGGTGAATTATCTGACTGGATTGTCAAACGTTCATTCTTTATTCAATGAAATTCTAGTATTTCAATAATCTTCCTAGGTTTACTATTCCAAAACAAAACTTATGTCTTTAAGGTTGTGACAAGGTGATTGAACATGTTGACCTTTAATGTCAAAGCATCAATGAATGGCATGTTTTCATATTTGCTTACTCTTGCACATTTGATACATCTGCACAGCATAACAATCACAGGAAAAAAGTTTGGCAGCGGTTCACACTACACCTTACACCGTATAAAATGCAACATTATCAACATTATAGACACCTCTTGTCTTTTCTGGGCTGACAATCGCATATCACATCGATGTCAAAAGCCAGCCAGAATATAATTCAAGGTAAAATATTGCGCAGTTGAACAATGATCGAATCCCTGGATATTATATTCCAACAACCGTCAAAAGATAAACCGGAATTTGCATCCCTGTTCACATCCATCATTTTCTACGCTAAAATCTAATAAGCAAAAGAAACAGAGAGGTTAAAAGACATGATTCCATTCAGGGTTTCTTAGGAACAGAGCAGCGGGAACAGATCATTTCCTCTTTTGGGTTTGACCCTCACAGCACAGCACAACAAAGAATCAGTATAATGACATGTCATTAGAAGCTATCAACTACCAAAATGCATCCATTAGAGATGATAATGCATGAATCGCTCTCGCATCCCTCATAGCCTACGCAGTCATCAGCCAGGTCCTAAACCCCCTACACCACAAAAAAACACGGCCAATTCAAACGCAACAGAATCAGTTACACCAACAGAGCCGGCCGTTCCCGAACCACCCTTAATTGAAAAGGTGATCTGTTATGTCTCGGCCTTCTGAAGGTGACGGAGCATGTTGTGGTTAGATTAAATATTTATTGAGAGGTGCCATTACACCATCATTATCATTTAGATCAGTTCATTAAGCAACTAGATACACCTGTGATGAGGCAATTACGGTTGTTAAATAAAACAAGATGCTAAGAAAGGAAGAGAACGCACGCGGCTTTGATGTGATCACTGGGATCATATCGCTTTAGAGGTGACTTGACCTCAGTAAATCTCTTTATCAGTGAATAACAATACTGGTCATGCATAGAAACAAGACCTCGCGTAGAACTAACTACAGTATGCAGCTCAGAGCTGTAGAGCTTTGGACTACTGATGTAAACAGTCACCAGGCTTACATAAGCTTGCTGGAATGCCAGGCATTTTGTTGTTCTTTAGAACGGTCGATTAGTCTTTTTTTATTTTAGAAAGAGGTCTTTCTCATGTTGATTTGCTGCTTGGTACAGAATGAAAAGTCTTTATTGAATGTTCTTGTCCCAAATATATACAGTGTAAATGCAGGCTACGTTAGTGACTTGATACAGTTGCCTAGAAACTGGACCACTGCATTCCTTCACATTGGAGAACGTCTGTTAAATCAAATGACCAAACATGCCTTGGTTGTCATAAAGGTCCTTCAGAAAGAAATCACTTCAAATAAGTTTGAGTAATTTCTTGGTCTGGAAATGAGCAATTAACAATTACTATCAAGTATCCTTCAAGAATGTTCCAATGAAATACCCCAACCACACCTGAGGCACACACAATTTAGGTCATAATGTTGTTGATGATTGAATAAAACCACAAGCCTGGGTTAAATATCCTATGCCAAACTCATATGTTGCATTGTAGTTTTCGTCGGCATTTCCAGGCAACTCAAAAGAGGATTTACTTTTTAGTTTTTGCTTCAACAAACAGTACTGCATAATGAGTCTCAATACAACTGCTGTTAATTACACATTATATTTACCAGCATATTTAAAGATGAGAGCACTCTAAGTGCATTTTGCCAGAATAAAACACATTAAAATAAATGAGAGAATGTGTTTTATCACCTTGTTTCTAAAACATTTGTAAATGCTCAGGCATTTTCTATTGGGCACTGAAACAAAAGTCTGATTAAGTCCAATCTAATTGTATTAGCAGGCTGTGATATTAACATATAATACAAACCGTAATTACATTATTCAGAGATATGCTAAAATAGAATCTGGTACATCAAATGTTTGAATAATAATGTGCCTGAAAATGGGGTGTGGAACACAAGTTGTGCGGTATATGGCCATGAACAATGAAAAGTATAAATAATATTTGCTCCCGGGTTGAAAGATTGCCCCTATATGGTAAAAACAAAACAGTCCTCCAGCAAAATTGTATTCCTTGCAGGAAATGTGTGATTGTCCTGCCCCCTGGTATATATTTTAAAGGCCATTGTTTGTTTTGAGGCAATCTCATGCATGTTATTCAAGATCTCCCATCTCAGCCAGTCTCCCAAAACTGTTGAAATTTCACCCACACTACACCCTAACACATTCTGTACCAGCCTATTAAGTGCACATGCTATGGCAGGGATGTCTAACCTGGGTCATGTTGAAGAAACCAGCTGTGATCTTTCTGGGTTCAAGCGAAACTTTTCCTTTCTTGTAGTTATGACTCATCTTTTGAAGTGAATAAATGAGAGATTTTGAAGGTGAGCTGGTTTCTCATCTTCTGGTGAGACGTTACCGATTTCGAACTTCAGTTGTCGAAGGTCCTCTTCTTTGAATCCGGATAAGTAATTAGCACTGCGGGAAGCAGTTGCTAATTCAGCAATTACCTTAGCCAATAGCTTGATTATCACTGAAAGGTTCCCCTAGGTTCACAGAGAGTACCACTGCTGTGAACTGCCCCAGTTTGCTCTTCATTAACTACTTTGAACCAAGCAACTGGACCCAAGCTCATTAAAAAGACCACATCTAATTGAAATTGAAAAATTACAGGCATATGTTTCTCATGTCCCTCTTCCCTGTCTCATTTGGTCTCTGTCCCTGTGCTGTAGGGTTGAAGTGGGTCAAAGTGGGTATTTCACCAGCAACCCCATCTGTAGAATGTCCTCAAATATGGATTTTTATATGTTGTTGATGCTCAACAAAATAAGTGGCACTGCTAAAACTGGGAGTTTTAGCAATCCATATATACTCCATTGAAAGGCTACTGTAGCATTTAGTTTTGTGGAGAAGTCCCCTTATGCCTAAGACTAAATCCCACCAATACTGTCGGTGATAAAAACATTCTCCTGGATACACTAGGTTAAGGTCACCAAAGGTCTCTACAATGAACCAGGCTGCGCCCTGCCCTTCAAGAAGGAACTAGGTGTAGCCTGCTGAACTGAGACCCACACAGGACACAATTACTTTTCCGGGTTCGTTTATTTTTGGCAACTCTCGCAGAAAGGCCACCCCAAGAACTTATTTAAAACAAAATAACAAAAGACAATACGGCAGTGTATTACGTAAACAAAATCACTTATGTAGCAGCACTTAATTCGAATTGTTGATCTGTTAAACAACTTAAACATCGTTCTTATCTTGGTATCCGTTATCGTCAGTGCTGAATACGTTTGTTTACATTTCCCGGAGATTTGAATTGCTTGACGTCCACCATGCCCTGTCCTCTCAGCAGGAGTCCGTCACAACGAGCCCGCTCGCATGCAGTGTGATGTGGAGGAAAGCCTTCCTCTCCTACTGCCGGCCCTGAATGCAACGTGGCAGCTCTTGGGTCAATCAGTACACTGACGAACACACTCAAGAACAGTCAGTTGGTGGTGAGGGTTGGAGCAAACTATCTATCTGTCGACAAAGAGCTTGTCAGGTGAACCAGTCAGTCTTTGTTTTGGATGTCTTTTGCTTTGGGACCGTTTCGACTCCAAGCGTAAGGTCTGGTCTTGTGTTTTTGTGTTGGGTTTTTGTTTTGAGCCTTATTCCATTTCAGTTTTCAATGTGAACCCTGAAAGGCACTTGGCAGGTGGATCCATCACCGTGGTTTAATGCTCAAAATGATCACCCATTAAAGGCTGCTTCACATTCGAGACATGTTGTCTCATAGCAGCCAGAAATGTTTTCTTTTCAATATTTATCATAACACACAATAAACACAGCCACCCGTAAGCCACAGTAATGAGCTGGATTTTTTTTTCTTTTCTCAAATGTGGCAAGAAGTAGCAATTAATTCATCCCAACGTGGTGTTTATGGCTGGAGAAGACTGCAGTGCCAAACATTCATCATCTACACTCCCCTCAGTGCCCCCAGATACAAGTCCACGTTAGATTTATAGACTTTCCATATCTATAGCATCGCCATCCCCCAGGTCTTAATGTTTTTGTATCTTGATGATTTATGTGTGGGTCACCCCTTTTTTGCCCAGGGACTTGTGGCATCAGAGTCAGATGAGATGCTACTGCAGCTGTTTCTGGTGAGAGAACATGATTTGTAATTTCTGGGATGGAACGACTTGTTGCTAATCAGATGTACCCATATGTCGGAGGCAGCTTCGGTGAGGCAGTTAGAATATAAAGTAATGAAGTGAAAAGTAATCCTGTCAGTTACCTGGCACTGTTATGAAACACTGCAGTTGAATACATGTTATGGGATTTTCACTTTTCACAGAAACAATTTAGAATTTAGTAATGAAAGACCCCATTGGTTAGCATGGCTCTTCTTTTTGAAAAGGCTCCAGATAGTCTGGAAACTTCATCACCTCAATGAGTTGACCTTTATGGGATGCACCATGTAGCAGAAGACATACGTATGTTTCATATCAAGGTGTGCACGAAGAACACTTCCGTTTGTGTCTTGGCAAAAGGATAATCACAAATAGTCTTAAACTCAATTTTATTCAATTTGCACTTCACAAAAGTACCATGGTAACAAAACAACACCTTCAGCAACCTTTTCTTGCGGAACTTAATTGAATTGTATTTCTTCTGTGCGTGAGGGTGCAGGCAACAGCTCTGCATATGTTGAGTGATTATTCAGCTATTAGTTTTCTGCCTCTGTGGGCTGCGCTTTGCTGAGCATGAGACAATTCTTTCTTATTGGCTAGCCTCTTCTCCTGTCCACCTACTCTCACTTTCAGCCCAGAAGCATTCAGACCTTGAGAATCATCGATGTAAATAAGACCATTGAAATCCCCCCAGTATTTATGACACCATTACAGTGAGCATTTGTACAGATGCTCACTGTAAGCAATACATTTTCGCATTTTTGTGATTTCTGATCTCGGAGTAGCAATTCACGCATCATGTACGTGCAGTATATATTCCATGTTGTCAATGCATGTCTGTGTACAACCTTATGTAGTGTCTTTCATACTTGTTTGGAAACTACAGTGGTCAACTCGAAAACTTTGGAGAGCCTTACATCTTATCTGTCTACCACAGGTATTTTAAAAGATCTTATCAAACAATTACAGCAAGGCTTATCAGTGAGAAGTCCTTTTCTTTTCTTTTACAGCACATTCCAACATACTCAGATCCCCCATGGACGTTAGATTAGATTAAAGCTAATCTCAAAATAGGAACAAATCACTCAGGTGGTTATTTCTCAAATAGAAGTTGCACATTCACAATGTCCCCACATGCGATTTGCTATAATAGATCAGTTTGCCACGGTGTTGTTATTTGGACCGAGAAGAAAAAGTTGTTGTCGCTGTTAGTTGTTACTGAGAAGAAAAGTGGTTAGCGTGCCAGCTACGTTTGTGTTGAATGTGGGATGCCTTCTCGCACTCGCACAGCGTGGACAAATTCCAATGTGGACCAAGGAGGAAGCAAGGTTAGATGGAACACACCTGCTTGTAATTTCAGTGTAGCAGCAATGCTTCACCTTGGTTTCCCTCCTAACCCACGTGAAGTTGATGTGAGGCCATGCTGAAAGGGGACTTATTGGAATCCACGCCTGAGCTCAAGCAGTTCAACACTAATCAGTCGATCCCCAAACAGGAAATCTCTGTGGGTGAAATAGCTTGAACCTCTACAATTTGCACAACTGTCTGAAGTTCCACTCTTCCCCTGAATCGACTGTGAAATGGTATCGGAGAGAAGCAGAGTCCAGCTTGCTACAACAGGCCAAGTCTGTCTCACAGCACACTGCACACTTGGTCTGGGGTGGCAGAACTTACGAGTTTACACCACAGTGTCATTGTGTGAAGACAGGACCGTTTCTGCTGTGATGTCCGAGGAAACAACTGTGGTTATTCTGAGTCGTGAGAGCCAGCAGGGAGGAGACTTACTGGAGAGAGGGAGAGGGAGAGGGAGAGGGAGAGGGAGAGGGAGAGGGAGAGGGAGAGGGAGAGGGAGAGGGAGAGGGAGAGGGAGAGGGGGAGGGAGGGAGGGAGAGCGAGAGGGGTTGGGAGAGAGGGGGAGGGGGGGGGAATATGGATTAGGGCAGGCCCAGTCCTGTTCTTTCTGAATATCTTGAATTAAACAGAAACAAAGGTATCGGTGAAAATCTTCCTAAGCTTCTTCCGTTTATAATCCGCACATACATGCTGGTATTAATGCTGTAGCAAACACACGCACACTGTTATACATAAACAAATTAGGCAAGCATTGTATGCTTCTCTATGATAAACACAACTGTTGGGCATGGCTCAAACCCACCATGGGTTGTTTTCAAATTACATTACATTTCATCCATTTACCACGCGTTTCTATCCAAAGTGCCACACAAATAATGCACAAATGAATGCAATGAAACTACAGCTGAAGATCAAGGATCAGAAGTGCGGTGATCAGGACCAAGGAATGGTCTGTATTTACAAACCACATAGAAACCACATCTCTGCTACCAGGCATACTCATACCTTACCATACTAGTTTGGGTATAAGGACGTAGGAAATCTTTTTCTGGTGTCACACTGCGGTTCATGTTGTTTAATTGTAACTTGTTTAACTACATGCACTTATTGTTCTTCCTTTTGGCACTTGCTTTGGTTGTTCACAATGTGTGCTTCATGTTTTGGCTACTCGCGATGTTTTTTGGCTATCTTGTTGTTATGATCAGTGACCTATGCACTTTGTAAAGCTCTCTATTGGAAGTCGCTTTGGATAAAAGCGCCTGCTAAATGAATAAATGTAAATGTAAATGTGTCCTCAATAGCATGGTAGTGTGGGCATTGTGACGACTTCTGTATTTGAATGTTAACTTCCTTTCAGAGCAGAGAAGCTCCCGTGGATGAAGAGGAGGAAGAAGGTTGTTGTATGCCAACACGACCTTGGAATTCAATGGACAACAGTTAAATATCACGTCTCGAAATGAACTCCGAGGAACATATAATTAGCTGTTATGACATGTTCGTCCTCTCCCGCCTCCTCCGCCATCGATCGCACCGCCGTTTCGGCAACGGAATCTTTCGATGTGAAAAGATGTTTAACACATCTATACAGCTGAGCTGCTACAACACAGGCCGTGCATCTTAAACTCGGAAGGATTCGAGGCTCAATTTACCACATGCCTGTAATGATATAGAGTCGCTATAAAACGCCAGTAGTCATCTGGACCGAGGAACCCATGACATCCTCTACGCTGCCTAACAGGTAATGAGAAAAGACGGCCGCGAGGACAGCTTGAGATACGCCAGCGTGTCAGTGACGGTTAGGAAGGCAATATTTTCACCGAGAGCCGGAGAAGCTCATTAATTGACTCCAATAAATGTTCGTCAACAGCAATTAGGGACTGCTGTACATTAGGAAACACACTCATTGGCTCCGTTGGGCGATGGCGTGCGCAACACTCACTGATGAGGAGCCATTTTCTCGCGTTGTCAGTGTGCGATGGAAACGCCCTCTGTGTACAGCGAAGCAAAATTCTGTTGTGTACTGTGTAGGTTGGTTTGAAGATGTATGGGGTAAATTATAAAATATGATGTGATTGAAGGAGAGGGTTCGGCATCTCTTTTGTAACCTCTAAGTGCATCCATTTTTGCTGTGGGGAAATGAACCCCGGGCTGCTATTGTTGTGTTTGTTTGTTGACTTAAAACAAGCCCACCTATTGTCCATGGATTATACTGTCAAATACACATTTGAAACAATTTCATACTTGGATTAATGTTTTCATTTTAAGTGACAAAGCCAGCTGTAGTTTTGTAATCTGTAAAAAGCTTATGGCTGAATCAGTCAATCTGAAATGAGGAATATTTCTGTACGTGGCAGACCCAATCCCCTGTAGCGATGGCAGCTATGGACAGCATTTATCTCAGACTCCTCTAAAACCCTCTTCTTCCTGCAGTTAAGAGTCTGTTCACAGCCATGCGGTGATAAAGATTAAAAGGAACAGGAAATGAACCTCATATTTCAACATGATTTATGACCATGAAGTGTAATTAAATACTTTTAGTTAATTCCCATGTCTTACGTCCAACCAGGTCTGGACTGCGCCTGAAAAACGGCCCGGGACTTTGAAACGCAGACTGGCCCACGACCGTGTATTATTACTATATATAATTTTTTTTTCATTATGCCGCGGCCGTTTGACTGGCCATTTGGGAAATCTCCCGACTCTCCTGACGGCCAGTCCGACCCTGCGTCCAACGTAACAATTTTTTATAAACTGTGTCGAATGTGGTTGGCCATGGATATCTGTAGCCTCCTTTGAATAATATACTGTATACACAACATCAACCTCTTTCAACTATACATTTAAAGCTGAATGCCTAGCCAAGGTCACCTTATAGCAAAGCAAGTTTCTCCTTCCTGAACTTTCCATTTCTGAGTTTTGTGTGATTCAAACTGTGGCTCTCGTTAGGAGGTCCGTCCCTTTGTCTTAGTGAGACCTGCGGAGAACAATCATACCTCACTTCCTCCTACTCCAGCTGGGCAAAATTATCACTTGAAAAGTATTAAGCCCTCTTAATTGTATTCTGCTCACAGCTCTAAGGCTTTAAGTGACCCCCTTCTGTGATACGTACAATGGCAAGGACTGGATATTCTTACCCAGGGACCTCCCCTGCAGCACTGCACCACTCAACAATATTCTCTTTCAGATGCACTACCCGCCATGAAGGTCGGTAGATCTAATACAAAATATCTTGGAAAGTTTGAAATTTGTATTATAGAAATTATTTTTTAAATGAGCCATACACAAACTACTAAGTCATCCGTATCGATTTCCCTTCTCCTCGTCTCTCTAAGCGATGGTCTAGTTTCGCTCCCCGGCCCATTCACGCTGTGGGTGCTAACATGTTTTTTTTTATGTGGAATTAGCTCCACTCAACCCTCATCTGTTGTTTGACAAAGAGGTACATCATATATAAGATGGGTACAGTTCCACACGTCTCGTGAGATTTCACTAATTAAAGTGAAATGAGGCAGATAATAGCTTTTAAAAACATTCCATCCATTTAATGAGCTGTATGTTATTTAGTGCGCTGCGTCACTGTGCATTGTCTTGGCCCAACCCGCCCTCTTTCTTTCTCTGACTCTCCATCTCCAATCCCATTGCAGGCTCAGACCATGCCACCATCAATCTGAATGACTGAAGAAATGTTATCACTGCTAATGGAACAAGCACTGCTTAGCGCACTCAACAATTCAGAGGGCCCTCTGGCAAATTGTGTCAGATCATTCTGGAGGGTGATAATTAAAAGGAAACCAATGCTAGCCTTTTGGATATAGGTATTAATTGCACGGCGCACATAAAAACACATTTTACGTCAAGTATTTAAAATTAAATTAAATTAAAAGTATTTTTCACAGAAAACTCAGTCATGAGTCACTCAACGTTGCCATGACAGCCCATCCAATGAGTTTAGTGGCTTGAGGAAAGTCATTTATTTAGTTCTCTGCTCAGAGTTTTGTTCCAATGACAGTGCCTGACATTGAAACCGAACAGGAGTGTTTCACGCATTCCTGCTGAATGGGATCTAGTTTAGTTCAGTGTCCTGTGTTCAGTATTGCGTCTATTGAAGCTAAAACATTCTAAGGCCAAACACTGCTGTTGTTGCTGTCCGAATACAAATATATCAAATACAGTTTGTGTTGGTCTCGGTTTCACAATAACCATACACCAATACACTAATTTCCTGATATATTACGTTTTTCCAGTTAAACCAGTGAGTCTTGATAGTAGTGGCCTTTTCCGTCAGCATAAAGAAATGTAGGTTAACTATGAGGACAGGGTTTTCTCCAATGACTTGTTAAAAAAAAAACATCTTTCCTAATTATATCAAGCAGATAACCCTCAGAGGGAACCGTAAATTTGGTGGATGTATTTTGGTGGTGATTTATGTACGGGAAAGTGCCAATTAGCAGAGAGCAACCAGTGACACCGAAGAGTACATTGACAATGAACAGGGCAGAGGTGGTCAGCAGCAGAGCTGACTGTTAGTGGAGCTGATGGGTCCATCGATCAAACGCAGACCCAAGTCCTGCGATGATTCATACCGTCACTGGAAGTGCCAACCCGGCTGAAACAGCAGAACTGGGTCAGGGGGCGGGACCAGGGACGGCTGTGTTCTGGTGGGGTGACCTGCCCCATGCTTTTTGTGTTGTTTTTTTGTTATTTTTACAAAAGAACTAGAAACAAGTTTGTCTCTTTCTTTATTAGCTCTCCGTTTATGTCAGGCTGAACAACACATTCATATATATAACAATGCGTTCATAAAATATGTTCGGGCAACTTTTCCGTAACCTGATCATTTAACTCTGAACACTATGACTTCTCATAATTATCGGTTGTAGCCTTCCCTGTAGCTGCTGTTCTGTAGCCTGGCTTCAGCACTTCTGCCCCACCTGTCATAGAATATACAGTCTAAGCAACCCAATACCCACAGAAGATGATTCAAAGAACCAGGTCAACGCACCATCCGAGCAAATAGAAGTGAAGACACATTCAGGCTACGAACACCCCACACTCCTACTGTAATAAGACCCGTCCAGTGGCCAAGCCTCAAAGCTTTGACCCTGACTAACAGTTTAGGGCAAATTAGAGCTCTCCCAGTGCATTGTGGGTCGCGTCGGCCAGATCTACCGATAACCCCGGACCCCTTCATTAGTATTTATCCTCTGGCGCTTATTACAGGGGGTTTTCCTCACACGCTGACAACACGCATTGTCTGCTTGGGAACAATTAATGCTCGAGTGTTGCTCCCTTTTTCTCTCTTCTTGTCTTGGATATGAATATATAAAGGTCAGCGAAGGCGTTTATGGGCTTGTTCCGCCATTACTCACTCTAAGTGTTGTGTTTGACATCCCTATCCCCTTCACATCCGCAGGGGAATAGACCCTCCCAGAGAGATGGCTGAATGCAGCTCCCACTGAATGCGTTCCCACTCCCAAACAGAGGAAAGCTTCCTGTGTGCTCGCCATGTTTTTCATAAAGGGGGTTTCGGTGGGGAGGTGAAGGTACAGTACTGTACAACGAATGGGGCGTCTTGTTCTAGTGACTTTGTGAGTGACGGCATCGCTGGATGCTCTTCGGGATTTTCATTTAATGCGCTTCTTGTTTCTCTCCGAGTGTATTTGATGCAATCTGTCCTATTGCAATGTGTAATGCTATTGCTATTCTGTTGTTGTTTTACCTTAAGAATGATCTCCAATGAATTTAGTAAGTCTGTATAGTTAAGAAGGACGGGGCTTATACTAGAAAGGCAACATTAAAGACTCGGGCTTCACCGTAGCAAAAGCGATGGCAGGATGATTGAGGAGTCAAACTGTTAAATGGGTTATAGAGCAAAAACAAAATCAATTTTGCTGGGTACTTATGTTTGTCAATTTGTGAGAAAGCGGAGCACAACATGTTCTTTGCAGTGCGGGGCGTAAGAAACCTAGCATGGCAATTCCTCCTCCTCATTTATGCCGCATAAATCAAGTTTTCTCTGTGACAGCAAAGCCTGCCCTGCACAGACGCCCAAAGCCAGTTTACCAATTAATTCAATATCTGAAAGCACTGTTCATTTGTTCTGTTGAGAAGGAATTGAAATACTAATTAATTGCGTTCGCTAAAAGGGTTGTGTTACTGAACTACCTATCTGGGCTTTTATAGCTTGTTTTACATCTGGAGAGGATAGGTTAGTCTGAACGACCCAATGTGCTTTTGTGTGAAGGGTTGTCTGTTTATTCCACTGAATCACTGACCGTTTAAGTGTAAAAGTAACAATAAGGGTGATAGCTCATTGAAAGACAACAAAAACATCTCTTCACACAATCGTGTGATTTCCTCTCTGTGTCCTGCTATTGTTGTCTGGCAGATATTTTGACAGTGGTATTTACACAGACCATGAAGATTAGTTCCAATGACGTAGAGCGACAAATGAAGGAACGTACAGAGCTCTCCTGAAATGAGTGTAAAGCATTACCTCGATCATTGTAAACAACTTGGTGTTTACAGATAACTTGTGATGACGTCGTAGATAACTTTCCATGACACCGTGGGTAACTTGCGATGACACTGTCGATAACTTAAGACATCGTAGATAACTTGTGATGACTAAGTGAATAACTTGTGATGAAAATCTCGAGGGGACAGCTCATTCATTTGGGAAGTGGCATGGATGGGGTTTAGGGACAGTCAACTGCACCACAGAGGCATCATTAAATCCGATTCAATTCTGCTACTTCAAGCCCTCACCATGCATGACCTGTCTGAAATGTTGTATGTAAATAGCACATTGGTCCCTTGATTCAGATAAACAGTCAGACGAATACCCTGGACTCCTCCACAGGCCTGCTGTAAACACGTGCCTGCTATGAGGGTTCTGGAAGCAGCTAGAGCGATTAGCTTCCCACTCAGTATCATCTACGGCCATCATGAGACCAACAGACACCCTGTCTAAGGCCAGAGTCAGAATTACGGTTAGTAATTGAATGTGCTGTGAAGTTAATGAGTTTCTAAGGTGAAATGACAGTCATTGTTCTTCGTTCTGGCAGGGGAAAATGTCCTTGTCTCATGCGTTAGTCGGTGAATGACATGGTGTCATCTTCATGAATGAGCCTGCTCTTCTAACATACCTCTGGAGCAAAACACTTAAGCATCGTGTGAACTTTGCTGTTGTAAATCGAATTGAATCCTGAGCTTGTGACAGTGTGGCAAGTACCAGTAATGGTCTCACATGTAGTGTCAAAATCTCATGAGGTACACAGTTCTCCTGATAAGATACACAGCAGCTCAACAGTTAATGATGTGTCTCCAAGCACTGCTTCCAGACTTGTTTTGACATTTCATTCCTCTCATGTTGTCAACAGTTTTGATGTGAATTCAATATTGTGTCTTACATTGGGCTTATTATTCTTGCTGCTTGCAGCTTCGGCTGAAACAGCATCTGATATTTTATTCATATTGATGATTCTGTGTGACCGTTATATCTTCACCCACCTGCAACGAGCACACAAAGGTTAGTTCCCCCTTATTTCACCAAAGACGTCATTCCAGCAATTACATTTTGTTTGAGAGAGTCCTGGGGTCGCTACTGGCAACACCTGTGAAAATGCCATCTGTCATTAGAGTACAGTCCATGAAATGCAACACATCGCTTCAACTTCAACTGTTTCCTTCTGGGAGGCTGTTTGAAGTCAATTGTTTTGCATCGAGAAATGATTTGGCAGGCATTGGGTAGTGTGGGCGCTGTGCTTCGTGGTGTGTAGGTGAGATGCCTGAGTTCTCCCTTCGCAGCAAATGTGAGAGAAATGTCACCTTACAGTCTTTCTTTGACATCTTGGGAAATAGGATTATTTTGCAAACAATTGGAGAAATGTGTCTGGTGGGAATCCTAGCCTCAATCTATTAAGTCTTGAATATTCTTTGTAAAAAAAAACGCTTTTGAATTTTTTTTTTGCTCTCTTAGTCACCCTGGTGCATGACAAATCACTCATATTAACATATTAACACTTTAAATACGACAAAATGATCTATTTTTTAATCATTTCTTTGACAAGAATTGCTTGGATTTGGAAATAAAACGAGAAATAAAAAGATCCAGGTGATCCACAAACCAAAGCACTCCCAAAACAGAATAGGTCTAATGCAAACAAAAGCCCTGTGGAGTCAGAATAGATTGAGGCGAATCTGTTGCAATGCTGGCCAAAGCTCTCACCCGGAGCTGAAAGCAGGACTTGTCCAAGCTTCAGACCTCTGGTGTCTGACTGTTACATGATTAGTGCCATTTCGGCACCTCCAAGCTTGTCCATGCCAAGGTCAACTGGCCCGAGTCATTACTGTATACTCCCACGACTGAACAGATGGTCTCCTCAGTACAAATCACCTTTCACTGATGTCAGTCTGAAGGTGAGAGGAATTTGAATTGGAGTAAGATGTTAAACGTACAGAAAATATTGTATATGTAATCGTTGTGTCTTGTATAGCTACTTGCTAGCCAGGCCAAACATACTGGATCTTGCAGGACCCGGGCAAGCTCATACAATTACATATATTTTTTGAAAACATTTAGCAGACATTGTTTTCCAAGCGACTATATCAGAAGTGCATAGTTCTATCCTAATTCCTTATTTTGGTGGTTAGAGTCATGAAACGACAGGAGACATATACATGCCTTTTTCTATCATAGGAGAGCGTAGTGGAGGTAGGTTGATGAAGCACTCACAGATGTGTCCTGAAAGAGTGCATGGAGAATGTCTGGTCCTGAATGATGGCTTTTGTGAAGGTAACGAAAGGCTAATGACTGTGCTTTACGGTTAGCTCCTTAAAAAAAGAGTCAAGTCGTTTCAAATTGTCCTCAGAGTGCGTTTCGATTAAGATAATTTTCCTGGTCGAGAAATCATTCATCTTTTGGTCTAATAATTACCCAAGATAACAAATCATGAAACACATTTACAAAGTCTACACAGCCCGAAGGACGTCGGAGTCACCCATTCGTCAAGCACAAGAACCTTGGCCCACATTTTTACTAAGAGGGCTACAGGATGGGTATAACTCAGTGATAGAATATGTTACTGCTGAGCCAAAGGTCTCAGGTTCATGGCAACGCTACACTGCAGCCCCAACCTCCTTCCCTGCGTCTGCTCTTCACCATCTTCCAGAACTGCCTCATCTCATCTGCCCGTCACTGGCTCAGACCTGCGGACATGGAAGAAGGGGAGAGGAGGAGGGAGGGGAGGGGAGGACAGTATCTTCAGGGAGGAGGAGGAGGAGGGAGGGGAGGACAGTATCTTCAGGGAGGAGGAGGAGAGAGGGAAGGAGGGACGGGAGAACAGAGTCTTCAGGGAGGAGGAGATGGGAAGAGGAGGAGGGAGGTGGGGGGGTGGTGGACGGGAGGACAGCGTGGGCGTGTGCGACCGACCTCAGTCACATCACAAGGTGTCCTTTTACGTCTGAACTGTCACATGTCATACGTGAGCCTCAGACAGAGGCTCGCCCTGCTGTTCACCCCGCGTCCAGCCTCTCTCTCTCTGTCTTCTCTCTCTGTCTCTCTTTTTTTTCTCTCCCTCTCTCCTCCGGCCAGGCAGAGTAAGATAAAATGAGTCTTTGAAAAGTCCATTCATTAGAATTAGAATGTAATCAGCCAGTTTAACACCCGTCTGTCCTTTTGTAGAACTTGAACAGAGGGTTAAAATGGCTAATTGAGTGAGAGGGCTTACTATTTCAGGAGAAGGACAATACACCATTCTGGGTATAGTACAAGTCCAAATCATGTAAAATAAGACAGAAAGAGGGTTTTACCGTACGAAGATATGGGAGCTTACTTCCTGTTCTATAATTTTCTGATAACATTGAGAGCACCCTGTTAGGTTTGGGAGTCTCTCGGAGAAAGGAGACCCGCGTTTGAGCGCGCTTCTCTGTGTTCCTTCCTCTTTGTGAGAGAGACTGCCTGCAGCCCGAGATAAAACACAAGAGGTGACAAATTCATAACGGCTTTGTGTTCGTACGATTGGGAGGGATTCGGAGGTTGGGCCTGAATAAGGTGACACGGCTGACAGGGATTTCATCTGAACTCGTCAACGCTCCGCTGAGAGACAAGATGCTTCCTGGAAAGTTAAACAGATGGAATTCTTTTTTTTTTTTTACTGAAAATACAGCAGACAACTATTTCAAAGATGCAGAAATTTTTTATGAGGCCTTGAGTCAGGTCAAGGTAGCCTCTACAGTCCTTTTGCTTTGAACAAACGTTTGAATTATTATTTGATAGCTTTATCTGCTTGTGGAATCATTTTTAAGGCTAGTCAATTTGATTAGACTTTATAATTAATGTGTTGAGTTGAGTACAATTATCCACAGTAAAATTAGACAAATTAATTATTTCATTTAGATTCTTATGAATTTCAGTTTAATTTCTAGCCTATTACAACCAAACATTACATAACTATTTAATTGTTCCTGTGACTTTACCCAACATCTAATCCATTTCAAAGCACCCCTCCTATGAAAGTCCCTGCTCAGAGCTCCCTGTTTCCAAGGTCATGTTTGGCACTCTGGCTCCTGGTCCATAATGGCGGCTTCAGAACCACTTCAGAACACAGCAGGCTACAGAAAAGATAATCCACTTCCACAGGCACTTTCATGGCCTTCATTACCGCAATGCCAGATGAAAGAGGTTAATTAATTTGCAATCAAATTAAAGGTCTGGGGTCAATAGAGATTATCAATCTTCATACCAAATTCAATAGAATCTTGTATTTTCTTCAAACCATGTTTGTTACTTTTACAGTTTTTCCCACACTGAGTATTGTGTCCTAACTCTTTTTTCAGGTATAGACATGAGGCTATATTTTTGATAACTCAAGACCATCAACTCCATGCTTCCCCTTGCAAGAGAATGTTATTTTCATGTGTCCGGGTGTACGGCAGTCTTTCGTCTTCTTCTCTGAAAGGTCCGGGTTCATTCAGAGTAAAGAGCCGTAAAGGGCTGTAAAGAGATTTTGATCGTCATTTATTTGCAGTTTTATTTTGTAGAGTTCTTCCCATTAATGTCATTTTAATGGTGCCATCTGAAGCACACGTTTTACCTTGACAGAATTTGTTTTGATTTCAGGTTTCAAAGGTCACTGTGCTCTCTAAAACGACAGACAGACAGACAGACAGACATACAAAATAATGTGCAGATGAAAGCTTGCATGCTAGACGCTGATATCAATAAATCTTTAGAGGGATTATGATTTCCGAGCGTGCAATTTGTTTCTATACCTCACACGTTAAATGAAAGCATCTGTTGCTGCTCTGTCTAGTTCAAACATCAGTTTTCTGTTTTCCTTTTCCTGGAAGGCTGCAAGGCTACGCACGCAACACTTATTAAATAGGGTTATATTTACATTGGGAAGTTTAACATTAGAAAAACATGTTGTGTGTGAAGACGTTTCTCACTGGCTTAATTGTGTCTCACTGTTTGCACACCTACTCCCTGCTAATTGGCTCTGTGAACGTCTGCAGTGCTCCTGCGTCAGGGACAGACTTCCATCCTGACCCTGGTCTCTCCAGCCCCCAGGCAGGCATTGATTAAAGCCTTTGACGATAATAACGAACCCCAGGAACAAAGACCGCCCGTCGCCCGACCGGGCGGTCGCTCCGAACACGGACTTCACCTTGCAGCAGGCTCGTCCTCTTTCTTTCTGTCTCTCTGCCTTTCGCTCTCGCTCCCACCCCTTTCTTCTCTTTCATCGTCGGAAAAGCAGATTTTTCTCTCGCTCCGGCACTGGCTGTGTCGTGCTGGCCCCTGGCGAGGGCGGGCTGTCCAGGCTGCTGCCTTCATCCACCCTGCAGAGGTGAGAGGATGAAGCAGTCTGTCCATCAAACTTAAGGAGGTCTTTTCTTTCTTGTTACTTTTTTCACTATGAGATCTAAACAGCTTGCTAACTCTGTCAAAAGCATGGTTAAAGATTGTCACAAAAAAAGGCCTTGAGTTAGATCAGCCTGCACAACAATCTTTTAAAATGTTGATTGTCCCTGCATGTGGAAGACTTCTTGGGGTTGGTCATCATGATCAGGCTAGACTGCGGGTGAGAGGACAGAGCAGGATGTCGATCGGGCCTGGGAGGTGGAGGAAGGGAGGAAGAGGTGGAGGAGGATGGAGAGGTGGGAGAGGTGGAGGAAGAGGTGGGAGAGGTAGGAGAGGTGGAGGAGGAAGAAGAGGTGGGAGAGGTGGAGGAGGAAGGAGAGGTGGGAGAGGTGGAGGAGGAGGGAGAGATGGAGGAGGATGGAGAGGTGGGAGAGGTGGAGGAGGAGGGAGAGATGGAGGAGGATGGAGAGGTGGTAGAGGTAGAGGAGGATGGAGAGGTGGGAGAGGTAGGAGAGGTGGAGGAGGAAGGAGAGGAAGAAGGAGAGGTGGGAGAGGTGGAGGAGGAGGGAGAGGTGGGAGAGGTGGAGGAGGAAGGAGAAATGGGAGAGGTGGAGGAGGAGGGAGAGGTGGGAGAGGTGGAGGAGGAAGGAGAGATGGAGGAGGAGGGAGAGGTAGGGGAGGAAGGAGAGATGGAGGAGGAGGGAGAGGTGGAGGAGGAAGGAGAGATAGAGGAGGAGGGAGAGGTGGGAGATGTGAAAGAAGAGGAAGAGGTGGAGGAGGAGGGAGAGAAGGGAGGGGTGGAAGAAGACCAGAAGATGAGAACACTTCACATTCTCTAGGGCCGGACTGAAGGAGACTTACTGTATATGGAAGTTAAGAGGTGGATGAAAAGACCACTGACAGATAAGGTGACCTTGCACAGGGTGATGAATGGCAATGATTCTTTGACTGTCTTGGAACCTACTTGACTTAAAAAACGACTCCTGCTTGACCTGAAAACAGTTAAGAGGTTCACCCTCTCTCAATTATAGCTTCACCGCTTCTCAGTTGATTACATGGATCCTCCACACAATGTTAAGTTTACATTTTTCAGGCATTTACATGCACCGCTCCCACTCCAGTCATTCAACTATACAATGACTGTAGGGCCCCCAAAAATCTAACATATTACATCAGTAAACCTTATCTGTTAAAGCTCCACTAGCTAATTTTATAAAATAAATTAATATGAGAAACAGTGTCCCTAATTCTTGACTGAACTTCCGTGCTTTCCTCCAGCTCAAGTTTGACTGAAACGGGTTTAACTAAATTAGCCAATGAGGAAGGCCTGTCTCCCTGAAGGTAATTGGCTGGAACAGGATTTCTGGAACATAATTGGCTAGAAAGTCGCGGGCCGCTCCAAAAATAATAAAATGACATTCCACTGGCACCAAGCTATCTGTGTTGCTAAATAACTCTCAGATGGCCTCATCATCTTCCAATACATGTTTATAGGAGGCAAAATCTGTTATTTTCTCTTCTGTTACTGACAAATCTTACCTATTGTACCTTAAAGCTTTCAATGCATATTGATCATGCAAATTGTGGCTAGCAAAATATGCAAATGGATTTCAGAAGGGCAGAGTGTCGGATCAAACAAATCAAGAGCAATTAATCTCCATGGTAAGAATCCAGCCTGGTTGTAAAGTGCAGCAAGCCCCTGGCATCATTACACAGTCCGGCGCCCAGTGGCTTTTAAGAGGTGCACAGTGCTCTATTTGTCCATTAGACCGTGCAGTGTACAAGCAAGGCCAGGGACATTACCCTTGCTGTGTCGCAACACTACCCCCATCAAGATAACCTGGGAGGAGACAATCTGCCTGGAGATTAAATATGTTCCAATAGAGGAGTGTGTGGTAACTGAAAATAAAGACAATCTATTATGGGGGGTGTGGGGGTGGATTTGGAGAGGGTGGTTTTAAGAGGTGGTCTTAAGGCTGTTTTTGTTCCTTCTGTTGTTATTCGTACTTCGTAAGTTGTACAGCTGTGGAGGTGGATAAAAGTTGTTGTGTTTCCTCCTACACTCTGGAAACTTCCTGTTGCCTCCTACGGGAATGAAAATCATGGATAAACTGCAGTGATATGGTGTCATTTAATGTACCTCCCACATTATTATGCATCCTCGTATTTGTCGCTTACTGGGTGGGCACTTGCCAATTAGATTTCTATATGAAGCATAGCCTGTCACCTGGAACACATAAATGCAACTGGGTGTGTTTCTGAGGTAAAATGTATATGATATATGAAGATTAATTAGGGTCCAATGCACGGAACAGTTATTTGCACTGAAATGCTTGTTGTCAGGCTTTCTCTATAGTGCAGACAAGAAGCATGGACAATACAAGATATGAAATAAAATTATTTAACCAACATTATGTAAATAATGTCCAGTACTGTATAGCTAGTATAAAATAGATTAACGTGAAATAAATAGACTGATGCCAAATGATATCTGTAAACTGTGTGAATATGTGAGCTTTATTATACAGGCTTGAAATCATGTAAATGACAATTAACATCAATATCCTGTTGACAAAAACATAGTGATCAAATTAAATACAAATTAGTTCAGAGATATGTCAAATGTTCGTATGACACAAAAACAGTTTCCAGTCTAATGAACCTCCCAATATGATTAGTTAGCTTGGTAAAAGCAGAGAAAACTCACCATGCTACATTTATTGTTATTACATTACTGCATGGATGAGTGGGAAACTCCTTCCACTTTTGTAATGTCATGTAAATTAATCTGTTCATCCATAAAATCAGATCAAGGATTATGAGAAACGCTGAATCAAATATTTTTCACGATTCATTAACCCCGCGCATAGTTCTTGCAAATGCCGTTTGATCAGCACAATAACAACACCAGGAAATGAGAACCCCCCAGGGGAGGAGGCGGGGCCTAGGGCCTGACCAATCCCCAGGTCGAAAGATGGGCCTCCTTCCAAACAAGCAGGGGGGCCTCATCTCTCTAAAACCTCTCTTTAACACCAAAATCCAAGCTTTTACCCTGATTTTAAATTCAATCCATGCCAGGCACATTCACATAAACCTCTGACAAGGGTGATTAGTATTTTATTTCGCATGCTATTTTTGCATAACACGACAGACATCCACTAAATATGACCGCTTGGATTTCAGGAGGTCATGAAGCTAGCTTCCTGTAGCGGGCGCTAGCGGGCTTCGTCATAACAGCCTGTTCTTATGGCGCGCCATCAAGCTACAGTGGTGTGTACTTCTCGTATGACCGGACATGTTTGTGTGGCTTTCACTTTCATGATAAAAGCTGCGTCCCGTCACCTCTGTCCAGCAGGGGTCATGGGGGTCATGGGGGACCTGGGGGAGCAGCAGGATACCAGCATCAACAGTGAGATGGACCCAGGGGTCAGGTGCAAGGAAGGTTAGGTGAGGGAGAGCTGGAGAGGCTTGGGGGGGAACCGGGGGAGAGATCTGGGGCCGAGGTTTCCTGGGATGCCAGCAAGGGGAACGAAGGAGGGAGAGAGGGAGGGAGGTAAAGAGGAAGGTCAAAAGAGGAGGACAGGAGGCCTGGAGCCTAGGGAAATGGACAGGTGAGGAGAGAGGTGAAAGGTCAGTCTGGAGGTTGCAAGAGAAGGGGTCAGCCTCTCTGGGATGTATACCCAAGGGGTGGTGGAGGTTATTTGAGGGCTGTGCTTCGCTGGAGCTGATGAAAAAGGGTACATGCATGGTCATTTTTAATGTTCGAGTTCTCTGACAGATCGCATCTGACTGCAGTTTGCTACGCCACTCTGGTTCTGTGAGTCTGAAGACACAAGATGGTTTCTTTAATATATTACGTAAACAGTGAAGGTATACTCCTTGGCTTCTACATCTAGAGAAAAAATGCCTTTTGTCATATCCTGTTGAAGCACGAATAATAGTTTTATACATTTTATATAATTTGTGGGTGACCAAAATAGCCTGGAAGTATGTCTTCTGCTTTTCACTAAGGGGAGGAAGCCAAACGCTGCATGATTTATTCAGGTAACTCGTAATTTACAAGAATAAACACCGTTCCTGTCCTGTCTGTTTGATAATGAAGAATAAGTGATGTGTGGTTTGCCTGAAGAACAGCCTACTTCAAAGGTACATTTTGTATGTCGACAACATCTTAGTGATTTCCCCTGGTGGAGCATCTGAACAGTCTTGTCTCTGTAAAATGACAAACCAAAAGGGTTGTTGTTTCCCGGTGGTATTCCTTGCGAACACTGCTGTTAAAGCTAATTTTGCCCTGGGCTCTCTTCACCTGCCCGAAACGAGAATAACGAATTAGTAAATATCTTCGAGTATTCCCAGTTTTCACAACCTGTGGTAAATAAACCACAACAGGGACGAATCTGTGTCCCTCAAGGACCTTGGGAAATATCACTGAGGCCTGGTATTTTCCTGACTGTAGCAATTACACATGCCATGGAAGAAAAATCACAAGCTGAGCCAAGGGCCCTTAGCACTTTTTGGGGGTGACATTGCCAAATGTGGCAATGCTTTATTTATTCCATTTTTTTTTGTTGTGTTTTTTCTGCATAACATTACTCATGAATATTAATGTAGCCTCACGGTGTAAACTGTTTACAATACTCAATGGGCTATAAAAGGCCATGAGATAAAGAAACCCATGTGAAAGAGGGGGTTGTGGGTATCTGGTGACCAGAAAACCAAAGGCAGAGGAATCATCCACTGACGTACTGAACACACGTGTCATGTTGGAAAATGGAACGAAGTCTTTATTACCTACTAATTTAGTCTGACCTACGGTTGAGAATATTTTGTCACAAAATAAAAAATAACCAAATATAAATGATTCAAAAATGTTCCACCGGTTCAAAATGTGAAATATGAAATGTCGGGCCGAGACATGCCTGAGAAAGAATTCAAAAACTCTGTCGGATGAGAAACACAGGGGAGGGAGGCGGCGTGGTGTGACCTATCGTGGGTCTTTACCCCGGAACACCAGTTGCTTTCGCAGCAGAATCGTCCCAGCTTCAGGTCGCCAGGGATTAATTAGCTTTTTGAAACCCGCCTGGCAGATGTCAAGGTAATCTGGGGATACGGGCCGCAGAGGTCAACGCAATATCTCAGAGCCGAGGAACGAGCGCTGATCCCAGCAGTGTTCAGAACCGCTCCATCACAAGCATCGCTCACAAACACGCTCCCCTCTCTCGATGCGAAGCCTCCCACCATGCCCTCGTTACCATCTCACTGCTAAATAATCAGGTCACTCCAAGAAGTCATCTTCTTCAAGCAGATATAAAATAAACGTTAGATTCATTTTTTCTCGAAGGAATTTCGAGATAACGCCCTAATTTGGTGTTCATGTTGGCTGTAAAAATCAATGCACACAGTCAGCCATTCATCTTTATGTCTGCAAATATATAGAGCCATTGAAACAGAACAAACCATCATAGATGTGCATTGTACAAAGGCTACCTCCCAGGTGACACAGCTTAGATTGAGCCACTGCACCGCCCCTCCTGAGGAGGAGAATAGAGAGGGAGGACGAGGAGAGTTCTGAAGCCGATATTCGCACATGGGCTAGGAATAGCTCTGTTCCCCCCGTTCCCTGTTGACCTCACTGTGCTGTGGCTGCGACCCACTCTGCAGTGGCACGGCGCTAATGACTCAGAAAATGCAGCCAGACGCAACCGCTCCACGGGAGGCTCCGAAATGGCCGCCATTAACATTCTCTGTGCACTGTTTAATAAGCAGGTTCAGCACTCAGTATGCAGGCCTCATCAAATCTAGAAATTAATATGTTTGGTGTAACCTTGATGGGAAGCATTTATTTCAATGTGGACTGGGTTGGACACAAAAACGTTTTTTTAATAGAACTCAATTGAGTTATAGTTCATATAAACTGTGGCTACAATATTGATGCCTTTAGGTGCTACACATGGATTATATTTTTTCTTTTCACAGAGTGAATTTGACATTCACTAAGATCTATCACTACAGCATATTGATTTTTACAAGCCAGGGAGATGCACTGTCTCCCTTTCTGTAGATTTTCTGTTGATATTATTTTTTCTGACACTGGAGTTGGGATTCATACTTTTTAATGGGATGTTATTTTTAAACCTCCTCCAGGAAATGCCACGTCTTTTTCTTCATAGGGCCTGAGACAGAGTTTAACACTTAGGTATTTTCCTGGGGAAGGGGACATGCTAATCAATATAATGAAGGAACCGATTTCTTTAGCCCCTGCCCTACAAAGTTTCTTGACTGACTGCAGGTTGCAGGTTGTCTTCTGGTTACACACAGGCCTGCTGGAAGCCCATTTTTGGGGAACAAAAACTGTCACAGAAATAGCGCTTCACTTGCTCACAAGCAGTGCACATTCTGGTGGATTATAGGCCTCTCTCTCTCACACGTTCTCCCTCCCTCGCTCTCCCTCCGTTTCTCTCTCTCTCTCTCTCTCTCTCTCTCTCTCCCTTTCCACACAGCTTCCGTGGATGGCTATGGGGTTGAAACTCCTCATTCTAAATAATTCCTTTGATCTAGTTCCCAATGTAGTGTAATTACAATAAAGTGCATCATTAATTAAAACAGGTTGATATCTTTTATACGTATCCCTGTGGTGTCTAAACAAGGCAACTATTCACTGCTTTCTTTCAAACCTACCTGCAGTTGTTGTTTAAAGCAAAATCTTTCTCTTCTTCATTTTAAATGCTGCGTTAAACAAAAAGCTTTTAACAATGGTACTTTACACTAGGGTACAAGACGCAATGCCACACAATCAGAAATGCAGGGAATAAAAGATTAATTAAACCTAATAAAACATGTTATTGTTTGTTTGCTTTTAATCACCCGGCTACAACTGTGCGATGCACATTACCTTCCAGCTCTGCTCCTTCTGCTTAGTGGTTTTGCTTGGGTGTATGGCCTTGTTTGGGTAAATGCTAATTCATAGTTTTCCCATCTGCTTTTCTTGTTCTCTTGTTGTAACATCAGCATGCTAACCCCTCTGGCTTTTGTCACAGAGGCGTCTGTTTCAAAACGATGAGGAAACACATGGATTCCTCTGATTCAGTGGAGTTACAGTGCAGATGCTGGGTTATGAACATGACCGCCGCTAGTATTATTTTGCCATTGAATATTGGGTAATTCGCTGGCTGACTGAGAAAAAACGACTTCTTCTTCTGGTCCTTGATGGTGGCAGCTGTTCAGTCGCCAGTCCCTTAAATCACACGTCATGAGTAGACAGCCAAGCCAAATTCGATTAAAGAGACGCCTTGTTTTTTCAGGGGTGGGAGAGAGATGGCTGCTAATATCCCCGTTTCAAGACTTGAATTTCTACACGAGAGCTCCAGATTGGCGCTCTCGTGGTGCTCACAATGTGATGGATGGTATCTCACATTAGCCGTGGTGGAAATCTCTCCCGGCGTGGCATCCCAAGGAAGCCATTTCAATCGGCACTGTGATGGTGATGTAAAAAGCCCCATGCAATCTGTTATGGCTGCTCAAAGTACATAAGGGAGCAATAAACTTTAATCAAGCATCAGTTGGGTCAATAATGTTGAGTGTGATCACAATGCAGACCCTTTTAGCGTCATATTTGTAGACAGTTCTTATTCTGAGTTGCTTATCCATGCTGACAACTTTGTATTTGTTAACGGGGGGTTCTCCTCCTGCTTTCCGGTAATACAGCTGTTTGTCAAGTTTCTTGGCGCCAAAACGCCAGCTCTTTGTGAGAAGGCATGTCTGGGATTGTGACCGTGAGTCTGCAAAGTCGTGGGGCTTGTTGACACTTCAGAGAAGTCCGTTTTCGTAGAGAGAAGTGTGTTTCAAGCCCTGCTTTATTCGCCCGAGACTTTGTGGGATTTTGAGTCGAATCCCCTGTTCCTGTGGCTTTTGTTTCACTCTTTGATTTCCGTGCGAGAGTGTGGAGGGGAATCAGAAGAGTGGCTGTTGGGACATACTATGGATGACTGTCTCCTATTTGACCTCATCGACAGATTTATTTATGACTCTGACACTGTGACTGCTCAAACTCAAAGGTGATGCATTCCTAATGGCTCCAAATGAGCTTGTCCTTCAAAAAGACAATTATGTTAAGCTTCAACCTGTGTGAAGGCTTTTGACGTACAGTTTCTGTGGCATGCCATTCCAGATGATCGTAGTAGCCATGTCTCAAAGGAGCTTTACTTTCTTAAGAAACCTTTTTTTTGTGTGTTCAGACAAAAAGCTGAATAACCTAATTGTTGCCATCTGGACTTAGAAAATAACCTTGACTTTCCTGTGGTTAGATCTTATTATACACTGAAGTATTTCTGGAAATGAGTATTGAAATGGAAAAATAAATGGTCAGTGAATGGCCACCTTGAAGATTGGGTTTACTTCGGGAATATAAATTAATCGACCGATGTCTGAATGTGAGTTTCGCACCCACACAGACATTCTAAATTCAAAGTTCCCTCCATGAACTCTTGAATCAATCTGCCACATAGAGCTGCCGAAAGTGTTTAAAACGATTGAACACCAGATTCACAGTAGAATATTTTCCCGGTATCTGACACCAACTGCCAAACCCAGTCTGTTTTGACCTTTTCATAAAACAACAAGCAGGTACCTGATGCACCCTGATAGCATTAGTTTCACCACCAGGTCCAAGACAAAGGCTCGCACCAAGGATTCTGTGTTTGTTGCTGTGAGACTGATCTTCCTGACATCAGGTACATGGTGTCCCACTGTTTGAACTCGTTTCTAAGAGGCACAAGCTGACATCAAGCAAGCCATCGCCCGGTGCACAGGCATCCTCATCAATATTCAGTTTGCGTGTCAAGCCGCTGTAAACAGATGGCTTTCATGCTCTTTTTGCATAAACTCACAAGGATCTGCTGCCGCCCTCGCATACAGAACACCACGGAGGATCAAATAATGGAATGTCACCGTATAATGACTGCGTTCCTGATCAATCTGGTATTTTAATGGGTTTGTAATTAATGCTTGTACATTTTCTGAAGCCCCTTGAAAGATAATTCTCAGTAAACACCAAATAATCTGAACGTTTTGGGAGTCAGTGGAGGGGAAAGGGATGATGATGATGATGATGATGATGATGATGGCAACAGCTCTTTTAGATGTTGTGGACGTCTGCAAAGTAAAGCGGTTAAGATGTTTATCCTCGCACCGGAGTTCAGATGTTGCGAGGGTTGCACTGTGCCTGGAAAAACACCGCCCCTTTCATCAGACGGATAATTACGCCGCACTTTCTGCATACACTACATGTCTGTCGTTTGAGAGGAACCTTCGTCGAAATGACTCAAATGTCAAACACAGCACAGCTCTCAGATTGTCCCTCTTGGGCTGAGAGTCTAATTTGCTTCACGTGTCAAAGCCACTTGACATTAAATACGGTCCAGCTGGCGACTCGGGCGCCAGGGTCCAGTCTGGACTGGCGTTTGGAGGCCATCTGAGACACTTGTGATCAGCAGGGCTCGAAAGTTTGAAACTCAGTCGACTTTGAAAAACTCGGACTAAAGGCCGTTTTAGGACCGAGCATTCTTGTTTTGGTTTTTTGTTGTTGTCGTTGCCGTGCAGGAGGGACAGAGATGGTGAGAGTGTTACATTTGAAGCTGTGGGGATGGGGTGGCTTAACACTTTAACCAGGGCAAGCCGAAGAGGAGGGATGATGGATGATCAGGGGCTCCATCATATGGTGGACACCTTGTCATTACCCTGCATCGATCTCATACCGCTGTGACCTTTATTTTTTGTGATAAAAGCATCACAGCAGTCTTTCAGCTGAGCCTGGGAGAGATCATTTTCCCTGAGAAACCCTTAAAAAAGATATTTGAGGCATTCTGCTGTTCTGATATCTATATACGTATGTCTTTTCAGAACTCCCTTATGATACATGGTGAAACAATGTCAAATTAGATTGCAGATATTTTTATGGATATCTAATATATGACATGACAATGATTTATGTGCGCCCGATACCAGTCTGTCACTGTTCTGACACATTCCTTCAACCTGATCAAGGTAAAATTTCATCAAACACAAACGGCAGTTTTGATCTATTTTTGGACATATTCATCATACATCAGACAGACGACATTATGCAAATTGAGCTTCGCTAATAGGCATCTTCTTTGGTACAATTTGGCTAAAACCTTTTTCTCTGATTAGATGGTCTGCAGGTCTCCTTTCCGCGGTGAAAATAGCCTTATTATCTTGTGATGAGAGCATGCCTATTGAGATGTCAACTTGGCTCCGACTGAGCAATCACCTCATCTTTTCAATTTGGATTCAAATGACCAATTCCAGTGCTCTCAAGAGAGATGGTTACCTACTAACTGGCAAGACACACCTACAGACAGGTAAACACACACACACACGTGCACGCACACACGCTCCCGTCAGTGTGTCCGTGTTGTCAAACAAAGTCAGAGCTAGATGATAGAACATTGGGTTTCGATACCTAATAAGAGCTGTGTCTTTCTCGGTGCTGTGGCGCTACCCTGGCGACCGTTGGAGCAGACGGGGGGGGGGGGGGGGGGGGGGGTAGCATGGCGGCTTGACCAGTGACACAAGGCTTGCGCCGTCTGAACAGCTGTCTTGTACCATATGTACGTCTCCATATACGTATACACAAATCGCATGTCTGATATGTGGCTTGATGAGCTTGACCAGATCACAGGTCAGCAGAGACGTAATAACCTCCGAAAAAATAGGTCCTGAAGTGAGTTTTCCATTCTGAGTTTTTGTCTGTAAAGGATGGACTGGTGGTACTCCGGGAGATCCTTGTTCTCGGACTGATCGTGATGTGGTCAGAGCACTTTGTCCAATCACTCTCTCTGAACGGTGGAGCGTGGTTGGGGCGAAGGCGGGACCTGGTACACCTGAAACACAGCTGCAAAGTGAAACTGATATTAATTGAAATGGATTCAGCAATCTGGGCCACACGGGTCATTAATTTCTAATCTCTTCTCAATCAATAAAAACGGTTTCTCCTACTCTCCAAAGTGGCTTTTGGTGACTCTTGTTTATGAATAAAAATGATTACAATGATGACACATTTTTAATTAAAGTCGCAGATCGTGCGCCCATCGGTATCTCTGCAGCGCCGTACTTTCATGGATAAATCATTTATGAACCCCTCGCTGTGAAATCTAAAAGAGGTGGAAACTCCATCACTCACATCCCCCGACGAGAAATAAAAGAGAAATTTCAAATCCAAGAGAGGCAGATTCTCTCCTGTTCTGGTTGGAGACATGGATGAATTATGCCTGCGGTATCAACTGTAGGTCTGGACTTTGTTCAAGTTTTGCAGTTGACGTCAGCGTGAGCAGAATATTCCAAAAGTGAGTGAGTGCGTGAGTGCGTGAGTGGGCAAGTGAGTGGGCAAGTGAGTAAATTGTTTAATTTAGCACATGCAAATCAGTGGATTTTGGCACCTGCTCACATGCTCATTCCAAACGTTGTGTTGTTGCCATCATCCGATCCTCAATAACAAGACGGGAACTCAGACGTTGCCTCCTTGACAACAACAGTACTTCACAATGCATCCTCTGATTGGCAGTTGATTATGTTCTGAATTCAACCGTAATTACTCATGTTGATGGAACACAAATTGCTCTCTGATTGCCGTGGAGATGCCAAGCTTGCTACGAGAGAAGTTCTTCCATCAAGGCATTTACCAGCACAACAGAGACCACCAGCTATCATTCACAAACACTTGAGGCATTCATGAAAGGCCTTGAAAGTGCCTGTGTCATACCAATTTTTTATAATTTTTGTTTCAAGGCTTACTGGTCAAGAACCTTCTTTTGGTGGTTTCCTAGTTAAAAAAGATCATCTGACAGCCAAAGTTTCCTAATTAAAAAAGATCATCTGACCAGCAAAACTTTCAAAGCTAATATCACCAAAATACCCAAATACATGGTTTAGATAAAATATATATTACATAATTAAATAATATATATAGATAAAAATAATTAAAACAATCGATCTTTGCGCCATAGTAACATCTCAGACATTGGGTTCAGGGATCAAGCTGTCACCAAGATCTCCTCACTCACTGCCAGACAGCCAGGCGTTGATGACAGGGCAGGAGTTTGTAATATGTGCCACGAATCCAAATAGTTCATAAATCACTTTGTTCTCAATCTGACACTCCTGTGTTCTGATGAGTCCATGCCCTGGCAAAGGATCGTCTAATAAGTGAAGCATTGGAAGCCTGTTCTGCAGATCCCTAAAGCAATTCTTCGGTAATTGATGTTGCCTCGCAAGATGGATCTCGGCGGACTTTGACTGATTAGGTTGGCTTCGCTTGGGACTGGCCATTCCTGGATTACAAACATTCCCTTCTCTGTGTCGGACGAGGGTCTCAGATCAAATTATCCTATCAGGTCTGATGCTTTTGTCCTGAAGTCCACTCTTTTCCGGAACGTTCTCACACGGTGGGCTCCAGTGAATGAGGCAACGAGATGCTGTATTCTCAGGCCTGAAATGTGGGTGATTCATGACAGACTAAGACGTTGTATTATTGACTAGAACATAGATGAAGAGCTGGTAGAATAAACACAGACTCCCCTCGCAGATATTTTATGTCTAGTGAATGCGATGTTTAATGAATGTAAATTTATTTTTATGATCCGGAGATGCAAAGGCACGGAAAACTGGAGGCACATTCTCTCTGTCCCTTTCTCTCTCTCTCTCTCTCTCTCTCTCTCTCTCTGTCTCTTGCTCTGTTTTTCTCCATTTGTTTGTCTCTTTCTCACTCGTCCCCTCTTTCTATCTCTCTGTGCCCTCTTTCTCGCTCCCTTCCTCCCTCCCTTGCTTCGTCCCTCCCTCAATCTCTTTCTCCCCCTCTCTTTTTCTCTCTGTCTGTCAGTCTTCATATCCACATTCTTTTGTCCCTATCTGATCTGATCAGCACAGTGTTCTGTGGGAGTAGGCTGCAAACCGAATGATCCGGAAACGCAGAGAATGACCTGACAGATTTACAAATAAACAAAAAAAACAATAATGTCCCCCCTGCAGAACGCTCTGAAATTAGCATCGAGTCAACGAGGGAGCTCACATCCCTCAAGCGTCGGGCACGGCGCGTCCGTGTCCGAGGAACTTGATCTGAGTCCGTGTGGTGGAAGAGGTGGGGAGCGTGATGAAAGCACAAGAGCTGTCAGCAGCCGTGTTTCATTCCCAGAACTGACCACATGCTGCTCCACACTCACACTGTTTTGATAACGGAAGGGCACCTTCCTCTGGATCCTATGGTGCCTCTTTCCACCACAAAAAAACCCAGCCCCCAAAAAATTCAAAATATTTCACAGAGAAGATCAGCCAAACAACTTCTCTTTATGATTAATTAATCCTATCCTACGAATATCACAGGATATCTTTCCATATATTTTTTATGACTTTCCCCTTCTCTGTCTTTACCAGTTGTACATTTTTCCAGGTGTGATCGTGCAGTTGCCCCACTGAGAATAGCGGGACTGTGTGATTACACTTGCTAATGAATAGCGCTCAGCTGACACCTGAGCTAATGTATTTCACGACGCCTCATCTTCAGGAATAAAAGTCAGGATTGATTTGCGCTTATACAGAACACATCAGACAGAAAGCAGCACATAGTAATATATTGGCGCTGATGTGGACGGGGAGGGGTGGGGGGGGGGGGGGGGGGTGGCGACGGGACAAAATGCCAGAGGGTTTCAGCGTCGGAGCCACCTCCTCGCGTGGATATTGATCTGGTCTGCAGAACCTTCTGTTCTCCCAGGTAATAAAGCAGCGTATCGATCTATCGGCGGACGGCGGTTGCCTTTCGTCTTTTCTTCTTGTGTTCTCTGTTTCGGTCCACTGCTATGTCCCTGGGATGGATGAGACTGATCTACCAGGAATGCGCTAGTCCCTTCCCTCATGTCCTCCCTCCTCATCCCTCCATCCTCATTCCCTCCCTCTTCATCCCATGTATTGTAACTAAGTAATCTGAAGGATTATTTACTCATGCAGACCTCCTCCACAATCCCAAAACAGCAGTCCTGGTGCCCTCTCCACTAAAGCACCCTTTTGGTTCCTTATCTTTGTTTTATTTTTTGTGAATTCTCCTTCTCGCGCTTTGCGTCTACACTAAAATATAGATAATTGCCAAATCCCATGAATCAATAACATATGTCAGAATCACTGTGTTGGGTTAAATGATTAAACTTGAATTACAAGTCAAAAGTGAACCCAACATAATCATCTCTCCTTGAACAGAACAGAAGAACAGGCAAGTCAAACCGCCGCTGCTGATTGGCAGCTAAAGAAAGGTCAGGTCCTCTGTTATCGTAGCTGGCCTCTCTCCACCCACTTCGAGTCTGTGGGGAGGGAAAAAAAGCTCTTTGATTAACAATAATTCAGTAATGAGTTCTGGATATAGGGCTACCTTCTTCTCCAGGATGTGAGCCCCTGTAATTGCGGAATAAACTGAACGTCAAACCTCATAATTACGGGTGACTACCTGGGGGTCCATTTTATTTAGCCTGATTGTTTCCCGAGAATGGTTCCTGTTCTATTCTGTCTTTTCTTTCAAATGACCAAATTGCCTTTGGTTTCTAAAAGCCCTGGAAGTGTCAGGTTCATTCCTTTTGGGACTTTATGCGAGGTCATGCAGTATGGTGTCTCGCTGTCTGTCGTGAAAAATGGCTGCAGGCACCTCAAACGGGGTGGGCGCCTTTCACCGTTGACGTTTTTCGACATTCACGCTGACATTCACGACGACTATCGGAGCCGCCCGCTCTCCGGCCCAATCTCGAGATCGCCGTCGGAATAGGAGGCCGCGTATTCACGGGTGGAGAGACGCACAAAAGAAACGGCGTCCGGCGCTCCTCGGCTGAGCAGCGTGCGGGGAGGGGGGCTTTTCACGGCGGTTATTATTCTCCTCCTGAGTGACAACCACCTATTCGAAAAGGGCGTCCTGACCTTCAGCAAAGCATCAAGCCCTCGCCGCCCATCGAGCCTCACATCGCCCTCCCGGCCCTCCTTGGCTTTGAACTTGTGGCACGGTTTGGGTTTGATAAGAGGAGCAGCCAAATGGAGGCGGTCCCTGCTGACCTTCACGAGTGCTTGAACCTTGCCTTCTCTCCGCCCTGACAGGTTCCCAGGCGATCCAGCCGGGGAACCGTGTTAGTAAACGAGATGTGACACCTTTCCCCTGACATCAGCACGGCCGGGGATGAGCCCGGGGGCGTCCGAGGGCAGGGACGTTGATCTGGTGTCGTCTCGCCGTGGGCTATAACGTGGGAAGTTTATCTAGTCTGTCAGGGTCAAAGAGACCCGTCGCTTTAGCTGGAAAACCAGATGGCGGCGCAGACAGCTTCCGTTTGGTGCCTCGAGTTTAGACGTGGACAGCTTCAGGTACACCGGTGGTATAGCTATGGTGTGTGCATGCTGCGAGGTAAATAGTTGTTTGCGGTGTTGTTTTTGACACAGTTCACAAGTGTTTCTATGACAACGTAAACTAAAGTATTACATACACAGGCGGAAACGAACTATCAGGATTCTGTGTCCACAAATCTAATGAAGGTTCATGCTTATTTCAACCTGATTATGCAATGGTTAATTGAATTCACTGTGCCGTTAAGGGATTTCAACTAATGCCTATTAGTGTTCAGACTCTGAAAGCTGAAATTTAGCTGTGGGAAAGGTGAACAAATGTCCTCACATTTCGTGTATTATTACATGATATTTTAATAACAATTTATCTACAAAACTGACTGACACCACTGTATTCTGGTCATCATGGAAATAGCACTGTCACTGAAGCAAAAGAACATATAAAAATTACAAACAACCATATTTGACCATATATCTTCAAAGTTCTCTTCATTCGTGTTCGGTGGATACTGTGTAAATGAGAAGGTCTGCGTTTGAACAAGATGGTCAATTTAATACCAAGAGAATTACATGTTGGAAATTGTAGATGTGTTGTTAATGGTTGTCATTTGTTTGTCTTCCAGCTGACAGTTTCTCCTGTGGCGAGTCCTTGCCACTCAACAAGAAGCAAACATCCCGGAACGTTCTCCATCTGTTCCCCGTTCTCCCCCCACACAGTTAACTGCACTATTTGGTGGCACTGTATGCTAATCCAGTCAGTTGTTGTCGCAACCGAAATCCACACTTTCAGGATGCGATCCAGGTGTCGCGGAGCCCTCCGCTTTCTCCTGGAAGCCCCCACCTCCTCAGAGATCCTCAGACAGCTGTTAGCTACACAGTTTGGTGGTCTCGTAATCCAAAGAGTTGGGCAAGCGTGCCCCGAAGGCCTGGAGGGAGGCGTGGATACGGACCACCTCGCTGGCAGTTAATTTGAGCCTGTGCCGCAGGAGGCAGGAGAACAGGTCCAGCCTCTGGGGCCCCGGAGGGGACAGCCGGTTGACTCGGTCCCTGATCTCCAGCAGCTGCAGCAGGGCCGAGTCCTGGGAGCCCTGGGTGTACGGGTAGTCCAGCTGCAGGATCAGGTCGCGGATGGCTTCCGGGTCAAAGTGCATGCTGTAGCCGAACACCTGGATGCTGTTGATCTTCATGTAGCCCAGGTTCCGCGAGGCGTCCACCATCTCCAGAGGCTCGTAGTAAACAGTGTCGTTCCCGGGCACGGCCCCGCCCCCCCCCTGCGTCTTGATCCGGCTCCTCAGGTAAATGTGGATGGTCTCGAAGAAGGTCTTCCACCGGTTCCCCAGGGTGAGCGTCCAGTTGAAGCACTCCAGCGGGAGGTCCAGCTTCGTGGCCTGCCAGTCCGGGAAGCTGTTCTCACTCACGGGGATGTACCAGCTCTCCGAGTGGCTGCCCCCGAACGGGTTGATGTAGAGGGTGAGCACGGGCTCCAGGGTGCTGTTCTTGGTGAGGCACACCTGCATGGACACGCCCAGCAGCATGTGGACGTGGCTGGACTTGTACTTGTTGCTCTTGAGCGTCAGCAGCATCCTCTTCCTCCACGACGGGTCGAACCAGCTGTTGAGGCGCATGTCGTTGCTGATGAAGATGGCGTGCACCTGCGGGCAGACACACACACACACAGAGGTGAAGCCGTCGCCTCAATGTATCCGACCATCCTGTGTAGGCTGGCAAAGACGATACACTTTTGCTCTGATCTTTCAGTGGTTCCCAATCATTCAGTATCATAACAGAACTCAGTTGCAATGGAAAGAAAGGTGTAAGAGTGTCCGCCGAACGACGTCGTTTACCTCCAGCCTTCGGTCGGCTCTCTGGAGAAGGTAGCGCAGCTCCAGGTCCTGAAGGTCCGTCTCGAAGCCCAGGTAGTTCTCCGTGGAGTCGGCCACCGTCGGCCTGCAGAGCCCCTGCACCAGGGCGTAGCCCGGGTTGCAGCTCCCGCAGCGGGTGTGGTTGTCCGGGGCGCAGGCGGCGCAGGCGTGGCCCTCCCCGGTGGAGCACGGCGGAGGGGCCTGGCAGGGGCTGTGCTCGTGGCTGCAGGAGCATCTGCGGAGCTCCTCGGAGAAGGAGCCCAGCTGGTTGTTCTCGGAGCAGTAGAGGAGAGACTGGAAGTGGTTCAGCCAGTACGACTGGGGCCTGGGAGAGACGCAGGCACGCCCGCACACAGACACACACACACAAACACACACACACAGGGACACTCAAACACATGTACAAGCACAAATGTTCGCATTCGTCTAATTTGACATGAGTTTGACATAGACCACTCACGTTCCTGTGTCGATTCACTGGTTGACGATATGTTACATATCTTATTATATCTTATAAGGGATGATAGTGTTATCATAGAAATGGAGCAACATGGAGCGTGAACGTCTACTTAAATGTAACGTCTCACACATCAGAACTTGAAACACCGTCTCTGAAATATCTAAACGGCCATTAAACAAGAGATAAATGATCGACGGCGGTGTACGGCACTTGCACAGCACCAGGAACGACCAGAGAGCCCCACTTGCATCATTAGGTCTAATGGTGAAAGTTTGAGCGCCAACTGTACTTTTTTTTTTTTACAAACTCTCGAAATCTTATCATTATTCCACTTCGAAAACCGAGTTGCATTCTCCCAGTGGATGATCCCTTCATAATTGTCAGCACAGTGGAGCTGGCCCCGGGAAGTGGAATCAATCACGTATCTCTCATCTGTCTGAAGTGCAGGGAGCGGGGCGTAGTGGAACCTTTCAAGTGCTGCGCTCCACTCCCAGGCAAACTGACAAACATTCCACTCTCTGACTCAGTAGCCTATGGAGATTTACCTCTTAAAAAACAAAAAGAAAGAGTCAAGAATGTGACGCCAGCTTTACGTTGGGCGCACCACCCCAAAACGTAGACAAACAAAGAACAAACATGCAGCCTTCCTTCCTCTCCCTCTTAGAGGAGGCGGGATTATCAGCTTCCCGGGTCGGCGGTAAAAGTGTCGTTTGACTCGTGTTGACAGGTGTGGGTGGGGCTTGTGGTTGGTGTAGGCGGGGCAGCTCACCGTCCAATGGGGAGGCGGATGCTGGGCTGTCTATGGCACCTCTTGCTGAGGCTGAAGAGCTTGAAGACGACCCGCTGGGCTCTCCTGAAGAGCAGACGCATGTTGTTCTCCAGCTGCTCGTAGCGCCACTGGAACACGCCGTCCAGGGACCACAGGTGCTGGATCGTGGTCGAGTTCAGGAAGATGTTCTGGGGAAGCCTCGTCAGAAAGGTTTTGAACTCGTCTGTCGAGAAGACGGTGGACGGGTTGTTACAACAGAGTGAAGACTCCACAGGTCTTGTGTGAGACAAGTCAGAATGGCGATGAAATGTGTAAACCATGCTCAAGGCAGTCTGTTCTGCCACAAACCGACGAGGATGCTTTCAGAACCATTACAAACATTAGTAGTCTAATCCTAACCCCCCCAAAAAATGTCAGTAGCCACTACATTTCTGAAGCCTAAAGGACAACAGGGATAACGGGACCGCTTTGACACCACCGTCTCCACGGAGACGCTCCTCCCCCCTGGCATGTTTTGCTGCTGAGCGAAGCAGAAAGTTGAGCGTCTTTGACATCGCTCAGTGAAGGGCGAGTTTACGACATTCAGCAGACCTGGCAGTCTGTCTCCCTCTGCTCTTAAAACATAAAGTTTTGAAAGTAATTGCACTTAGAGATGTTTTCGGCCAAATTTAAGAGGAAAAAAGGCATCCATTTAGGTTTCACCCCTGCATTAATGACCCCGACGAGATGACCCACCACCGCAGCAATACACAAACATTGTGCTAAGTGCTCTCATTCATAAGGTCCTACTCTGGTGATAGCAAAATGCCGGACTGGCAATAAATGAGGTTTACAGCTGATTAATCTCCTTCACACATATTGTAAACTCCCCGCTTTTTATTTTCCAACCCTGCCACGCTGTTGATTTGTGGCGCGCAGATCGCATGCCAAGTTTCACAATTCAGACGGTTCAGCCCCGTAAAGTGCAGCGTCTGGAGCCCTTCATCCTCCTCGCATCTCTCACCGGGTCGAGCGCGGGACGACACCCTTCCCCCTTCATCCCTTACCGAAACGTCATCCCTTTCTTCTCAAAGCCTCAAGACGGGCCTCCGCGTCGACACCCCGGCGGTTTTCGAAGAAAGCGTCATTTATAACGGGCGCGCCGAGCGGCGCGTCACGTGACAAGGTCCTTCCTTCCTGTTTTCATCCCCTCACCTGAATCCTCGAACTCTCTGTAGAGCGTCCCCCAGGTCTCCGTGACGCGCCTGAGGCTCTCCTCCATGGCCTGGATGTCCGTGTAGGGGCAGTTGCATTCTGGGAACTTCGGGTCGCACCTGCACCAGCAGTCGTTGTCTTTGCAGACGAAGGCGCCCTCGCCGTTGCAGGCGATGTAGCTGAGCGCCGCTCGGACGAAGCTGCCGCGCAGGTAGTCGGGCAGAATCACCTGCAACCCTGTTGAAAACCAAACGGCCGCATTTGACGGACATCGTCAAATTGCGCCGTTTTGCTCTGTGAGTCTGACATGCAAATGCTATGAGGCATGAAGGCAAAAACGACACAAACCTTGAAGATGAACCTTGTTCTCTGGACTCTGAACCAATACAGAACTCACAGAATCCAGGTTGTCATAGTTACTGCAGCCAAGAGGGCCTGTCCGGGTCTCTGTTACCTGGGCAACAACAAACAGGACACATTTTTCAAGAATTCCTTTTAAACATCAACATAGCCAGCGAGAGTGTTATATAAATGTATTCCATGCAGCATACATTTAGGTTCCAACAGTTTGCATGCTTTGGCATTCCTCTAAATGGCCGTGTGCGTGGATTTCTTTCAAATCATGTCGTTTTTTTCCCCAACACCCCCTCTCACTGCCTGAGGCGATGCCATTGTGGCAGACGATTCCCCAAAGCACCCCGAAGATCTCAACAAGAGTGAGAAAAACAGTTGTCCTGGAAAGACTGAGATTTAGATGAACGGGAGGAAAAAACAAACGCGTTCCCTGGTGAGCGGTATTAATCCTCAGCCAGCTTCCTACTCTATGTGACTCACCGCCGAGGCCCGCGGTAGATGACCGTCACCAGAGTGAGGATGCGCCTGCTTAGACTCGCGGTGCGGAGCACGGGAAAAGTGCCCTTTGCTTTCTAAAGCGCCGTGTCTACATGCAGATAGCTCTCACGAGGAACAACACTTCTCTTGACATCTCGGGCAACTCGAGGAACTGTTGATTGTTTTTTACACGCCCACGCTCACCGAATGGGACAGCCAATGGCACTGCTAGAGTTGGCCAACATCTCCGCAGTGATATTTATCTCCCGTCTACAGACTGAGGGAGCCAAACTGACCTTAGCCACGGCCATCTTTGACGGAACCTCTCCTCATTGGCAAAGAGAGGAACTGATTATGATCCATCTAGTGTTGCCAGTGCAGTCAGCGACAGACGAAGAGAGAGACACCGATTGATTCCCATATTTCTTCCTTTGTGAGAGTGGGCCACCATCGTTAGCCCAGAGAAGCGCCCGTGACCGGCCCGTCACAGAGCAGTTGGTGGGTGGTGACTGATGGATGAGGCGAATCGATGGTCGTCAATTCCATCAGCAGCACAATCAAGAAGAGCCCAGAGGAGGCAGAACTCAACACCGCAAAAGAGAAATATCGTCGAGCGATTCAGTCGAACCCCCGAGAACAGCAGCCTGAGGGGAGGGACTGGAGGGGCTGACCGGGTGGTGATTGGGGGGAGGGTCTGGAGGGGGGTGGGTGGTGACTGGGGGGGGGGAAGGACTGGAGCGATCAGGAGGCATCTGAGCGTGATTTTTTTACTTTTTACTGTGAATCCCACACTTCTTCTGTGAGGGATTCCAACAGGAGCAAATAAAGAACAACCGCCAACTTTTCAGGACCCTCGAATATTGAATCTGTACGGACCGTTATTTGATAAACCACAGGATATTCCATATGGCAGAACATTGACTGATGAGCGGGGCATTCAATTTCCTCCACTGAAAGCAGCTGCCATTCGGTGCAGATACATTCTGTCATACTACAGAACGCCTAATGGCCCATTATTAGCCACCTGTATCCCAGCAGAACGGCTGTTTGGTGAGGGAGAGGCTTCTGGAAAGGACTTCGACTCGTTTTTTTTTTTTTTTTTCGTGGCCTTCGGGGCTTGAGGGAGCGAAACCAACATCTACGGTGTTGACAAGAACAAGCCGTTCCTGTCTGAGGCAGATTAGTGGTAGTGAAACGAAGGAAATGAGGAAAAGACAAGGCTGTTTAAGGCGGCCACGAAACGCAAACGGCGGCTCCCCAGCCGGAGACGGGAGGCGCGTGGCGTCGACAGAGAAAACGTGTCGTCGCGGCCCCGGTGACGATCTTCAAAGTCTTCCCTCAGAGACGTCAATACGAAGCCGACGCATTGTTGCGATAGTCCCCGCCGCTTTGAAAGTCGGTCTCATTCTTCATCGTTCCCGGAGACACACTGGCAACAGTTGCTCAGGTCAGGTGGGGATATCGACATCAATTTATTCCGGAAAATTGTCAAATCATAACAAAAATGATCCCCGCCGCTTTAAAACAGCTTGAGTCGTTACTCATTATACCAACAGCCCGCTCTGAACAGAGGACACACCGTGACTCCTTGAAGGGGCACCAGATTTCCACAACCACTACCCAGCACAACAGAACTCTAACTGGCTTTTCCTCTGAAATGAGCTCCGAAATTTCCCTTCCACACACCAGCAGCAGGGGACCTGAAGTTCTCCCCCCCCCCCCCCCATCCCCCCTCGATTTTCCGGAACCCGCTCCATTTCTCTCCCCGTACAGCCGAGCGCTTAGCGGTGCCTGTCCCGGCCGCGCGGGAGTCCGCGCCACCGCAGGAAATGATGCCTGAGCGCCAGAGTATGACGGGGGGCTGCCATTCGCTCCCCTCCGGCGAGGGGTCCTCCCCCGCGCGGCGCTCTCTCCTGTCAGTCACGCCGGCGCGCCTGAAAGGGAGGAGGGCGCCGCCACCTCGCAGGCGGGGGAAGCAGCAAAGCACGTCTGACCGCCACCGCCGCGGTGAGACCGCACCGACCTTCGAGCCTTGTCGCAGGACGGGAGGGGGGGGGGGGGGGGGTGGGGGGTGGACAACAATTCGCGATGGGCTCTGTGAAGTTGACACACGCTGTTCTCTGTAACTGTGCCCTCGTATCATTATCCACGCTGGAAGTCAAACACGTCTGTAGACTTACTTTTTCCCTCCTATCCAGTAGTGCCGCCCTCCTACCGAGCGACCGTACACAGTCATTCACTGTTTTTCAGGTAAACGTCCCTTGTCATGACTACAAGGAGAGCACCAACTATGATCTCTCTAGTCTGAGAGTTGTCGCGTTGGGAGCTGTGAGTCTCTTTCTCTAACACTGTTGTAATTACATAACTTCCTGACTGTCACTATCTATGTTTACATTCTTGTGCTCTATAAAAGATGGTCCTCCGGCTTTCAGAGCAGAGAGAGACATGATTGAGACCTAAGCCTGGTGTTGTGTTGCCATGTATTGTCAGAGGTCTGGTTTTCTCTCCCAATCTGCAGATTGATAATACGATTGATAATACTTCCATCAGAACTCAACTGAACGTAATCACTCCGTTTATGAAGAGACGGACAAAACCCTTTCTTCATCACATCCGACAGTCCATAGGTGAGGGGCGTGCAGCTTACCTTGATGGCGGTGGAGGCTATCTGGATGTGGTGCAGCTTGCGCAGGGTGCTCTCCCTGTCGATGAAGTAGGAGGCCGCCAGCTGGTGAAGAGCCTCCAGACTCACTGAGGAAGAGTTCCCAGAGCCCGAGAAATCGCTCACGTCCGCCTTCTTGCTCAATTTACGCTTGTCCACGAATATCGTTAAGGCCTCTTCTCCTGCAAACACAATGGGGTAGACGTTTCTCACATCGCGGCACTGTTTGGACATTGTGCACATTGTTCGTCTCGCAAAGTGACAGAGTTGCATCGATAAATATACAGCGCTTCATTAGCGAAATCAATCGTCTGACGCAAAGATTTATATGGGTGCTTGGAAACGTTTGTTTTAGCACAAGTAGTGGCTTTGAGAAAAAAAAAGTCTGGCTTTCCTTTCTCTACAAGAGAACTCTAGTCTCTATTTTTGGTATTTCATGAAGTCCATATGTTTGCGAGCCCGGAGAGGCAGCCCGTTTACAACCCACACAACCCATGTCTGGCTCTGCCCCAAAGTCCCAGATCCTCATTTTCATCTTTTCATACCACTCTGAATTGGCTGTGTGCCAGAACTTGGAGTTGCAATGCTTGTATAAGATCTGTCTTTCTTTTTTTCTCTCTTTTTTTTCCGCATCACACGGACTCAATCATAACCAAGACCTTTCCAGGGTCCAGGCAACAGGGGCCTCAGTAATCGACAAGTGTTGCTCTCTAAAAGGAAAGCCATTCTGTCCGCGTTCTAGACATGCACAGGGATTTGGAACTGAAATGAGATCCTCTCCCGTAAAGAGCACCAAGTGCCCTCCCTCCCTCCCTCACCCCCCTCCCTCACCCCCTTCCCTCAAGCCCCCTCCCTCACTCCCTTCCCTCACCCCCTCCCTCACCCCCCTCCGACCTTGTCTCTCAAACATCCAGCTATCAACTGAACACCAGTCCACGTGATGCAGATTTACTAAAATAGCTTTTTTTAATTGTCTTTGTTCCTATCAAATCATTGTGCCGCAGCGTTTTGAATCAGCGCTCTGCTGGTGAAGCTGGCTCATCTCACATCTTCTCCCCAGACCTCAGATGCGTTGCTGCCCTAACCGTTTCTACCACCTGCATAACGTTCACAGGGTTACAAAGACAGGTTAGCTTACCTCCTAGCGTGGCCGACAACAGGAAGTGGGTTCCGTACTTCCTGATCAGGTTGTCGGTGATCATCTGGGTGGTGGGCCGACGGCCGAGGAGGCGGATGTTGCGGACGAAATCTGGAGTCAGAGGCAACGGCGACTCCAGGAAGTCTCTCCTCTCCACGGCCAAGTTGTTCACCTTCCACCTCCCAAACTCCCTGGAACACATGCAGACCACAGGGGGTGGGGGGTGGGGGGATATGTGAAACTGCCATTGGAGGCGGGTGTCAGGTAAACAAGACCATGGTTAATGATGTGTTTTTATATGAAAGTGCGTCTGGCAGGGACGTGGAGAGGTGAGTCTTCAGGGGCAGCTGCCACATCGCATATCCACATCATTAGCTTAAAGTTCTGAGAGAGAGAGAGAGAGAGAGAGCGACAGCTAAAGACATGGAGAATGAGAAAGAAAAAGGGCGGCGAGATGGGGGAGAAAGAGAGGGATAACTGAGGAGAGAGAGAATGAGAGAAAAAGAGTGGAAAACGATAGGGACAGAGAGAGGTCTAGGAGAGAGGGAGAGAGGTAGAGTTAAAGAAAGGGAGAGGAATAAAAGAGAGAGTGGAGTGATGGTGAGCAACAGTAGCCTACAGGAGGCTGAGATCCAAAGCAGGTATCGTTCGGAGGTGGAATGTGGCCGGGGAGGAAACAGTCCTCAAAACCTGCAGCTGTCAGGTGCACTCCTTAATAGTCACATCATGATTCTTCACCTCCTGTCAAAAATAGCCCCTGAAGAAGTAAAGAAAAGACCGATAGAAATGGCCCAATCCCTGAAATCCACCTATTAGTAAAAGAAAAAGTACGAGAAAGGTGTTCGGAAAATGCTAACTGGCATGTGAAAGTTATGAACGCTCAACAGCTAAACAAAACATTTCAATAATCCTCAGTGAATCTGACTTTGTTTTGTTTCCATTTGCTATTATGTGAAGCCAGTTGTTGCAACCTTGAGTGTGATACCATCACTGTTTGTGTTAATTTGTTGTTCTTTAGTAATTACAGTACCAAAGAGCTTGTTCGTTTTAATTGCCTCTGACAGATTGAGATGATATTTCAGTGAATCAGGTCAAACAGAGCATGGTTTTGCTTGCCACTGTTGGCTTCAGGCTACTGTACTACACAGCCATAAATTGGCAATTTGCGCGGCCTTGTAAAATGTAACAAGTACAAGCTCTACTGCCAGCTTTCCTCCTAGTTTCGTTCTTGTCTTTCATTTTTCTCTCTGACTTGAGTGTACGTCTCGACTGAAGCAAATGTACATAGGCACTCACACATTCTACGCACATATATTATTCACAACCTCACATAACACAACGCGGAGCTGCAATTGCACTTACAGCGCTATTAAGCACTTTGGATAAAAGCATCAACGAACTGGCATTTCTGGAATTGTATAATGTTGATCATGTAGGAAATATAACGCACACTGAACTACTGTTCAATCCCCGTTCTAAATGACGCATCGTACTGGAAGGTAAAGGCTTGACTGTTCTAATCAGAGAAGGCCGGGCAACCTTGGCTGTTCATGATGGATGGAGAGAGAGGGGTCTTTTGAAAGGGTATATATCACATTAAACCAGGAGTAATGACGGAACCTCTCCCGCCCCCCCGCCCCGACATGTTTGATTGATTCATCCGAGGTGAGCCCCTAAATTCACTCCGCCTCTGACGGAGCTTTTGAGAATTAGGAAGATGCTTGAAACGCACTCCTTGTCAGGATTCTCATCAGAATAGAGTTGTTCGCTTCTGACAGACGCTGTGTAAATAAATAAAGCGCAAGTCAAAGCCATTCGCGCATTCTTGTGGTACGGGCTGGCGAAATTCCTGTACTGTGGGATCACGGTCTGCTCACTGTTTTGCTGTGTCAACAGGCCACACGCCTACTTTTGACATTGTGCTTTTAAGATGTGGATCGTGAATAATTCTTAGGACAAATATGTGTAGTGTAGCCATTCGTCTTCAGCTCATTACGCAACGTGCAACTAACTGCCCTCCACAGTTGGGCTTCTACAGAGCTCCACTTTGCTTTCCTGTGGCGTGAGGGCTCACTAGTTGAAAGACACAGCACGTTGAAAGTAAGCGCACAGGGGAGCAGGAACGGGTGGAGAAAGTGAATCCTGAAATCCGTTCTGTCGTTGGGTTCTCCAGTTATCGTTGACTATGATAAGCTAGCCCTGTCTTATCTTAAACCCCCCGATAGGCCAAATGGTTCATCCTACAGGGAACGAACGAAATGAAATGGATTTCACCATGATGCTAAAACCAGGGGGGAGGGGTCTAAAGACTTGCTTGGTACTGGAGTAGTCATTATTGATATCTAGGCCATCTTCGCAAACTAAAAAAAAACAATCTAAAAGGTGACATGGCAAATTTGTTTTCCTACTGACATCATCAGGTTATTTCACAGAGCTGAAACTGAACAGAGAATAAAAATAGTGGGATGGGTCTCACATCTTCTACAGGATTTCAAACTGCTTCCTGTCAGCTATCAGGGAGTTGTCAGCTACATCTTTCATAATCCAATATCTAGGTGATGTGTTTGATCTCATACGCAGTATCTCATAAGCATATGAGAGGCTTAAATATGTTTTTATAATAGCATTCTTCAAGTGTTTGTATATGGCTTATTCCAACAAACAAATCCAACTAAAATCTATTATTTTTAGATATAACCTTGACAAGCATCACATCCATGTACGGCACGCCACAAGCAGTGTGGCTAAAACACGGTAGACACACGTGATACATATGTTCATGCGTGTCGGCACCCTAGTGCATGGCAACGCTCCCATGGTAACGGCTTCTATCGACAGGTGGCCGAACGGTACCCCCTCCTCCTCTTGGTGTTCGCTGGAGAAGTCATATACTTCCCTTGCCAAAGCAGTCTCTGCTGTGATGAACCACAGAAGAAGAAAAAAAACTCAGACTATTTCCTAGGACTCATTAAAAAACTTTCAAATTCAATCAGTAACACTGGTGGAAATTTGAAAGAAGTATGAGATGGTGAGATTTCATTATCCCAAAGTTGTTGTCGTAACACACCACTGTGACTAGAAGCACCACTTTTAGTTATTCATCTTCTCTCTGTCATTGAGGATTATTAGAATTTAGCAGAAGTTCAAACTGCAGAGGAGGAGATGCAGTTTTTGAAAAGAATATTGTCACTTTTAATCTGCTCAGGTCTGTTTTTCCCAGAAATTATAAAGTATTGGCCAGGGAATAGATTGTCAGGAACGTAAAGTAATTGGAAGCAAATAAACCGAGCTAGACAGGAGTGTTTGGCTATACTGCTATCACTGTGAATTAGTAATGGACATATTGACATTTTTCATATTAACTGGGACACATCCAGCAGAGCAATTACCATCTCATCTGTTTAAACCCACAAATGTCCACAGCATCATAGGTGAAAGCTTAGCTAAAAAGCAAAACATCAGATTTAATCCCACTTCCCAGAAAGCCTGTTAGGACTACGGCCCATCATTGATATGTGGAGGGCCAGGAACCATCCTTGACGTACGGAAATCTCTGAGGGAAGATTAAGAGAGGAGAACAGACTGGAAACATCAGTAACAATGTTCTACAACTCGGTGCTAAGGGGCCACTGGGGGAGGGCGAGGGGGGGGGGGGGGCGGGGAAGGGTGTGACCTCACCCCTGTTTCCATGTGAACACCTGCTTTGTCCCTGTGGTTCTAAACAGGCCCTGCTCTGCATTCGGAACAGATACATCCCGCTCTAATTGGACGCGGGCGATCTCGATCCAGGTCAAACGTATAGCGGCTTCTAACAGCCGTGAGATGGCCAACCAGGCGAGGAAAGCCATCACAGGTAGGTAGTTACTCGTGACACCTGACATCGTCATGGTCCTGACTCGAAAACAGAGAACGCAGCAGAACAAAAAAAACGTCAAATAATGATCTTTCAACCACCCAGTATGATGGGACTTCGAAATGGAAATGCTACAGCAATGCCTTAATGGCTATACACATTAGCAACTGCGGTCGTCAAAACAAATGTGGTCTCGTATAATAACCTACAATGCTGGTCTGGGATTTGATACAGAGAGCACACATCTGACGGTACAGATGATCAGCCTATCCAAAACAGATAGGGTTTCATAATATCATGGCTGGCTGTAACCTCGGAGGCCTCAAACCCAACCTTGTAGCAGACAGTACCCTCTCCGGGGAGTCTGTGATAATGCAGAGTAATAAGTATTAAGAGCTCACTAATCACTCGGCCCCGCGATAAGACTATTAATCTTACCACCCGCGTGGCGGGGCTGGGATGGACCAGGCTTGAGCCAGAGGAGAAAATATGAAAAAGCTTTGACGCGCACGCCAAGCCGCCCGAGCCGTAAAACACCCCAGCGCCGATCCATAGATGTCACATTGCCGTCTGCTATTTCCTCTCGCCTGCTCAATATCCTGCCAAGCGATGATGGGTTTGATTTATGACGCAATTTACACCCTTCATTCCATCGCAAACCAATACCTGTAAATGTGTTAACATCGTGACAAATCTTCTTCTTCTTTTTTTTTGGCGCCAATCAACATAATCTACTTACCAGAGCCTTTGGGAAGCCTAATAAATGTTCGCAAGATAACATCCTGGTGCAAAATAACAAGGTGCCTCTGGCGCATGGCGCTTCGGCAGCGAAATGAGGGGATTTGTAAACAAACTTTTGAAGTATCCTTTTCCAGCACCTCAGCCAGGGGAGAGAGTAGCGCTGAATGCATGTTACTGTTCATGCTCACCGCAGCTATCAATCACAACCAGTAAGTCATGTGGCTGTTTTATGTGACGAGAGCACCTGTGCTGATTGACTGCCCTACATCTTTTCTTCTGTTACATTTCACCTGGATCCGTGTCGTTTTATGAACCTTGGTCTCGTATGTCAAATCACCGACACGCATTAGAGAGCACCTCTGATGGCCTTTTCCGCAACTAGCAGGCAACTCTCCCTCAAAGCGCTAGAAATGATCAAACGATTAGGAAAACTAACTATCAAAGCCAATCCTCCTCTACTCTTGCCGAGCCACAGTTGTGTGGATCACTCAGGGGAATTGAACTACAGAGAACACGACTTCACCACAGACTCGCCAGAAACGACCCTCAGGGCCATCCGGCAAGACTACGACGTCACAGCTGACTGTCTTTGAGCCCTGCCTTGCTCATTGTCATGTTCCCTTACGTTTCCTCCGTCCGCCTGACGGGGCCCAGGGCATCTCGCCTCCTTCCCCTTCGAGACGTGCTCACCTGTAGATCTTGTATCGGGTGGAAAAGCCCTGGCGGTTCCTCTCCACAAAGTCGGTGTACTCCTGGGAGTGGTGGAAGGGGCCCTTGTCCGACAGGAGCCAGTCCAGGGGCCCGCCCGGCTGCTCGTTGGGGAGGCTGTCCACGGCTGCGGCCAGGAGCCACATCCAGGCCCAGCAGTGCAGGCGGAGGCTGGGGAGCCCCCATGGAGCCATCAGAGGATGGGGGGGGGGGGGGGGGAGCGATGGGGGGGGGGAGAGGGGGGAGCGAGGGAGGCGGAGGAGGAGGAGGAGAAGGAGGGGGAGGCGATCAGCAGCCACAGTCACACGTCAGTTTTCTCCTCCACTGGGAACACCTGGGGAGCTGCATACCCTCACGTTCCCCTGAGCACCTGTGGGAGAGAGCACACACAGACACACACACACACACACAGACACACACGCAGACAGGCAGGCAACACACATGGACATTGAGTCAGACAATCCGAGACGGTACGGATCCAAAGATTTTCATTTGCGCCGTGACTCACACAGGCAGGGAGCTGTAAAAGGAAACAAGTGTCTCTGCTGTTCATTCCTGAGGTATACACGTTGGGTTCCATTCGCAATGTGTTATTTGACTCGTATGCAGCTGTGCCTCGACAGGCTTCATCCGTGATGGATGATGAGGCGGCGTTCGAGAGAGCCGAAATGCCAACCTTCGAAAGCCAATTGGTATTAAAAAACAAATCGCTCTTTTGCATCAACGAGTGAAGGAAGAGCGTGACACTGCCATAGCGCATCACCAGTCGTGTTGTCAGAAAACCTGCCGGTGTAGCCCTTGTCCAGGGCCTAGACTATTCTTCAGTTCCCTCCTAAGGGTTGTCAATCATCCCCAGCAGCTGTGACCGAGCCAGATGCTTTGATGAAAAAAAAAAGTCCCATTACACTATTCTGATGACAATCTATCAAGTGAAGTCAGCCATGTGACCACATGCATGGAAGGGTTTCAAAAATCCTTTTTTTTCTTCTCGCAAACAGCGCCAGTGCCAACTAGGACTGTGTGGGTGGGTGTGTAGGCGTGTGTGTGTGTGTGTGTCGGGGGGCCCTGGTGTGTGCGTTGGGGTGGGTGTGTCGAAAGGGAGCAGAAGGTTTAGGAATTCCAGAGACGGAGAGAAAGAGATATAACGAGACGAAAAGAGAGATGGAGCGAGAGGGAGAGAGAAAGCAAGATGGGGGTTAATTACCGATATTTGACCTCACAGGAAGATGTGGACTTGGTCGTTTTATGAGCTGAGATGAGTCACATTGGCATTCACTCCAAAATTGATTTCAGTCTATGTTTCCGGGCATCACTCTGCTGTCTCGCCCTGTCTGACCCTGTGTGTGTGTGTGTGTGTGTGTGTGTGTGTGTGTGTGTGCGCGTGCGTGTGTGGGGGTGTGTATGTGCGTGTGTCAGGACGAAATGGAACAGTGGGTGTAATTCACAGATAAGTGGATCCGAACACAGACCCCCCCATCTCAATCTACAATGCTTTTTCGCTGTGATTACACCGGCTTTAAAAGCTCGGGTGTTTTGCTGCATGACATCCAATTCGTCAGTGCAGACAGTAGTGCATGGCCATGCATATTGATCAGGGGGGGTTAGAGTGGGGGGCGGGGAGGGGGGGGGGGTGGAGGGGGGGGATCTGTGGTGTTACTGAGCAGGAAGACACCATCCGGACAGTGTGAGATTCTCAATGCAGGGATAAGGGGTTGGGGGGGTAGTTGTGTGTGTGTGTGTGTGTGTGTGGGGGGGGGGGGGAGGGGGGCGGGGGGCGTGTTGGTGGGGGGTGGAGGGGGGTTTGCGATGCCAAAGGAGAGTGTGTGCGTTTCTCCACGATTACTCTTTCAACAACAACTTTCGCCTGTTTGTTAAACAGAGAGAGGGTGTTTTTGCCTCTCCCCCTGCTCTGATTTGAAGGGGTTGGAGGCATGTTTGCATAATGCCTGATGCCACAGAGCCCCCCTCGTCTCCACGCTCATACCAGAGGCTTTGGTGTACAGTGCTTTCTTGTTTGGCAGCCATTGTGAAAAAGTGACCTTGCACAAAGGGGACTGTCCGCCCTGTTAATATCAGTGCAGGCTAGAGGGGTCATGTTTAAAGACTGTTTAATCCCATCATCCCACAGGCAAGACGCCAAAAGCTGATACAGGAAGAGAAGCTTGCTCTGCTCTTTCTCTTTCTCTGTGGTGCTCCCTTTTCTGTCTCTTCCCCTCCCTTTCTCTCTCTGTCTCTCTCTCTCTCTCTGCCTCTCTCTCTGCCTCTCTCTCTCTGTCTCTCTCTCTCTCTCTCTGGCTCTGGTTCTCTATCTTTCACTTTTACTCTTTTTTTTTTTTCTCTCACTGTCTCTCCATCTCTCTCCTCCTCGCCATGTTTCTCTCTTTCTCTTCTCTGTCTGCTTCTCCCTCTTTTTCTCCCCCCCTCTCTCGGTTGATCTCATTCTCCTCCCCAATCTCTCTGGCTCTCTCTCCGACACTCCCTCTCTCTCTGGGTCTCTCTGACTCTCTCTCTCTCTCTCTCTCTCCGACACTCCCTCCCTCTCCGGCTCTCCCCTCTGGCCGTGGGAACCTGCTCAATATGAGAGTCCTGCATGTAAACATGAATCTGTTTGCAACCACATAATCTCATTATCAGACACACAGCAGGCCGATTGTGGTTATTATCTGTGGCGATGACGCCACGTACATGTCATTCCCACTTTACAAGGGTATTACTTGATAACACCCGTACGCAAACACAACCATGTCATCAAACTCGGTTTAAAACGCTCACGTTCGAGCCGCGAGCAGCATGCATAATCTTTGCACGACAAATAGAATGTCTGTCGAGTAAAAAGGCTTTTTCATTATCAGGAATGGGAGAGCACAACCATTCCACATGCTACACTGGGATATGATTGTACACAACCGGGTCCTGCTTTAACCTCGGGCACTACGCCCCGACTGAGTACAAGCTGTGCGTGTGCGCTAAAGTGCGTGTGTGCTCATCCAAAGCCTTCAGATCCGCCTTTTGAGGGGAGCCAACCGAAATGGTTGTTCTTACAGGATGCCAAGACCGGCTGCATTCAGAGAAGCCTGAGTCACTCAGGTGATCCTGATGTGCCGATGGGCCGATCAGACGACAGCCCGTGCGCGCGAAACGTTGCACGATAAAAGTTGCCGAAAGTCCAAGAAAAACGAGTTAACTCTTTCGTCGCGGATGGTTCTTTCTCAAAGTTAAACAAATGCCTTCCCATGACTGAATGACTGTTGGGAGAAGGGACAGATTCCTCTGCCTCTCTTAGCCGAACGCCCGCGCTTGGAGGCCATCCCAGGGGTTAGATTTACAGTCCGCGTTCGTCGGAAGGCACAATCACCTCAGCCTTGTCACACGACACGCCATTTTTCACTCAAGCTTTTCCATTCAGCATTGTTTGTGCAGGAAATATACCGGGTTTCCATTAGTGGGAAAACACACAGAATCCAATGTGTCATTTAAATGGTGCATGTGACAAGGTCATGTTTATTTCTCTTGGGTGTGTGGCAAAGGGGTTATTTCCTTTTTGAACTACTGATATTCTGGCACTAAAACAGAGAAGCATTTTAGACAAATGGCCATTCAGATGACTTAATGCCCATCTGCTAAGAAACTCTGTACAGCTTTTATGACCACCGTCCAGCATTACAACGAGGCATATTCATTAGGAGCAACTGACTATTAGCCATTCTAGATTAAGGTGATACTTAGTAACACTCAGGACAAGGTACCGGTTTTAATGCCTCTATGAATGTGGCATTCCTTCAGGTAGTTCCAGCTAGTCTAGAATAACTGTTTCACCTCTCTCCTCCAGTCCAGTTCACTCCCTGCCATAACAAGACTGCACCAAAAGATAGTCTGCCAAACCCAGACAAATGTACGACCTGACTTCTCCAGCAAACCATGAAATGCCAAATGAAGACACCCGACATGTAAAAGCTGTGCAGGGCTGGGGATTTAGAGGGAAATGCCAGGGTCTCATTTGAACACGGCGGCTAACCCAAACCAGGGCTTCTCTAATCCTGGCTCAGCTGACTCATGTCATCTCAGCCTCACTGTTCTGTGACTGCGTCGTGGGAGATATCTGTCATCGCCTTTTCTCATATCTTCCTTGTCCAACCGAGCAGGAGAATGACATTGGACAAATCAACGTCTTCATAATCAATCGGATTATTTCGATGGATTCGGGGCAATCTCCTGGGTGTGATATTTAAATGGGTCCTCGGTCATTTGCGGTTGCTGGCGTCCCCTTCCAAGCACACATGCACATACTGTATGCCCACAGAAAAAAAAGACCACGGTGTCTGTTACTAGTGGCTTACTTTACTGACTCTGTCCCCGCTGCCGGAAAGAAATCTTAGACAACACCTTGGGGTTTACCCGAAAGAGTTTGGACAAAGTCCTATAAAAGTGCCGACGTGACCAGAATATTGTGTTGTGTTGTTAAATCAGCCGCCTTGTTGACTGGCACCTAATGTTCTCTACAGGAATGTATCTGTTCCTCCAGACTCTGGCTAACCACAATGTACAACGTTCAGTCCAGCTCTGGCTTCTGGAAGATACTGCATGGTTGATGAGATTTGGGCACTCCCCAACCTAATCTGTCTAAAGCATTTCTGCAGACAGAGTCACAGGATGGGGCTGGATACAGAGCATTCAGACCTCTGAACATCTGTTCAGGCACTATCCGTTAGGACACCGGCGACATGTTGACACTGGGCTCTGTGTGTGTGTGTGTGTGTGTATTCTCCTTCAGGAATCCAGCATTGCGATTCCTTGGCTTCTGCAACTATGCAAATTGGTCCGACTTTCTTTTTGTCGTTTCTCCAGTTTGAATGCATATCAATGGAGAGAGAGAGGGGGGGGAGAGGGAGGAGGAGGGGCGGAGAGGAGAGGAGGGGTGAATGGTTGGCGGGGATTTGATTAAAAGGTTTCATTAGAATTGCTTCAACAGGATCCAATTTGTAACTCCTGTACTTTCAAACTTGTCTTCCAGCCACCCCCAAAACCGCCTTCAAAGTGTCGAAACAGGAACTGATAAACCATACATCCTCCCTTCAGTGCTGACTAACGAGATTTCTTGGCCCTAATTAACCTAGTTATCTTTCCTCCCACGACTGTCAACAATACCTCTCTCTCTAGCGCCGGGGGGGGGGGCTCACTTCTGTGTGAAATTACAATCTGCATGTCTGCAGGTCACACTTGTTCCCCGTTTACAAATCAACACAAAAGGCAGAGTGGTCCCGATGGACGCCCTGACATACATATGGTAACCTGAATGCAGCGCAACTCAGGCGCAGTGGCTAAGATGGGGGCTTCCAATCTCATCGTCATAGTGACAAATGGACTTCTGCAGACGGTATTATCCCTGCAATCAGGACACCGCGGAAGAACCTAGAGGGTGTCACATGAAAGCAAGAATCCACTGCTATTATCGTTGGATTCCTTTTTTTATTGACCGCTCTTCAAGTTTAGCTACTATTTCAGAAACAAGAAGCGCGCCAACACTGAAAGCAACCCCTCTTCCTGACATGTGTCAGTCAGTGTATATAGTCTTATATAAGTATCATCCCTGCGGTATTTGATGACTAAATCGAAAATCGCACGCCCATCAGTGCAACACAAACAACCTACGATGGACTTCTGCAAGGCCGTAAAGCAAAACCTTGCTACGGCCTCCCTGCTGAGATGAGGAAGTTTCATCAGACACAATACATGTGTGTGGTGAGTACAATGGATACTCAGCATTCAAACTGGATTTAATCAATTAGTTTCTGAGTGTGTGTATGTGTTTGTGTAAATTAAAGGGAGTAAACTCTGAGTTATATTGGAATTGGATTTTTTGGAATGGAAGTGGAATAAAAAATCCACCCCAAATCGATTAAAACAACATAAAAATCCAGCTTGTGAAGTCTGTGCTGGAAAAGCAATGTGGGAAAAGCTACCTTAATTATGGCTATTCGGCTCGTAAAGTTCTCACTTGTACATTTTTATTTGGCTGCATATCACAGTGGGGCTGGAAACAGAAAGGAGAAAAGTGTCTATGAATTGCAGTAAAACACATATAGAGCTCTCTTAAAAACCTCCAGTCAGTGGCCTGCCTCTGAAAGGTCTAAGGGTTCCTCCTAAATGAGAACCAGTAAGAAAAACAATCAAAGTTTAAACGGAATGAACAGAATTGCTAGTGAATTATTTGTTGGGCATTGAGAGAGACGGAGAGAGAGAGAGAGGCGGGGAGATAGAGAGCGAGTGGGAGATGGAAAGAAACAGAGAGAGAGAGGGAGAGAGAGAGAGGGGGAGCTTTCATAACCTTTAATAATTGAACAAATGAATATGCATGTATTCTGTCTCGCAAAACTTTGTTGAAATAAGCCAGTTCCGCCCTCGGCCTCTCTGTTTTTTATCTCGTGAAGATGGAGAAGGACAGGAGCCGACAGGGATAAGATCTATTCTTTTGTCCCGCCCCCCCTTTACCTATCATCCTGTCTCTGACTCCTCTTCCCTCTTTCTCTCCTCTGTCACTTCAGATCCCAGTCAGGGCCGTCGCATTACTGCTCCACCAGTTTTTCTCATTGTCATAAAATGATGGGCCGTAGGTATTCAACAGGCCCCTTAATCCTGCCAAAGCTGCACTACTTGACGCCTATCCCCTCCCTTTCTTTCTGTCTACGACTTGCCTTCCTCTCCTATCTCTCTGCGTGCCTCTCTTTTTCGATTCCCTTCCTCGTCGTTCTCTCGTCCCCTCGCAATGTTGGACTCGATCGTCCGTCTCCCCTTCTCCGGTGAGCAGTTGATGTGATAGAATTGCTGCAGTGGTATTTCCATGCATGACTCGTTCATTAATGGGAGTGCTTGTTAGCTTGTCTTTGCTCAACTTTAGGACAGAGATTCTCGGGGACCCCTGCTGAGATGCCCCACTCTGGACTGAAGGAAGTGCTACACAGGTTACACAAACTCTTGATGCCTCCGATCTATGGTCACATCTTACAGAGGAAGCACGTCAATGGCTCACATTTGATTTGTCGGTTGAACCTCATCATGAACAGCATTCAGTAGATGTGTATGTAGGACATGGGAAACATGTACTACTCCTCAAAATGGATGTTTTGGTGGGGCTTGAATAGAATTGAGGTTGGCATGTGTGTATAAAACCCATTCCAACACAACAACACACACAACTAGACTTAGATTCCACTGCCTCTAAATCAATCAATGCAGGTTTCCACCTTCTACAACACTCTCTTAGCTGATTCTAAAACACGCTCACTCTCCTGACCGGATTTTAAAACCACGCTCTCTTTCCTGACGGGATTCTTGAACCCTGCCGAATCGATTCTGCTTCCACAAACAGGTGACAACGTTTAGAAAACTCTCTCTTCATCGAGACAGACAGTGTTTCTTTCAGGTCCTGGCTGAGTTCTCTCTGCCGGGTCAGGATGGGCATCAGAGCTGCTGAACACTGGGTCTCTTGTATCTCATGGACAGAGATTTCAGCTCCTCCTGTCTACAATCCTCCCCTGGCTTCCTGAGCAAGGGAACAGCAGCTGGGAGACCCTTATGGACGCATATACAACACGGATAACAAGCTCAACAGAGAAACTGCAATACCATAGCCTGAATAATACTAATAACAAAAAGGAATTCAAATACGTGTCCTAAATGAAATGAGCAGAATAGCAATCCTATTTCACGGCCGATTAACTGGTTAGAAAACTAGGCTATCAAATAGACAAGTTTGGCTTATTCAATCTTGATGCAGGCATGTTGGTTTTCATTCTGTCACCAGATTAACAAGCAAACACAAGCGCTCAAATGTTCATGCCCCCCGAAAGCCTCCGTGCAAAATACAGACTTATTCAATCAGAGGGAAAAATGTTTTTGGCTGGGCTGGAGCTGGTTGTTCTGCTTCACTGGCAATTGGCAAACCTGCTCCAGAGCACATCACTGTTAGAGATCTGAACCACTGCAGGCAAGCACGCCAACAGTCCCTGAGGATCAAGGATGGACGCTGGAGTGATTAAAACATTGGGATTGAGGAGGAAGAGGAGAGATGGGAGAGTTGGATGGTGACAGGAAGGATGAGTCCGCTACCCTTGTCATATATGTAAATGTGCTGCCATGTGTGGCTGCTTCTCGTTTGAGAAGAAGAGACAGATGGTGTGTGCGCGCGCGTGAGGGTGTGTGTGTGCGTGGGGGCGCGCACGCGGATCAGAATCGAGGTATATGCAGACAATTCAACATGCGTTAGACATTTGCAAGACAATTATATTGGGACTCAAAATAAAAAATGTACATTTACGTCGTTGGCTTAGTAAAATATTGTGAATGTATTAAAACACCGCCCCTAGATGAACACAACTCACCGTGCTTCTGAACAGCAGAGAAAGTTTAACTCCGCATCTCCCATTCTCCTCTAGAATCGTATGATGTGGTTGTTCCTCAAGTTTCCAAAATTGTGGACAATCTCATTTCATGCAGTCAATATCGGGGGGAACGAGTTACAGCCTGAACCGTGGATACAAAACTCGTAACATCCAAAAAGAATCCAAAAAGGCAATAGAAGGTTACCATTTAATTCTGCGCAACCGAGCAATTCTTCTACCGCTCTTGCCCACTGGAAAACTTCTGGAACGAAATGCTTTTCATTATGGAACGATTGGCAAAGTCAGGTTATCCGAATATAATTTTACGTTCCTGGAAGCAGAGACTTTGACCTTTCAGGGGATAATGACTTTACCAAATGAAATTACCCACCGAGAGATAGAGAAAGGAGAGAGGGGTGAGAGGGAGAGAGAGAGAGAGAGAGAGAGAGAGAGCGAGAGAGCGAGCGAGCGAGCAATAACGCTACTCGATTGGGAATGCGTGCACGCTACTCCTACTAAACACCGGTGGGCTCTTCATGCAGGGCAGATGCGAACGAATGCGGTTCGGTAATGCTTCACGGAATGTCTAAGTGCCTCTGGATGGTGGTTAAATATTCCTTTATAAAGTCCGCGGCAGCCCGCGCGCTCTGCTTGACCCGCCTACTCCGCATCGCTGTCTGGGAGAGAAGAGGAGACAATTTAGGTGGGCGCCGGCAGCAGATACAGCATTTTCCCCGTTTGCCCCCTCTCTCTCACTTAGTCACATGTTTCAAACACATGTAGCCATTTGTAGCCTAATATCTGCTAAAGGAGCATGCGTTATACATTCTTGACGTGGAAGGAACATTAAGAAGAATTTAGTAGCCTGCAAAATATATATATATATATATATATGTGTGTGTGTGTATAGGAATGGTCACTGTTGCCAAACTGTTTAGTATTTATCGGAGTTAACCGCAGTCTTTTGCAAGAATAAGTTTGGGATGCTGTTGCTGTTAGTAGAAAAAAAAACGTGTGCAGGGCCGATACTTTGTTATATCAGGTGGAAGCAGACAATACAGCCATCAAGTCTGGCCGTCACTAGCCTTGGCTGTATTGAGGAAAAGACAAAACACACAATCCCTTTCGCCCTAAAGTTTCTATCTGAGCGATGAGTCATAGCAGAGCAAACATGAAATTGAATTCCCAGAGCCCCAGGACAGTCACTAAATAAATGCTGGCACTCCACAATGACTATGGTAGTTTACATTAAACAAATAAGCATCAACATAAATTGTCTTCCACCAAGCACAACACAAGCAACATGATTGGGCATGCATCTGTGTTGCATATGGAGCTTTTTCGCTACCGCGGAATCAACTCAGATTCAGTCAAATGGATTTTGAGCTGTCCTTGGTGCTGAAAGGACGCATCTTCCCCAGCACGACCTTCGTTGTTTGTCGTGTCGAGTTCGCTGCGATCCATAGGCTACATGTATTGTTTACCTTTACTGTCTTTCTTTCCACTTTAAGTGACAAAGTCTATGCTTGCTATTTTACTTTTCAAATACAGCACAAAAACAACTCCAGGTCAGGGACTGAAGAGGAAGGAGGAAAGTCTAACTGTGAGAGCTACCCATGCACCTGAACAGGGCCATGGTTATAAGCTTAAGTTTCAAGTATAGGTACAGGTAGGCTACAGTACATTGGCATCTTTAGGTCCTGCTCATCTTGACAAATCCGTTGTGGCCTATCTAAACCTACAATTAATAATCGAAACATATCGTAAATAAGTCCAAACCCTATGTGATGATATAGGGATTATATAGGGATTTAATGCAGTAAGGGCTTTAACTCTAACACACAGACAAGATTTTGTGTCTAACCGACCTCTAAACTGACAATTCTGCCCATTCATTCAACCCTTATCTGTTACATAATGAAATAACATCCAACATAGCCGCAACAAAACACAGCCACAAGACTGAATAGTGACATGTTGATGTGTGTTGGGATAACATAGATATTGATTATGTCATCCCTCCACCTAATTGCAAACAGTAACTAAATGATGTTGGTAAAATAAATGAAAGTGCTTTCTGCCTGAAATGATATCCCATACACTCCACACCCCCCACCCCCCTTCCCTGACCCAGTAAGTACTGTAATTCCATTAATTTCAGCATCAAGCCGAAATGAGTTCCATTAGCATATTAATGAGTGATGTTCTGGAAACGGATATCCACGGAGGGTCTGGTGGCACTGAAACGGCCCAGTGGATTTTTAGCTCGTAAGACTGTGATGAGCAAGGCTATGTGACAAATTCACACTTTAAGCACATTCTCAATCAGACACCATTGTCGGGGGGGGGGGGGGGGGGGGGAGAGGAGCTGGCATTGAATAACTAGACTTCTGGCTCAGTAGATGAAGGACAGAGAGTCAATGCGAGGACAGAGTGTTCAGGACAGCCATGCAGGGAGACTGAAAGAAGCGTTCGTCCAAAGACCTTGCATCAAAGGGTCGAAAAAGAACATGTATTATGCATGACGATAGCATTGTAGCAATGATACAGCATATGATCCTGGATCCCTCCTTGTACTCTGTCACCATCAAGCTTTTCTGTACTCTGAAGATGCTAAAGATGATCTCTGCTTAGTTTGGGCTCTCACTTTTCCACAGCCGATACAAATAACCACTCTCACCAGTAGCTGGTGGCCTCTGAAACCAAAGTGTAATATGACCTCGGCCTTCTTCAATATCCCTCAGTATGGTGTGGAGGACATCTTGTTCAGATAACTCAGTTCCATGGGCCGGTGGAATGGATTTTGCTCTTTGCAACTAAGAGCTTTCTGCTTTGAGCTCAATCTCTCTGGTTATCCCATCCCAGAGCGCTCCAGTATCAGGCCAGGCAGTTATCGTTTCTCCATTTGAAACAGGCGGTGTAGTTGAGCTCCCCAGGGGCTTGGAAGCAATAGCCAGACGCCCTCATTGAGATTATTCTCACCTCATCTTACTTCCCATCTTTAGTAGAGGTCCAGACTGTGTTTGAAATGTAAGAAGGTGCAGGTTGTACCATACATTTTTGATGATGGCTTTCCTTATCTGTATAAATGGGTAGCCGCACTGAAAACCTGACTCCAGGGTTAAAGTACAGAAGTCAACAACACATTTGTATGCACAGAATTTAGCATCCAACAAACAACCATCAAGAATCAGTGTCCTTGGTTCTTTAATTCCGCCGAACATCACTTCAGATTCTTCAGCGAGATAATTGAGGTGCGATAACAACATATATAGCATGCCATCCGTCAGCCCCGCCACAAAATGAAAGAGTGCAGAGGAAGTCTGCCGACATCCTGGCTGGGTGGCTCAATAACGTTCTCTGGAATGACAACAACGGGATGGTAATCATAGATTTCATCAGAATCATCCCGGTACAGGAGCCTCAGTGCTTAACAGTGTGGCTGCTAATTCAGTGGGATTTCGAGACTGATAAGCTTTGCGTAGAGGATGAGAAAGGTAAGCTGCTTTGTCTACCCCTCCGCAAGCATGGATCAAATCCCCCAGTCCTGCAGAGATAAAGTCCTTTTCATAGTTTTCCACAGGCATGTAAGGCTTAAGAAAGTTTTGAATTCAACAACTTTATCAGAATAAACAAGATGAACACCACCAAAGCCTTTTAGATATAAATGATGGTCCAAACTGTGATATGCATACCGTATATTGTATATTGATAGGTGCAGCTGTGGCAGTCAAAGAGCTTTTGACGGCAGATCAAGGAGGCAGTTTCCAATTCCCTAAAAGCCTGTGCTGAATGCACACATTATTAAGTTGAGCTATTGAAAGGCAGTCGGTGGGGCTAAGACCTGCTATGTTGGACCACTGTAAGTAATGAACAATGCTGTCATGTGATCCTGAAGGATGCAAGCTGCTCTGTGAGAGCCTGTGTGTTGGGGAGGGCACCTCGGCCAGGGCAGGTAGGCTATCACCGGAGGAGCAGTGGGGTTGTAGGTCTGTCAGAAGTGACACAGGGTTGTTAGAGGGAAAGGTGATCCATCCATCACCAGTGATGTATTAAGATAAACTGCATGGCAGAAACACGTTGCTATTGGCGCGGAAAAGATGGCCTTGACGATAGCATCTTTGTGACTTGCCCGGCACGCACAGCCCCGTCCCACACGCTGCTGTAGCTTCAGCTGGTCGTACAGCCAGAACAGGCTGTTGTTTGTTTTGTGTGTGTGTGTGCGTTTTCATGACAGCAGGAACAGCCCCACGTTGTCATGGTTTTCTCACCAGTGACACAGAGGAAGCACTCCATTCCTGCGACGATAGAGAACTTCCCAGAGTTCCAGACGGGTTCCGGGGGAACTTTCCCCTCACCACAGCTAGCACAGGCTTTGAAGAATGTCGAGACAAAAATCTGACAACACATGGAAGGTGAGCTTGTATACCGGGACTCCTGTCACTAACCGTATTTCACGGCCGAGTGTGACAAATCCAGGATCCCCCAGCTGACATGGACGACTCAGGGGACAGGAAGACGGCACGTCGGCACGGTGACAGCACCGGGGAAAGTGCGCATGGTGGGAGAAGAGCACTAGTCAGCGAAAGGTATCGCTCCCATTAAAATATAATTTACTGCCGGTTTCAGACACATCTTTAGCACTGTAAGCTGCAGCTGGAGGAATCCGTGATTGGGCATGTGGAGGACATTACAAATGGAGGCAGCTTCTCGGTATCGTTGAGTCATTTATTAAACCCACCACTACTTAGACAGTCTCTGTAATGATAGGTCGCAGTGATAGGCTCTGTGTCTTGTGTTCAGATAATTTTTCAACAGCCTGACTCCCAACCGAATGTTGTTGATCATTTTCTTGTAATCATTCAGAGAAAAGTCAAAGTGAAAGGAACAAACCAAACCACATGGTAGATCTCTTTAAACAACTGATGTTTTCTGATTTTGAAACAATTCATGATTAATTGCTGTAACTTTAGATGTGCCCTTCAGACATGCCAGAACTTTAGTTTATTTAGTTGGACACATGTTTTATAAGCCTTAGAGATCATTTAAAAAAAGACACCCATTGACAATAGAACCCTTGGCAATCCAGCCATCGTATTATCCCACTTACACACAATGAATAAAAGGAGACCTTTTTCAACGATGATTGACAGCCATGTTGAATTACGCCGCCGTTCCAGGAGAGGCTGGATCTCGCGAGGTTCGACAGTCTGAAATTCTGCCCGGAAAACTGACGTGCGCGTTCCCAAGTTCCCCGGCTCTAATTTAACTGTTCTAAAACTCTCCCATGAGTTGGGCTCCAAAGAAAAACAAAAAAAACAAACGTTGCTAATGCCAAGTTAATTAACAGAACCCCAGATGCTCAGCCCTCAGAACGCCGGAGTGAGAATATTCCGTCGCAGATCTGTTTATTTTGCCACTAATGCCTCTGTGTCAGAGGGACAGCTTCTGCAACACCCGATCAGCTGCTTTGTTAATGTCGTTTAGGAAGCGGTCCCCTTCCAAAAAAAATGATTAATTTCACTGTTTGTGGTTGGCTCTCAATGGAAGTCGGCATCCGTTTTCAGGTTAGCTATCCAAGTTCTAGGAACAATTCTAAAATAGCAAATCTCATTATCATCAAACATAATTTAAACGGTCCTTTAAGACCTTCTAAGAAAATGCAAGACACTGAATTTCCTTGGTAGGCTGTCTTTTCCACAAATAGAGTCATGCAAAATGTTAATATAGTATAATACAAAAATAGTATGTTCTGGATGTAAAATTACGAGAAGCATTCAGAATAAAATGATCCTATACTTAACAGGCAGTCCAATTGATTACTAGAAACAAACAGATCAGAAAAAAATAATTCATTGACTGCACTATTGAGAGGGGAAAGATTACTGTCATTACAGTGACCTTAGACTATCTCTCTTGGGATACAAAAGCTTGAAATTGTCTCCACCCTTCCGGAGAAACTGGAAATTCTGATTGAACAGCCACATTGTGCATCATAGACTTAAATTCAGTAAAAAATAGGTAACCTTACCACAATAGCAGAAGGCAGGGTTTCAAGGGTAATATTACGATGTGACAGGAGAACATTTGGGGGAAAACGTTGGGTTTTCACCGCTGAAAGGTTTCCAACCTTTTCCCTTGTACAGGAATTGAAAGTTCTCCTTCATCAAATGATTAGGATAATTGAAAGGATATCAGCGTGTGTTCATTGGCTCGGGGGGATTTTATCTAAAAAAGTTTAGAAGAAAGATAATTAAAGGTCAAATGAGTGACCACGGCAGTGGTCTGTCTGTGAAGTCCCAGGTTCCGATAACAGACAGTGTCACCCAATCATTTAATTGACTTTGCTTTGCATGTGGTATCTCAGGAATTCCGACTGAAGGAGGCCCACACTGGTAGGCAGCAAGGTCATTAATCATCAACCAGGCTGTAAACACAATCAGATAGACGGATTCAAAAGATAGCAAAGATCTAACAGCCCGTGTTAACAAATCCCCCGCCACCTCTATTAAAACAGAGTGGCATGTTTCTAACCCTCCCCTCCATCATCCCTCCTGAGATCCCGGGTAGCCAAGTGTCTGGTTGCCACTTCATCCCTCGTCGGGGCACAGCATGGCCGCCGCCCATGTTTGAGGACACGGAGGCATCACTCTGGGCATGCTCCGTTGTCACCCGCCTCTGTCAAGCCGGGCTGACAACGCTGAGATATGTAGGCATTCCCCTTCTCGGAGGTATGCATGCTATCGATTCCTCGGGGGGGACCGCCATCCATCACCGTGGTAACCCCTCGCATCTCAGAACTTGTGGAGAGCCATCGTTCATTTGCGAGGCAGCTGGGGGGGGGGGGAGGAGGAGGAGGGGGAGGAATCTATGACCTCTCTACTCTCCGGCTAGATTGTCTCCACAGGCGTCAGGTTGATGGGAGTACTCTGTAATGTCGTTAAGATCTCGGCATTGTCTAACATTAGCCACATTAGCGCTCAGTCGCTAATTGTTTTAGGGAAACTGTCCCCTGACTCCTTAGACACCCAGCAAACATCTAATAAGGCTTAAGTACAGCATGCATGCTAATGATCCGCCTGTCTGTCTGACAATCAGCTCCTGGCTTCACTTTACCTTAAGGTTATTAACCATACATGAATGCCCCAAAGTGACAACCTTGTAGTCATACACAGTAGGAACTGCCTTGTAGTGTGTAGCAAGTAATCATACAAGTGAAAGGGGTAAAATGTTAACAATGATCTTGTTTCGATAACACAACCTTTAACTCCCCCCTTGCCCCCCCCCCCCCCCTATACTGAGCCTTCTCACGCTTCCGTGTGTGTATATCGACCGCGCTTACCGCCATAAATCTTATTTTCTTTTGCATTATGTTTTGATGCTTTTAATGGCTTTATGTGAAGCACTTTGAATTGCCTTGTTTTTGAAATGTGCTATACAAATAAACTTGACTTGCCATTGAATTACATATTCCCATGCACCTGCAATATATTGCTATGTAATGAATGTAACCTCGATGCAACGCGTTCCCCGGCTTTTTGACACAGAGATCACCCCAGTGAGGTTTTATCACTCAAGAGTTCACTCCGAGTTCCTCTGAGTTTCTCTGAGCGCCTGAAACATAACCACAAACATGTTTAGTTGGTTTCAATGATGACAAGTTTACAGCCATGGCAATAGGATGCATAATCTGTTACCACTTCAACTTTGTTGTAAAAGAAGGGTGGGTAGGAAAAATGCATGGTATCTACTGTATGGTATATCACAAAAGCACAGGCTCTCGTTCTGACGGTCGACCATGAGCGAAGGGACGTCTGTTATCTGACTTCATTCCTGGATGTATCAGTGCAATCTGCTTTTTCCCTATCCGGGGAAATAAATGAAATATTCATAGGCGATAGGTGTTGAACGGCACCTGAAATCAAATGAAATGTGAGTGAGTGGAGTGTGTTTGGTGTCGGTGTTTGCTGAGCATCGTAATCCGGTTTAATAATGATAAACAACGATCTGACTGTAAGCCCGTGTTCGTTCTGGTCCGGTTCATATGAGAGCACGCTCAGATATCGTCCATTTAAATGTCGGTCACTGGCATCACACACTGAAAACACTTTAGAGGTCACCATGTGGCCCCTGTGGATCCTTTCTAAGCTTTTAAAAAGTTAATTGTTTCTGTCCGGTCGTCTAAAGTCAAAGCCAATGTGTTTTCTGTTGACGCTGAAATATAAATTGGTGAAATGTTCTGGTTCAGTTCTTCCACAACTAGTCTAAAAGGTTTATGTGTGTTTTTTTTAACCTTTTATGACTCAGAAGAGAGACTTTAACTGCTGCGGTGCAATCCTAACACGACTGGCATGATGCACCTTTCAGTCAGACGTCCTCAGTGTTCTAGTTTTGTATAACCCTGTCAGTCGAAAAAAAGAAATGTGTAATATACTTTCATCCTCTAAACAGTCAGGCTTGCACATCGGTTCATGTAGATGTCCAGTGAAAACGGACATCAGACGCAGGTTTAGATATGACAGGCAGCTTTTTGTCACCAGGTTTCATCATTTGAACTTTCCTTGCAGGTAAAGCTATCTCACCAGCTGACCCTGGAGGAAGGCTAGAGTAATTGTGGAGAGATGGCGCTGAAAGGCTAAAGTTAATCTTAAACGATGACAGTTACTCCTTGATTACGTTTCCTTTCATCAGGAACTATTTGATAGGTCCTGTGTGTAGGATCATTTACATTGATTATATAACAATCCTTGTTATGGAGACTCAATTTCAGGAATTACCTTCAGTTCCGGATCCCTAATCATTTTAACCATCCTACTATAATGAAGACAAAGGTGATCGATATGACTTTGACAGAATTATTTTTCTTTTTTTCGTGGCCCGCTGTTTCTTATCTTACCCTCCAAAGGCATCGACAACTGAATTTAACCAAGGAGCCTCTATCTGCCGAGCCAAGAATAGACAATTTGAGCTAGCTCTGGCCTTGTTTTGCATGGACAACAAGGAACGTACAGTATCATTTACGGTGTTCAGTCAACAAGAAACACGCCTCTCTCCTTGCAACTTTTAATCACAGATTTGAGCACGCTTGGATGAAAGCTCTCACCGGATCCAGAAGGCATGAGTAAAAGACTACCGCCTGGAACAAGTCTTTCCTCTCTTTAATTAGAAGACTGTGTCCTCATTAAAAAAGGTGCAGTTAATGATCTCCAGTCTGGAACACTGACAGGCTCTGAACTGCAGCACTAAATCGACAACTCAACTATATCTTTGCAAAAAAATAAAGCATTGTATTCAAATCATTGCACTCGCTAATGAATATAGTTGTGAACTATAATATCAATGCACGATTTTGAGCCTCAGCCCACCACCTCATTTGAGCAATACAATCTTTAGCTTTGCAGCCTAGGCTGAAAGCCAGACAGTCATGTATCCATCTCAATGATTCTACAGGTAAATGCAGTCATGAGAAGCATGTCTGCATCCACAATAAAGCTGGAACACCTTATTTATATTGATCACCTCATGTGATCCAACTGATATTGCCACTGATGTCCAAATTGTCAGCTATGTTCAAGAATGTCAAGTCTTCAATTGTCTATTGTCAATTCTTAAATTGTCTGTGACTGCTTGCCAATCACTAAGCTTTGTAAAATGGGTTTCAAATATTAAATTATACTAGTGCACCTCCCAGTTCATTGAAATAATTAAGCGGTTTCCAGAAAAGCAAGGTGTTTCTTTAATTCTATTGAACCAAATCAAGACTGGAAATTGGAGTTGGAATTACCAGAAAACTAGTGATTGAAGCACAATCAATTTCCACTGATACAAGGATGAACTTGACTTATGGCAATAGGAACAATTCCTGTTCACAAGTCTCAGCATTTAGTGTACAGTTTCAGATAATGTTATCAATAAACATCAACCAAGCCAACTTGAGGTGGAAGGTCACAGAATATTTTATCAAGGCATTGTGATAAAGGCAGTTGAAAGCCAATTAAAAATATTCCATAGATGTGAAATTGACAGCTTAGTTGTGCAATGGTTATGTCTTTTTGCTAACAATGTTGCAATACAAATATGATCCTTTAAACTCCTGTATTAAATTGCATTCTGCTGCACAGGCAACGAGAGGGTAAACACTAATGTTTTAGGGGTAGAGGTAGTTGCGGAAACGATGGAATGGCTTTAGGTTGACCTCAGCTGATGACCTCGTTGCACTTCTCCAGAATCTCGGTCTTGTCCTCACTGATCTTTCCGGTCAGCTTTTCATCCTCCACAGTGGACCTCCAGAGTTCTTGGATGAGACGTCATCTTCTGCCTTGTACTTGTTGGCCTCCTGGACCATACGCTCAGTGTCCTCCTTGGAGAGATGACCTGGAAAATTAGGAATCCATTAACGCACAGCAAAACAAATGTATAGTCTTTTTACAAGCATGTCAAGAGGGCTTCACATATGCCCATGGACTACAACTAAACCCTCAAGGAAGATGAGGAAAAATGTCCTGGAAAACTAGATTGAAGAAACTTTGGTAGGAGAGTTTAGTGGGTGATACCCCCCTCCTACAGATCACACTAAAGTTCAGGACACCTACCCTTGTCGTTGGTAATAGTGGTATTTGTTCTCTTTGCCAGTGTTCTTGTCAACAGCAGACACGTTTATGATGCCGTTGGCATTAATGTCGAAGGTGACCTCGATGTGAGGAACACCACGAGGAGCTGGGAGGATGCCAGTCAGCTGAAACTTGCCCAGCAGGTTGTCGTCCTTGGTCATGGCTCTCTCACCCTCGTAAACCTGTTGGTCAAAGTCAGTATGAGCAAAGTATGCATGGCCCTTCTAAAAAGCAAAAATCAACTACATCTCGCTCAGACATCCAAGGAAGGAGTTGGGCCATCTTTGGTTTTGACACCTCTGGTGGAAACTACGAATGGCAGGAATAAACTTCATCACAGCGAAGGAAGGATTTCAAATACATTCCATCCAGTCCTTTTACCTGAATAAGCACACCAGGCTGGTTTGCAGAGTAGGTGGTGAAGGTATGGGTCTGTTGGAATGGTGGTATTACGCTTGATCAGGACGGTCATGACCCCTCCAGTGGTCTCGATACCCAGGGACAGGGGGGGTTTCGCCAGCAGAAGTCCTGGACATTCTCAGACTTTTTACCAGACAGGATGGCAGCCTGGACAGCTGAAAACAAATCAGATTTAGTCAAAATCCTCACCACCTACAGGAACAACATTACAACTTGGGTTATTGTCGCTCAGACATCCAAGGAAGGTGTTGGGCCATCTTTGGTCTTTCAACCTCTGGCAGAAACTACGAATGGCAGGAATAAACTTCATCACGGCGACCTGAGAGGAGCTGAGGTTAAGAGACTCTGCCTCACCTGCTCCATAAGCCACAGCCTCATAAGCGTTGAGGCTCTTGTCGAGCTCTTTGCCCTTGAAGAAGTCTTGCATCAGCTTCCTTCCTTTCAGCTCCAACCTGTTGCATAAGAGGGGACTCGGTTAATTTAAATTTAATTAACAAGGCAGACAGCAGGGTCTAGCAACTTCGCTCAGACATCCAAGGAAGGTGTTGGGCCATCTTTGGTCTTTCAACCTCTGGTGGAAACTACGAATGGCAGGAATAAACTTCATCACAGCGAAAAAACAAAATAAATGGGTCTCTGAAGCAGCTCACTTTCTTGTCTAAGCCGCAGGCCATGACCGCAGCGGTAGGCTCATTGATGATGCGCAGAACATTCAGGCCAGAGATGGTTCCAGCATCTTTGGTTGCTTGGCGCTGAGGGTCGTTGAAGTAGGCTGGCACAGTAACTACAGCATTGTTTAACAGTCTGAGGAAGAAATAACAATAGACCCAAGGTCAATTTGAATGTCAAAACAGGCTGTTTAAAATATTGCTTCGTCAATTTATAAAATCTTATCTTGCCCAGGTAGGCTTCTGCAATCTCATCTTGACCAGAACCATGGAATATATCCTCTGGATAGAAGCTCTTGGTCTCGCCCTTGTACTCAACCTGTACCTTGGGGCAGGTGTCATCATTGATGAGATATCCTTTGCTCATGTTGACAAGTGCAGTTCAGTCAAGACACATGTATTAGAAGATTTCAGCATCAATTGATAACCTGGAAATAAGTTTGACTTTGGCAGAGTGGATGTATGTAGGTGAAGCACTCCCTGCCTCTAGCATTAGTGAGCAACACACATAGAATATGAGGCAGGGAGCAAATAGAGAAATAATCCTACCTGATGGATAGTAACATACAGACAACACGGGGAGATGGAGATGCTGGCGGGAGGCAGCAGCACAATAATACAACAACCTGTAATGAGTGTAGGCGTATCCGTGCGGCCTTATAATGTTGCCTTATCGGACTTGGGCCAATGGGCTTGAAGCAGGCTAACTACAGGTGTAGCTAATGAGTGTAATGAAGCGCGCTGCCCGAGTGCCATGACTGAACTAGGATTTACTCATATGCTGCTTCAGAATGGCATGTGGGTAAGACCTCAAAGAAGGTCTTATGACGAATGAGGTTACCACTCCCCAATTGGAAAAAAACGTCGTCACATTTACATTTAGTCATTTAGCAGAGGCTCTTATCCAGAGCGACTTACAGTAAGTACAGGGACATTCCCCCTCACATATATGAGAATGAAAGGGGTTCCCAGAACAATAACAGCCCAAAAATATTCATTATGAGAGATAAAATTTTATTTTCATGTCATCCTTTTCTCAAACAGTCGCCCCCATGGCAAGCAGGTATTTAATTCCACGACGTGAAGAGGATTAGGTGAGGACAAAAGTCTTAGTAATATGATTGTGATTTATGACCCTTCCCATCACTCATCATATTTCACACCTCCTAAGGGCTATACACACTATTTATTCCATATGCGGATGAATGCCCCAAAAAAGAAGCTTTACAATCCTCAAGTAAGACCGGCGGTGAGATTGATGTTTTTTGCGTTTTTTTTTCTCTTGATGGGAGACATACGCCCATAAGTAAAAAAAAAAAAATCTTGTTAGCAGCAGCACTGGACAATCTGCTTAACAATTTATGCATGCATGGCTTTCATGGTGATAAACAGAGTTTTCTTTGAAAGTGTTTCCCTAAAGCTTGTCTGTATGGGAGTTTCGGCCAGATGAATACGGGTCTGTATTGACCCTCATACCATAAGACAGTGCTAGACTGGTTCTAAGTCTATTGATTCAACAGATGCCTTTCATCTGAAATATGCACACCACTACATCCCTTATGACAACCAGTAACATTGCGCCAATGTCTTTATCCGTGTGAAGCATCCGTATTTGATTCTCTCTGTGCGCATGAGCTCCGTTGTGACACGATGCTGGATGGCGGCAACATTTGTTTTGCTCAAAGATTGATTAAGTGGGGAGCAGAGGTTAACAAGATCCCACTGGGGAAAATAATGAAGGACATTTATTAATATCGCAGCATGGGCAGGCCCTGTGGAAGCAGGGTGCTCTGTGGGTTTTTTTCCGAGTGGGCTGCCATCCAGAGCTCACTCGGGAAGGGGGAGCTCTTTGAAGCCGTATTCACAACTTCTCCTCCTGCTGGTCCTGCTGGCATTTCATTATTAATTTAACCGCCCTCTCTCGCTCGCCCACTCTCTCTCTCTCTCTCTCTCTCTCCCTCTCTCTTTCTCTCTCTCTCTCTCTCTCTCTTTCTCTCTTTCTCTCTCTCTCTCGCTCTCTCTCTCTTTATCTGCCTCTTTCCTCTCTGCTCTCTTTGGCTCTAGCTCTACCGCTCTCACTCTCCCCCTCCCTCTCTTTCTCTCCCTCTCTCTCCTCCTCTGTCTGCTCTCCTTCTCTCTCCATTCCTCTCTCTCTCGAGTCTGCGATAGCAGCACGAGGAGAATAGCCGTGCTCTTGACAGCAAACACTGTGGTTCTGATTGAATTCTGTGCTCTTGGATGAAGGAGGTAAAATTAACATAGTGTAGGCTTGGCATAATGGATTGGGCTGGTGGATTTTGCTGTGGGCTTCTGGTACACTGAACCGCCGGGTCGACTGAGAAAGCATTCCTATTCTCTGTTATCTCTGGAATGACAGTCTTTATTTCGTGAAGTGAAGACCAGAAGTCCTCACAGCAGTTCTTGGTGTAAAACAAAAAAAGTTACTTCTCAAGCTTGGTACATTTACATTTAGTCATTTAGCAGACGCTCTTATCCAGAGCGACTTACAGTAAGTACAGGGACATTCCCCCGAGGCAAGTAGGGTGAAGTGTCTTGCCCAAGGACACAGCGTCAGTTGGCATGACCGGGAATCGAACTGGCAACCTTCGGATTACTAGCCCGATTCCCTCACCGCTCAGCCACCTGACTTCTTTGTTAGTAACTCAACATGGCCCCACCTTTTCTATGCAGCTTACACTGCACCTTTGTGAGTGTAAGGTGTGAATGAGCATGACGTTCAGCTATGCTTCTACTAAGTCTGTTTCCCCCCTGTGTTACTCATGCTTCGCTATCGATGATTAGGTTTGTGACAATCTAATTATAAATTCTGTCAGAGGCTTTCCCTCTGGACATCAGGTTGCTATTTTGTTAATTGGCCGTGTAGATGAAATTTGGTGTCATTTTATTTTAGGAGAAGACATAATTAGGATAATGAGGAATGAAGCCATTGAACGGTATCAGGCAGAATACCATGTAGAAACAGACTGCAAAGTGTGTATATAAATCGTGTTGATGGCTGAATTATGAATCTTGGACTGGTAAACTTCGCTGAGAGAATTAAGAAAAAGCGGTATGGGAGGGAGATGGAGAGAGAGAGAGAGAGAGAGAGAGAGAGAGAGAGAGAGAGAGAGAGAGAGAGAGGGATACAAATAGAAAGAAATAGAGGGAGGGAGGAAGTGAATGAGAGAAATAATCATTGGGATAGGAACGCGAGATCCGTAGGGGCTGCTGCTAATTGCCTTGCTCGTGAGTTTGAGGGACGTGTTTGCCTTCCTCTGGATCTGGGCGCTGGCGCTGCGCCTCAGGGGTGTTGGCAGCCCGGCTCACCAGACGACAGTTCACTTCGGCGTGGACTCCTTTCCAGCCGCTGCAGCGTGCCTCCCCCGGAGGCTGCCGCGGAGCGCGAGAGGCCTGGCTGTGATGGATTGGCAGCCTGTATGTGTCAAACTGCTTTATAGCTCTTTAATGAGGCGGCCGAGGGCCGAGCGAGCCCGCGCCACCATCACCTCCGGTGGCGGCCTCCACGGTGGTGGACGCTCTCGTTTCAGCGAGAACTTTCGCTGAGAGCAGGCGGCGCGGGCTTTATAGAATACGTAGTGTGGGATTATGTAAATCTGGATGCACACCGTGGCTCTCCTCGTCGGTGACTCTCATACATACAGAAGAAGTCCTACCTCACAAGGCTGGGATCTAAGCGAGTATGTGTGCGTGTGTGTGTGTGTGTGTGTGTCGACAGTCCAGGTGGAGAGTAAGGAGAACAATGGTGTCATTAGCAGACCGTGGGCAAAATGACCCGTGTCTGGATCCTGAGGGTCAATTCAATATGCTTTGATGGTTTCGCCAAGTGCTGGCGTATATTAAATATTGCTTCACTTTAAAGTGACTTGCAAATGAATGTAAAATGTGTTCTTAACACCCCTTTTCAGTATAAAAATGTGTTTTACATTCATGAATTTGATAAGATCTAAAACGGTGGAGTTGCGCCATATTAGGTTTATCAGCAAAGCTTTCAGTGGAAATTAAACCCTAATTGGACTCAATATGTTCAAATGCTTCATGGACAACGGAGACAGACAGATAAGGACTGGCCCAGAAGACTGAGGAAGGCTTGGAGGCTTCAGAGAGATTTCTGGCGGATCACAATTATCCTCAGAATGGGTCATTCTCTCCATTAACACCATACAGCTTAATGTGAATTTATTTCAATCATCATGAAATGCATGGTTCAGCACTCTCATACACAGACACTATTAGTGAAATTCTATACTGTATGTTCATTAAATAAATCAAATGTTAAATGTGTTTGCATACACACGAATGAAATTAGATGGTAATACATCAAAATCAGTTCAGTGTTATGATTCGGTACTGTAGCAGTTAGTGGCATGGTGTCGATGCCTTTCGGGTAAAAAGTTTCATGTTGTTTCCTTTGGCACTTATGAACCCCTTCTATAAGTGTGTATTGGGTAATCCATCGTCATGGTAACATTGTCTGGGCCGTTAATAGGAATTACTGTGCCACAGAACGAATGTTGTTCCTTAGGGATTGTCAGGATCCGTATAATAGTTCTGTAATCTAGCTGCCTCGATGCTCCGTCGCTATTAACGTTCGCTCCCAGACGGTGTGGGAGAGGTGAGCTCTCCTTGTAGAGTTGAAGTGAACATCTCGTGTGTCACAAGTCTCTGCGATTTGATCTAATTGAAATCATTCCCTACCCTGCTCTTCTGTGGAATGATTTGGACAGTGACTTGGGCGCTCACTGGAGAAATAGGTGTCTCAGGAATCGTTGGCAAACACATGCAATTTCATGCTGCTTTAACACTGGGAAATAATTTTGCTGTAGTACACAAGCACAAAGCCAGTGCAGAACAGCTCACAGTTGAACGCCATCAGAAATAGAGAATAACATTTCCAACACTACAAAATATTGACCTGTGTTTTGGGGGGGGATTCTATGAGGGACACATTGATACAGGACAAACGTTTTTGTCGACGTGGCATATTATTTTAGGGCCCTTGAATGGAGTTTGTAAATAGATCATTTTAATATTCTGTATGTTCATACATGTCTATACAAGGTTTTCCTGGAAGGAGCATAAACATTCCAGAATGTATAACAGGAACATTCCAGAATGTGTACCTGAACATTCCAGAATTTATAACGGAACATTCCAGAATCGACATCTTTCAACCATCAGCTACCACCCGGAACCATTATATGATAAGACATGCTTATGAAACGAATGATGTGGTCCAATAAATTAATTTGTACATTTTACTTGATGAATTTGACCGTCCAAGACTGCATGAGATGATCTCCCTGCTGGTTCTTCCGGAGGCAGGGTTCTGTGTTCTATTATTTCCGTTCCGTCACCACAGCAAGACTCTCTGTCCCCTTCTTATCTCCATCCAAGTGTTAGAGATGATTAATGACCTCACAGGTCCCGCCATCTCCCACCCTCGTTCACAACCTAGAACACCAAACATACCAGGACAAGCCTGGTATTTATTAATGTAACATAAGGCTGAATAGGAACTAGCCATTTACATTTGAAATAAACTCTACAGCAAGGGGACAATGGTTGACTATCACATTGTTCTGGAGAAAGTTTTCAAGTTTTAAAGCCAAAATTGAATCATTCACTATCAGTTATTCTCTGGCATGATTGGCATTTTGGAATTTCACTGAAAATGGTGCCATGTCCCAATAAATGTTTATCAGTTTTTAATCAAAATACAAATTGAAAATCAAATGTTATCTCTCTGCAATTTCTGACTCCTCAGATCATATTAAATTGATTGATGACGTCTTGACATCTGAACCCAAATCCATCTAAATCAAGTCATTATATTTCATAGATTTAATTTTAACGTGAGATTGCATCCCAAATTTTAATAAGAAACATAAATGGTGAGCAATATCCCATGCAGTATCTTTAATATGCCTGCTGAGATAAACACCATAAGTGAATTAAAGAGAGAAATTCAATTTATTAACTGATTTGTTTTGAACTGACATGCCATTATTGAAGTTAATGCATTTCATTTTGAGCCATTATATATTTGTTCATCCTTATATGACGTGATACGCATGGTCGATAAAATGGCCTTTTTCATCAATTCATCTTCATGCTGATTTGTGTGCTTTGTTTCAATAGAAATTTTACTATTACAGACCAATAATATAATTGTGGTGAATGTCACCGGTGAGACAGCCTGGCCAGTAGAACGGTGTCCTCACCTGCATCTTTTATTACAGTTAGAGACCTGCAGTTCTCCAGGAACTTGGAAGAAGAGCCCTGGCTAGGCAATACACATCTGCAATATGTATGTGCATGTGACTCTGTGTGTGTGTGGGGGTGTGTTTGTGTCTGTGTGTGGGTGTGTGGGTTTGTGTCTTTCTTTTGGTGTGTGTGTGTGCTCTTGTCTGAATGTGGGTGGGTGTGTGTTTGTGTCTGCCTGGGTGTGTGTTTGTGTCTGTGTGTGGGTGTGTGGCTTCGTGTCTGTCTGTTGGTGTACGTGTGCTATTGTCTGAATGTGGGTGTGTGTTCGTGCCTGCCTAGGGGTGTGTTTGTGTCTGTGTGTGGGTGTGTGTGTGTTCGTGTCTGTGTGCGTGTGTCGGTGGCGTGTGAGTGCGTCCGTGTCTCTATGTGGGTGCGTGGGTTGTCTTGTGCTGTAAAAGGAGCAGCTCTTGCTAAGGTGACACTGCAGTCATGCATCTTGTTTTCTAGACTTTGCTCTTTTTCCAGGTCGTGTTTCTTCCCACGTCCAGACTTCTGTAGAGCACGCCTTTTCCTGGGAGTGAAATAATCACTAGCCTCATTTTCCACCTCACCGCGCAGCATTATCCTGTTCAAGTTGCAGCCGCTCAGCGACTTCCCTGCCTTCCTTCCGACACCAGGGCAGAGGTGAAGAGTGAATGGGACAGGACGCTGTGCTATGCAAAACAATGATTTCCACTGCTAATAGAAAGCTTTGGTGGGATGGTGGCATTGACACCTCAGCTGTCAGAAGGCTTGTGCGAGCGGACGCCAGCTGGAAGTGGAGATAAATGGAAACGGCTTTGATGCGTTCGTCTTTGTTTCGTGTCTCCCTCTTTGAAAACGCGTCCTTGAACACCAAAAGCAACTCTTTAGTCATCGGAGGACGAATGGTGATGGATACTTTCAAACCTCTTTTGTGTGCTCGGGCGGCCTGCTCGTCTGGAGCCGTCTTTGCAGCAAAGTACTGACCCCTAGAATGGAGATCTTACTTTCTAAATGACCCGCCGTGCTTGCAAAGCTCTTGACCTCGTCCTGGGGAGGGGTCGATGAAGAACCGGAGCGTCTGTCGCGGCTTGGACGCCTGTCACTGTTGGTTCTTCGCAGGATGTCCAAATATTTCTGCCGGTTACCGAAACCCATCAAGTCTTTAAAACGTCCTTAATGTTTGATGTACAGTAGTGGCACCCTCCAGTCAAGCTTGCTCAGTACTATGGGTGACACTTTAGAATCTGGGCATGTCGCGTAACTTTTCAATTTGGCTCTAATTAAGTCTGCTCTAAAGACTCTCCATTTAAATTGAAGCTTGGCAAACAAGCCGGCCGATCAAAAGCATTCCAGTCTGCCAAGGCGTCCTTCGAGATCCGTTAAATGGTTCTAGATCCCCTCTGCACAGCGACATTAAGCTGAGTCAGCTCTCATTTCTCTGGACGTGTAGTTTGCCAGCCTTTCACGTGGCCCATGGAACAAACACAGCACGCCTTGCAAGAAGAACCACATGCTCCAGAAAGTATGAACCGCGCCCCTCAATCATGTGGCGATGCAGTTGCACAGCTAGACTCACCTCGATGAAACGCGAAAAAGATCCACTTCGTCTTCAAACGTTTTGGTGTGAGTGTTTCGGTTGGTTTGACTAAGCCAATGAAACAGTAGCCCTCTGCACACATACGCCTCGCCCAGGTCTACTCTGCGTGGTAAACAAAAGGAAGGGTTCGTACAGTAGGGAGATGCAGCCCCATGAATGAGGTGTCCTGACTCCTGGGCAATACAACCATGTGATCAGATCATCCGCGCTGACAGGGTAAGCATCCAACTGCAGCTATGACACCAATATGCACAGGCGAGGATAACTGTGTCTTAAGTGAAATGTCAAAATGTTATAGAAAGATATATTAGGGCTCACGGCCTGCACTGGCCTCTTTCCTCTCTGGGTAGAATGCATGTATTGTACCGTGGTATGTGTTTTGACCCTCATAAATCATTCCCTACCATATTCTGTCATATTCTTTGTCAGTGGGTGATACACACACGTGCGCACACACACACACACACACAGCCCTTAAATAGATAAGATAGTTGGAGACAGTTGATTTTGAGCAGAGATACAGTGCAGGGCTGCACAATGCATCTGTTTTGGGAGTGTGGTCTTTGGCAAAGATGGTCAAAGTCATAACTAACTGCATGTGAAAAGAACTACCAAACAAAACGGACAGCTTCGTCGTAAAAACCATTCATCGTCAGACACTTTACTATGGAGAGACTGCCCCCCTCAATGGGCTTTTTAATTGTGGTACTACATTAAAGCCTCGATATGTAGTTACATATTTCATTTTAAGGTAAAGTGCTACCCCATTGCTTAAATGGCATGAATTGCCATCATATGCATATACATGCACTTCATCTTACTGTATTCCTGCCTGTGACTGCATTTCCATAAACCCAGGTGAGCAGGACAGAGAGAGAAAGCCCTGGCTCCTGGTTCTGGTCCAGGTGAACAACTGCTGCTGGGGGAGGAATATAAAGGGATGTGGCTGGGAGCGGTTTCTTCTCCCCTGGTGGTGTTTTCACTCCCCCCCCCCCCCCCCCCCCTCCACCTCCTTCCCTCTGGAGAGGGGGACGGGGGAAAGAGGCCCGCAGGCCGAGCTCACAACAGCGTGCACCGCCCGTGGTAGAAGCTGATGCTTCTGACGGAAGGATCCTGCACCTGACTGTGGCGTCTTGAGGAAAAACACATTTTCCATCGAGTTGGTGGGTGGTGACAGAGAGAGCAAGGGGCTGGGAGAGGGAAGAGAGGACATAGGGGGGGGGGGGGGGGGGGGGGGGGGGGGGTGACACTACAAGTATTTCGACATTGTGTTTGAGCCGAAAAACAATAATGCTTTATGTCAGTTTGATACGTGAGGGCAAAACAGCCATCGGTCTACTGACAAAAGATCCAGCAGGTGACTTTGACAACACAAGGGAAGTAGCCCCTGCTCGCTTTCGGACACGATATCCAGGACACAACCTGCAGTGGATTTGTTACATGAACAAATGAATTGCGCACACTCATGTCCTTGCCGATTGAAACGTTTCTCCTAAAACAATGCCTTATTCCTCCTGATGAAGGTTCCACAGAGAAGCAGGAGCATCGCCCTCCCAGGTTCCTCCGCAGGTCCCAACCCGGCCAGAGACCGGCTTTCGAAGCGTCTATGCACACAACACACACACGACTGGAGTCCGGCCGCCTGCCGGTGAAGACAGGTGCTGCACGGACGTCCGCCAGCCAATCAGGACAGCGCGTTGGAGAGGTTCATCTCCAGTGTTTGTTTGCAAGTGAGAGGTGGGGGGCGTGGCAGGAGTGGCGGAGAGAGGGGGGACGGAGGGGGGAGGGGCTGTCTCTCGTTCCGCTAATAGACCCCCCCAACAGGCGGCAAACAGCCCCACTGAGCATGTGTTCACATAGCCCTGTGGTGGGACATTGTTTGCTGCGGCCTAGTCACAATCTCTGTGATAACCTCACTTCAACCGCCGGTTTAATTGCTTTCCCCCGTGAGGGAGGGAGGAGAGTGGAAACTGAAGGACCACACGGGCTCCTATTAGATGTGTAGTGGTGCTATCGTAAAGCTTACTGCTAGCAAACTGATACTAAAGCTAAGTAGAAAAATAATTAGATTCCCTGGGAGTCCACACTTCAGTGGAGATCACCCGAATAATAATAATAAAGATGCTCTTGCGCTGGAACCTAAAATCGTCTTAATGTATCCACAGTCAGCGAGACTGCACTTTTTAACAGGAGGATGGACAAAACACCTTGTGGGTTTGTGGTTTATACTTTTCCTTTTGTGGCTTTGTAAGGTGTGCTGTCTTCTCTTTTAGTTGGTAAGAGTTGGTACTTATGTTATCGTGGATTAAGGCGCGAGCAGTAAAGGTTCCCTGTAAGACTTTTGGGACGTAATTTGTTTCACGGAATTTACTCTGTGAATTTAAACGAAACACATTAATCATACAACTTCTGTTAAATGTGCTATTTTCTAAGCAAATATATCTTCCTAGTTTACATGGCATTGTTAGATGAGTAATGTGTAAGGCAGAGAATCCTGTTATACACAGAGAAATGTCTGGATATCAACTTTAATTGATTAAACATCATAAAGCTTAAAACTCATCAAGGATTTCGAACATCACTGTGTGGCCTAGATAGCTATAATTACCTTTTTAGAAACTATAACAATAATTAATATTATAAAGATGTGAAGACTAATTAAACTCATTACTTGTAAGTGAACAGATTGCATCCTATGGGAATTTCTATAGAGCTCTTCTATTTAGCTTTCATGTCTGAAATTTCTCTTTTTGAGTCACAGTTAACGAATTGCATTCGTTTTCATCATTTCATTCACTTGTGTTCAGTTCAATTTCATCAACTACCGAAGTATAGCATCATATCTATTTTCTGGAAATATTTACAATAAAGAATGTTCCAAAGAGTTCTCCTCTGTGCCCAACTGAAGTTTGCGGCTATTTACAAAATCATCAAAAAAACAACCTGGTAAATCAAACATACAACCGGTAACAACACACTACTAATTACGACTTTACTGCGCCTACTAAAGTACATCCAAATATATCCACATCCCTTCAACATGAACTTTTGATGCAATACATAAAGCAGTGATGGATGTTGCACTTGATGAGGATGTATTCTACACCATACTAATGCACGACTGCAATTGAGATGTCACATTGTGTATATACGTAATTGAGATGTTCTTGTTGCGTTGTACAATTCCGCTTGCGTCAGGTTGAGACGCGGTTGCTAAGCAATGTGGCTTATAAGCACAGGGTGTTCCTTGACTCTGACCACCAGAATCTTGTCAGAGCTATGCCCTTCTGATCCTCGATCTTCCTCTCTACTTTCAGAATGCACTGTTTTTGACGTGGATTTGGAGAAAAGCGTGTACTGAATTAATAAAACGTAAATGTTTTGTAGTTGGACCATTTAAGAAACCAAAGTAGGAGCTCCCTCACGACCATGTAGCTCTGCAGAATGTGTGCCGTACTCAGAGAGAGCCAGGGAGGAAAGATACGGCCCCCACAAACAGGAGCGCAGCCCGAGACTTCATGATACTGATGATCATGAACCTTGCATTTCCTTTATTGCAGACTGGTCATCGAAGTAAATTCATTTCCAAGGGAGAAGTTCTATAATTCAGTATTATGGGGGTTTGGGGAGGGGGATGGAGGGGGGCAGAGTGGAGCGGGGGTGGGGGGTGGTGTGTGTGTGTGTGGGGGGGGGGGGTTGGAGTGGAGGGGTGTGGAGTGGGACGGAGGGGGTGGGGGGTGACTGTGGAGGACCACCTAAGTAGTCTTAAGGGATTTTTAATGAGAAAGTGCCAACTTTCCATCAGATCAAACAAAGTACATGTGAAAGGCAGCTAATCAGATTTGCTATGCCAGCATCCAAGTGTGACTTGTCAGCTGCACCATGCAGGACAAAAATCTGGAGGCCTTCATTTTGTCTGTCTGCAGTTCTTGTAGAGTTAGATCAAACCATGCAATTAGACGATGCATATTTTCAAACACAGTGCCAGCATTATTTATCAATCCAATGTTGCCGCAATATGCTCTGTAGCAATTGTTCTCCTGCAGCACTGCAGTTATTATTAGATTATTGTTCACCGTGCTTGGTAGCTGAGATGTGGTTACTTTACACAGTGCACTGTGAAGTACTGACGGTTCTTGACTCTGACCACCGAAACACTTTTAGAACCATGGACTTATGATCCTTGATCTTTGGCTGTACAGTGCTACATGCGCTGTATGTACGTTTCTTTGGACTAAAACATCTGCCAGAAGGGTAAAATGTCAAATGGAATGCTGTTTCCTTGTTTTTTTTCAATATTGAACTATGCAATTATCCCGATTTTCACATACTGTTCAATACTGACATTATTTTGGAATCTAATCTGCGTCAAGACAACGGTGCATCCTCGTGATAATTCTTCGTCAGAATCTGACAAGACTCCGAAAAAAGTGACGTCCTCCGATCCGATCGTCGGATTCCCGGAAACCTCTTCACCCCAAGCTTCACCCCACGATGCCTTCTCTCGGCTTACGTGGAGATGCCCCATGGCGTCTGGTAGGCGTGTGGGTTCTGTTCTGCCCGGTACGACTAGCTGCCCTCACCCCCCCCACCCGGTATATCAGAGGCCCGGCGTCCTCTCTGTTTCAGTTAGCAGACTCATCCTTAAGGGTGCCGACTATTGATCTGTTGTCTGATCTTTCATGGAGTGCACTCAATTCCAGGCTGATAGACTACAATAGCAAGCCCAGCATAGAGCCCAGAGATCCCGCAGGGAGAATGTGGTGCTTTATCGGGGGAAATATCTCTGAATGCCAGAGAGCCTAGTGACTTTAGCCTCAAGGGTCAGATTTGTCGCCGTCAGCTCTCATCCCAACATTGATGCTGAGCCTTGATACACCCCTTCAACCCTGAACAGTCCAACATGCCATCACTGAGAAACATACTATTGAACACGCGTGTAATTGTGTTGTCGTGCACACCAGTGGGGAAACATGTCAAGGACATTTTTGGTATGGATTAGTTGTTATTGATTAACATGTGTGGATACATGGCAACACAAAACGCCAGACCCTTCTAGAAGCACGCTCCAATCCCAATGTAGCATGGATGTGGTTTCCACTTTCAATTCTACTGGTCCGAAGCTTCCTGCTGAAACCATATGGACCCGGTGTCCAGGCTATTGATGCTACAACCGAAGGCATTTCACGGACTGTTGATATTTTTATTGATGCAGTCTCCATGCTAGACTGGGGATTAGAATCCATCTATAAAACCTCCATCCCTCATGCGTCCTTATCCTGCAGCTCTTTAACAAAGGCTGGATCTGTTTCACCATGCTGACAAGGACCACAGTGGGCAGTAACTCTTAGCCTACTGTAGGTAAAGTCTACCACACTGTTGGCATGACCAGACTGGTTCTGGACTGGATTTGATGTCCTGCAGTTTTGTCCATTTAGAGTGTCTGTAAGCTAGTTAGGCAGAAAGAAACCATCTATCACCAACATATGTTTATTTAGCCAGACAAAGCTTTTATCCAAAGCAACATAACGTCCTTGAATAGTGCACACACTATTTTTATAGTACAGTGGTAAATCAAGGATCAAGGTGCATAGTTCTAACAGTATGTTGGCGGTCAGAGTCTGTATTTATAAGCAGCATCGCAAAGTAACCGCTTCTCTGATAACAGGTGAAGTGAAAAAAAGAACATTACAGTATACGGTTCTACTACAACAATGCTACAGTGCAATAATAACATGTTGATTGCTTAAGTAGAATATATGGAGACTAAACAAGAATGAATGGAAAGAGCAGCGATTTCTTGTACGTGACATGTCTTTGACAAGATGATATAAAGAGGCCTAATGAGTCTCAAATACAAAAAAGAAGAAGCAATATTACTGCTCTTGACTTGTATGATTAGCTGTTGGGGTGTAATTAGACGGCAGTTCGTGATGTTATACCAAGGTACTGTATTTTTATTATAAAAAAATGCTTTGACCATAATCAAGGTCAGCTTCGAAAGGAGTTTAATCTGTTACTGTCAGACACATGACAGATACTGGCACGTCAGTTAATTGCTTCTTTAGAAATCGGAAAAAGAGGTGCTTTGAAATGACTCACCTGCAAGGATGAATCTTATAAATTGTGCTGAAGTCCATGAGTACGTAAGATCCTATGCGCTCTCTGTGTTCAGGGCTGATATCTCAGGTTACTTACATTTACATTTAGTCATTTAGCAGACGCTCTTATCCAGAGCGACTTACAGTAAGTACAGGGACATTCCCCCCGAGGCAAGTAGGGTGAAGTGCCTTACCCAATGACACAACGTCAGTTTGCATGACCGGGAATCAAACTGGCAACCTTCGGATTACCAGCCCGATTCCCTCACCGCTCAGCCACCTGACTCCCGACTTGCGATTGTTGTTATACGATTTTGCATATCAGACAAGCTGCCACTATGAGTCCAGGTATTGATGGAGAGAGACTTCTACATGAACCTGGGGCTTAGGTCTACCTTCATGCAAATAAATTATCTGAGAAATCCTAGGCACAGACACTTGACCAGATCTTGATATTATAAGCCAAACAAGTCTCCTCTTTAACCAAGAGGCATAAAGTATAAATGCAGCACATATGTAATGAAAACAAATTAGTTTCTTAATTCAATGTTTTGCAGCACACTATTACAAACAATCTATGCAAATATCACTTTCAGAGGGACCTGTTCCTTCTGTGAAAATACAAACGTCTTCGAATTGACTGCTGGCCCTTTTAATCAAGCTCTCAGTGCTGTGTTTTGTTACAGGCTTGACATGTATTCATGTTTGCAAAGTAATCTTCTAAACATTGAATATGAGCAGGTCTTTACTCGTGTCACCAGGAGTAAGGAGTCACGCACTCTCAGCAAAGGAAAATCATTCACGGTTCTGTCAATATACTGTTTCAGCCTCTGGTTGATGCGAAAAAGGCAATTGTGTGTATGTACAATCGCTGGCTGCAGTGTGCCTAACACAAGGTGTTTGATAGAAATTGAAAAGTAAACCAGTCTGTCTGTTCCTCACCTGTCACAGAGATTGTCTTCTCTCTCTTTCTAACGAGGACAACTCTCTATACTATCTGGTGCCTGCTTACTCCTCTGTCAAAGTATTGTGTATCTTTATATACGGTCTCGGTGTGGACTGTTACTCACAGAAGTCACTGAGCAACCTTTTGTATTCTTCTTTTTATAGACAACGATGTTTATTGAAATGCCCTTCAGCTCTGGCAAAGAAGTCATGATGAAAAAACTTTCAACACAACTAAAAGTAATATAGCGGGGTGTGGATCAATAGAGCGAATCATGTCATGTTCCTGTCGCATCGCTAACGGCACAAAAAGGAGATCCTCCTACAGGGTGGGAAGACATGGCAGACGAAGGGTAACAAGCAGGGAGGTTAAAGGTCAGCTCCAGGGAGGTTAAAGGTTAGCTCCAGGGAGGTTAAAGGTTAGCTCCAGGTCATTAGTGAGTCTGTCTGGGTCTGGGAATGAAGCGGGCTGTTGTTTCGGTCCGATATAGTTCAGTAGAAGGTTTTACAACTCACCTGTAATATATGTCAGTGTAGAAAAGTTTTGAAAACAGCTGCAATATTGTAGTTCAGTACGGGCAAGGTTCAATACATACCTGTAATATTTACAGTTGCATTTTATTAATTTAGCAAACGCTTTTGTCCATGATGAATAACAAATGCTGCATGTAGAAAGAATGGCAGAAAATCAACAATCAGAGGTGTATAGTTCTAATTTTATTTTATTGGTCAGACTCAAGGAACAGTCAGTCAGGCACAACGCGAAATAATCTCTGGTGCCAGACAAGGTGAATACAGTGAACTACAGTGAAACAATAACAATCTTAGATAGATAAGTTCAGGTTCTATAACACAGCTGGAATTTACTTATATTATATACTTATACAGATATATTCCAGATAAAGGCCCCGCCTTTGAATGGACGGGCCTCACGGTCTAACAAAAGCCAACATCACAGACTTTAGCTTGTCAAGCAAGTTAGCTGCAACATTATTTAGAAAGACAGAGTTTGTCAGAGGTACCTGGCACTGGAACTGGAAGGGAAAACATTTATGATCTTCCGGATTTTACAGTTGACATTTTCTTAATTTATTGACGCTTTTAGCCAAAGCAGCGTAGACATATTGCATATAGAAAGTACAGTGGAAAAGAAATGATCAGAAGTGCATAGCTCTGCAGTGGTCAGAATCAAGTGTCTGCATTGACTGAACACATCACAAAGAAACCACATCTGGGCTAACAGGGGCAGTGGGGGCAGTTGGGAAATAAAGAAGACAGTCTGTTGTACATTCTAAATGCACTTTTTGTACTTCCTTTGGACAAAAAAAACGTCTGCTAAATGAATACAATGTAGAATGGAAGTGGTACATGTACTGGTGGCTGTTTGAAGGTATAAAGGGATGTCTCGGCCCAGGCCTGTGAGGTGGTGTCCTGCAGGCACAGCGGTCCTGTGGGGAGCGGCGAGGAAGGCAGAAGAGTGAAATAGCTGGAGCTGAGCCGCACAGGAGTTAGAGCAGAAGCTTTTCCACACATCTCACACTCGTTCCGTTTCGAGTGTGAGTCAGGTCGACGCTCCGCCGAGACATAATTGGCAAACAAAAGCAGGAAGGATCCAACGAGCCGACAGCGTGTGGATGAAGCAGAGGTAGAGATGACATGCACACGCACGCACACGCGCGCACACACACACACCACACACACACGCCAGGTGAAAAGTGAGCGAAGTGTCTTCTAATGACTGTATCTCTCTCTGAAACAAGCACACCGTCATTTCTCTGGGTTTAGACAGATTAAAGGAGCGCTTTTGATTAATTGGTCTCTCCGACGCTTCTTTTAATGAACAGAGAGATCGGACCACTGGGGCAAATTAGCTTGATCCTCTTTTTCCAGAACAAAATTAATGAAAGCCCAAAGGATACGCTGAAGTGTGCCACAGATTCATACCCATGTGTGGTTAGCATAAGGCAATGTTAGCAACTATTTAAATATTTGAACTAAAGTAAGGGGAGAAAGCGAAAGCCTTTAGCTTTGCTGTACTCATTTGTTGTGCTTAACGGGCCAAGGAGGCTTCAGTCAGAAATGTTGTATTTAATTAGCTGAGGAAAGCTCAATAGTCATTTGCACTGGCATATCTAGAATTAGCAGCTGGCTGTGACAGCTGGCTCTACAGTCTGATTTGTCTGAGTTAAAATGGTCTACATGGTTTGTCACGGCTGTCATGTCACAAACACCTATTATAACCTCCAGCTTTTCCTCACCAGGATGCTATCCACAAACATTGGAGTCAGTCCCTGGCCACACAGAGTTTTTGTCAAACCCCATGAAGCTGTGAATAGAGAGAATGGGGGTTTAGAGCATGTGTGTGTGTGTGTGTGTCTGTGTGCGTGTGTTTGTGTGTGTGATAGAATGTGAATGCAGGGATTGAACAGGGGAACTGTCGACTGATTTACGCATCTCAGTACACAGCCTTCCAGGCAAATGAGCAAATCCTCTTTTGTCTGCGATTGGATGAGATCTATCATTAACTTGTGTTTTATTATGCATAAACAGGAATTCAAGCTACAGAGAGCTACAGTACTGTCCAAATGTCCCTGGCTGAGGGCTGTGAAAGCTTCAGCCAAGTTTGATATGGTGGGTAGCCTTTAGCTACACAATTTGGACTCACAGTAAACTGCTTGATTGTTGCATGGTTTACAGGACTGGCAGAAGTCACAGAGATGCAGAGTAAAGGGAAGTGAATATGCCAATTAGCAGAGCCTGTACCCTCGGTTTAGCTTTCTGTCTCTCAGTTTCTATCTCGTGTGGATCTACACATCGACAGTTCTTCTCCACCCTCTCTCTCTATCTCTCTCTCTCTTTCTCTCTGTTTCTCTATTCCTCCCCCTTTTTCTTCTCTCTTTTTCACTCTCTGCCTTTACTCCCTTTCTCTCTCTTTGTCTCAGTTTTTCTCATTTTCTCTGTAATTTCTCTTTCTTTCTCTCTCTCACTCCCTCCCTCTTTTTCTCCCTCCCTCTTTTTCTCTCTCTCTCTCCCCCAGCATTCTCTCCTGTGATCTCCCTCTCCCGCCTCTCTGTCCCTGATCTCATGCCCCTTTCCTGCAGGGCCCAACATGGAGGTGCTAATCCCCCGCCTCCCCCAGGGACCACACGGGCCCCGAGCTCATCCCTCGCCTCCCCCAGGGACCACACGGGCCCCGAGCTCATCCCTCGCCTCCCCCAGGGACCACACAGGCCCCCAGCTAATCCCTCGCCTCCCCCAGGGAACCACACGGGCCCCCAGCTAATCCCTCGCCTCCCCCAGGGAACCACACGGGCCCCCAGCTCATCCCTCGCCTCCCCCAGGGACCACACGGGCCCCCAGCTCATCCCTCGCCTCCCCCAGGGACCACACAGGCCCCCAGCTAATCCCTCGCCTCCCCCAGGGAACCACACGGGCCCCCAGCTCATCCCTCGCCTCCCCCAGGGACCACACGGGCCCCGAGCGGCCCTCAGTCAAAGTCAAGGACGCCGGTGAAACCCCGGTGTCTCCACGTGTCACCTCCCACGCCAGCCTGCTGGACTCTCTGCGTAGCGGCGTGATCGTACTGGATCCAGCCGGAGAAGAGGAAACGGTTTGCGGACACGATCGGTCAATGCGCATGCTCTCCAAACCCGATTGGCCAGGAGGCCGCATCCTGCAATCTGGAGGTGTTTCCGTGGTCGAATGGAGTCACACGTGTCAATCAGTGTGAGTGCAAAGATAAGTGGCACCACATGGGCCGAGCCCTTGTCACATTGGCCTGAGTTTGAATCCGGCCCGGGGCCCTTTGCTGCATGTCATTTCCTCTCCCTGTCATTTCCTGTCAAATTACAAGAACAAATTACAATTTAAAAACAGTTACGTATATATGTATAAAAAGCAGAAAATCCTCCCAAAATATACCTTCAAAAAAACAGTGGTCCGTCTAGCTCTATACTGAGATATCGGAAAGTTATTTAGATGTAGACTGAGTTTTATAAGACGTCCATGAAAAGCATTCCGGTGTTTTGATATTGTGGGCTGGAGTGTGGATGAGGAGGTTGTTTTGAGATGGTGGTGCAGGTGTCAACTTGTGTTTCCCGCATTCAAAAAAGAAACCTTTAGCTTTACCCATTCAGGAAGAACACTTGGAGCTCTCGACTGCAAGGTTAGCAGCGGGTTTGGATGTGGGGAAGCAGCATCCAGTGTGGATGAAAGACCATGAAATGAATAGAGAGAGAGAAAAAAAACACTTCACAAACAGAGAGGGAGCCCAAAAAGAAAGCGAAACTCCATTTCAAACACATGACCAAAGTCTTAGACATCAACTAAGCAAGCATGAAAGGCAAGAGAATAGAAAGGAGTACACTGGATGCCTCTTAAATCACACTTTAGAGTTGTAGGTCAAAAATCAAGAATAGAATGGGAAAGGCCACTTCTATAGTACTGGTGATGAAATGGCAAACTTGTGTCGTGGCTATTCCAGGTGAGACCTGTTTCTAAATAACTAGACCCATGTTGCACTGTGGACCTAACTCAGCCTACTCTGGTGTGAAATTACATACGCAACCTTGAAATGATTCTCACAATAACAGATGGTCTTAACACTGTAGAGAGATGGGATTTGCCCCCTTGAAGGAGAAATAAGGTAAAAATAAATGAAACTTTGATTAGAAAATGACACCTGGGGGTTAGTGACAGGTGACAGGCTACAGAGGTCTTTCACAATCTCCAAAATGGTTGGAAATGGATTTCATCATCGGCTGATGAAGATTAAAAATGTTCCTCCTGCCTGTCTTCTGTTTTAATTATGTTAGTTGTATTTGGAATTCGTTATTTGTTTAACATGAATATGGCATGAAACAGATTACGAATAAAAACAGTGTTGGTTTCAAATGTATCTCGGATTGCATTATTTAAACAAAGCACAGAGCTGGGAAGATTGAACAAAAGGAGCTTTAACTTATATTTAGCAGGGCGTTGATTTATGGCGCTTACATTTACATTTAGCAGACGCTCTTATCCAGAGCGACTTACAGTAAGTACAGGGACATTCCCCCAAGGCAAGTAGGGTGAAGTGCCTTGCCTAAGGACACAACGTCATTTGACAGGGCCGGGAATCGAACCAGCGACCTCCTGACTACAAGCCCGACTCCCTCACTGCTCAGCCACCTGACTCCCGCTTCATCACATGGAACAGTATTCTTATTAAAGTTTGAGCCTAAGTTCTGCCTCCTGTTTTATATCTGGGTGAACTATTGTTCAGTGATTGATAATTATGCTCATACGGCACAGTGCAGCTCTGAATATGAAATGCTAATAGCGTTGACATGCGCTCGAACTTTCCTGTGCTGTCTCAACAAAACACTGAACATCACAATGAGTCGGACGACTTCCGACGGCTGAAATCTATCCTCGTCGGTCTTCTCACAGAGCGTACTCGTTTCGTCCCACCAACCTCTAAACGGACACGCACCTTTCCTTTCCCTCACATGAACGGGTTCCTGAACCAGCCCACTGCGGAGCGCTAGCAGGCAGGCACGTGTGGATAGGCCGAGCCTAATGATCATTAGGGGAAGAGCAAGGTAACAGACCAGCTTCCACAAAGGCTCTATTTATAGAAGATCCAGAGGCTCTCATCGCTCGGCCTCCAGGGAGGAAAAACAAAGTCATAGATCAGCCTTGGGGAAGTAATTAGGACAGAGATTTAACGTGAATAATGCAGACCTCCTGAAGTATTGAAGTCACCTAAGGTTTATTAATTAAGTGATAATCTGGTGAATAGGTTGCTGCATGTATCTCTTAGTTGCCAGATCAATTATTCAAGGAGAACGGAGGCACACGGCGAGATAGCGCTCTGCTCTGCATGTCATCAGTAGTCTCGTTATGAGATGATTAAACGTGTTCGGCCGTTCAGTAGTGGCATGTCAGCACTGTGGCCGCACGGCGGCCATGTTTCTGGTCCACAAAAGTGCAGGGAGGTGTTTTACTTTCTTTAAACCAGTTTTACTCGTGAGAGCAGTGGGCACACATGGATGCAGGCATAGTCGTGCGCAGAGCAATACAAACTAGCTCTCTCCTGTGTCTCTCTCGCTCTCACCCACACACATAGAGAGGTACACACACACAGAGAGAAGTACACGCACACACTGTGTAAGGCCTACAAACAAATGCAGCATACAATATTTGAGTTCACTGGTGTTGGCTTGATAAGGCAATGTTTTTGTACTTTAAGTCAAGAGTTACAAGTCTGAGTGTGATGTGTGCGTGTGTGTGTGTGTGTGTGTGTGTTTCAAAGAGTATTTTTTGTTTGCTGTTACAGTTCAGAAGCAGATGGAATGACTTGAGGCGATTGAGGTTAAAATTCTGTGCAAACCAATGCAGGGTGCCCACAGACTGCAACAATAGACAGAAAGGCAAGGCACTGTACACATAAACACGTTTTATGAGTTGTTTAGTTCCTTCTGCTATATAGGATTTATCCAATCTAGGTTCTTGACAGAAAAGCGCTTTTTCATGTAATCATTAAGTCCCAGATGGAGATAAGAGAGGTATGGTTTAAACCCAGCTATGTTTTTTTTTGATAGGATATGAAATCAAGAGTGGAATCCAAATGCACAGAAACACAATTTGCTATTTATTCATACTCTTTCACTCTCTCTCTCTCTCTCTCTCTCTCTCTCTCTCTCTCTCTCTCTCTCTCTCTCTCTCTCTCTCTCTCTCATTTTGTCTCTCTCTTTTTCTCTCATGATTGCTGTTTCTCTCTGTCAAACACAAACTGTACACACAAATGTGCACTTCCAATTGTTGTATACTCCAAGTCATTAACAGCCATCTTTACAATGGGAACTATCTAGTCAGCTTTAGTTCAGTCAGCGTTTCCACCGCTTGGAATAATCGCAGACAGCCGCTCTGGCTAAAAGGCTTGATTTGAATACTGTCTACTCAGAAATGGCTGTCTCTTTATCGTCAAGATTTTACGTGGCAAAATGGGTTTGGTCTTGATGACTCTCTAGCCATTAACATTATACCAGAGGCGCAGGGTCAATCAATACAGCTGGATCTGTCCTTTCAGACAATGCAGAAATGTTCAGAATCGATTCTCCCATGTCATCGCCTTTCCTTTACATCCGGAGGGCTACGGTACGACGTGACAAGGCCCCCCAGCCGAAGGCCCCCTCCGGGAGACATCTCTAAAGCCTGGAGGGATTTGTGTATCCAGGTGACTTGGATGAACTGGGCTGGAGACAGCTTCACAGCTCTGGGCTCTCCAACCCATTGATTCTCATTTTTGGATTCTTCTTTACTTGTCACCACGAGGAGATTAGGGCGGTGAGTTACGCTGAGGAACCCGTAAACCCGGAAAATACCTACCCTGTTGTGTTGTGTTTCTGTCAAACAGAAGAGACACGGCGTGACTTCTCGTGTCCTGACTCGGATCCCCTCTGACTTTCTCCGAGTGATTTATTTGAGCTTAGGGAACGTCGAACGAGGTCAGGACCTCTGCTACCCTCATCACACTTTGCCGTTCGGACCCAGAAGACGCTTCGAATGCGCAGATCTCTCAAGACGCTGAGTTCGAGATTGCCTGCGTCCGCGGGTGCACGTCGTAAAAGTGGGAATCTTTGAAGCTTTTATGATTTTTTTTGGTGTCTGATGAGCGTATTTGCAGAAACCCATCAATTGTATCTGATTTCAAATATAGCAAAGGCCAGCGATTCGTCCTAAGTCAAGACCATATTTCATCAAGATCCAACCAAAATGAAAACATTCTACATTCTCTGCTCTGAAGCAGACCTGTGATAGATTTTAAACGTATGTTAATTGAATTCATGGGTCAAGGTCCTACTGAAAAACAAGCCTGAGGTAAATAATCTGATTAAAATAGTGAATTCAACCACACACGCTTGTAAACAGAGACCCTAATTAGCTGGACTGCCTTTGCAGTAGATAATGTCATGCTGAAAGGCTAACCTAAGGTAGTTACTCTAAAATTAACTGCTTAGATTTCCACTCAGATCACACCAGTATCTCTACAGTCTTTCCCTTCCTGTCTTTAACAGGGCCAGTCATCAACCTCCAGGAAGTTTGTGTCAACAAATATCACCTAGTGTACCCAAACTATCTGATGCATCTATTTAATCCGGTTCTCAGCTCTGAACCTCAATGTCTGCAGTGGTATATAAAAAAAGATAATGACCACATGCTGTCTAGGAAGCGGGGCTCTTAGTGAACTTATGATTGAGAACAGTACAGAGAGGGTAGGGTAAATCACAAGGTTCTAGAAGAGAACCTAGGACCCTTCTGAGGTGGATAGGATGGTGGATGTTCTTTTGGGGCTGACCACTAAGGGTGGTTTCTAAACCAAGCAGCATGGCCTCTGGTACAAAGCTAAGAGCTTCCCATGGCATGCTTTGTTGACACTATCTAAGTTGCTTTGGCAACACCATGGGGAAATGACAAACATTTGATGAGGAATGTTATTTTTATTGTGACATTGAATCGCAAACATAATTTGCTCTTCGAACTTACCCAACACAGACACCATAACTGGAATCTGTCTCATTTTGTTGTTATTGTTCAAATAATGACCGTGGGTCTTGGAGAGCTTGGTGTTGCAGATTGTTGTTTGTCATTTAACAAATATGAGGCCTTCTTTTTGAGGGTCAGATATTGATTGCTTGTCATACTCCCAGAGTTTCTAAAATGTCTGCATTTTTTTTCTTCTTTCTGTTATGTTGTGAAAATCCTTAGGCCGTTGAGAGATCGATCGGTTTGATCAAATTCAGACCAGCCAAAAGGAGAAATCTGTCATCGGATGTCTCACAAAGAGGGCTGTAAGTCTTACTTATCATTCCAGACCACGTCTTATATGACAAAACATTTAGAAGCAGAATGAACAAAGGCCAGTTATTGCAGACGATGATACAATATGTTTGCTTTAAGCTTTAAAATAAAAATACAATTCTTTTCATTTTAGACAAGATTAGCTGACTCTTAAACTAATCGTGTTTTTCTCCTGGACTCATATTTGCACTCAACATGTCTGACAATGCACGACAGAGATCCAATACTGATTTTAACGTCTAGCCTCTCTGTTAAAAGGGTGAATCATTGTGTTCTGTTGATGATCTAATATCTCATAAATTCATTTAGTTAAGATTGGAAAATGAACAAATATTTGGCTGGAGACCTAATGTGAATCCTATTTTCTGAGCAAACATTCTGAGGAGTAATTAGATTGAAGCGTTGGCTTGGAGGAGGCAGTTTGAGAAATGACTTCACAATAACAAAACCCTCACTGAGTGCTTGCAATCAGTAGCCAGCATGTGTTTTCTTGAATATCTGTTATAGAATAGATACAGATATATTTCAGATTGTGTGAATGTTAATATCGCTACTAATAACTATACCAGTATTACTTGTTATTATGCATTTTGTGGGAAGGAATACAGTAAAGAAATCTTATCAAGCAAACTTTACTGAGTGTGTCATGATCTGGCCATCTAAGAAGGCTAAGCTCTATTTCCTACTCGAAGGTAATAGCATCATAACGGAGCCGAAAAACAAAAACGACCCAATAAAATTCCTTTATTGAATTTACCGTGATGGAAGCTGATGAAACTTTTATTATTCTCATGTCCGTTATGGACAGAGAGAGAGATAGAGAGAGAGAGAGAGAGAGAGAGAGAGAGAGAGAGAGAGAGAGAGAGAGAGAGAGAGACAGAGAGAGAGAGAAACAGAGAGAGAGACAGAGAGAGAGACAGAGAGAGAGAGACAGAGAGAGAGAGAGAGAGAGAGAGAGAGAGAGAGAGAGAGAGAGAGAGAGAGAGAGAGAGAGAGAGAGAGAGAAAGAAGATCAGCACTGCGGTTATGATTTTGAAAGAGAAAATAAAATAGGCGCTCATTCAAGACGAAGCAGATTTATGAGCTAATGGGTTTTGGGTATGCGAGCTCCTTAGCACCCCTCCCCCCCAGCCCCCTTCACCAACGCACGCACACACACACACCTCACACACTGCGCCCACCCACCCTGCCTACACACCCTCAGGGGCTTCAGCAACGCTAGTGCCATGGAATCAATGTGTTATCTCTATTTAAATACTCATAAAAACCTGGTCCCATTTACCTGAATTTATGGATTCGACAACACACCCAAGGATTTATGTTCAATATTGCCGCAGATGTATTGATCGTCTCATCGGTTTGGGTCCATGGTAATAATTAAGGGATATTTCTGTGCCTGTTTTAAATCCTGCTAGCAGCTGCATGTGAAATTAGAGAATAGGTTACTATCTGTCATCGCTTGCAGTAAACAGTTTCACACAGCCAATAAGGACTAAATGAGATTACTTATTGACAGCCAGGACTGGGATGGATCGAGATATGTTTACAAAATGATGTTAAATCAAGATCCTGATTTGTTTGTTTGTGATCTTATTTGTATATTTTTAATGCTAATGTTTGGTTAGCTGAAAAGCTACCCTACTTCTTGGTATGTGTTATCATAAAATCAAAATGTATTTGTATAGCCCTTTTTACACGCAAGCATGTCACAGAGGGCTTCACATACGCCCATAGAACTGCCCCTCAACCAACCTAAACCCTCAAAGAAAACAAGGAAAAACTCCCAGAAAAACTCACTAGAGGAGAAAAATTGGAAGAAACCTTGGGAGGAGCAATTCAGTGAGGGATCCCCTCCTCCAGAGAAGGTTACACTTCCCAAACACACGATACATGGTCCATTGTGAAATAGAATGATTAACTAAAGTTTAAATGTCACCTATACTTATCAGTTGGCACTAACATTATGCTAAAAGATGGTAAAGATAAACATAAATGGGATTTTATAGGGACAAATTAACAGAAAAGCCGACAAGTTAATTCCAGTGCCTAAACCAGACACAGTTTCTATCTAATCTATTGGATCCTGCACAGGCAACTAACTTTGTTCTTTGACAGTTGGAATTCACATAGATGTTTGCAATGACTGGTGGGTGCCAAGATCAGCCTCACAAACTAAACTAATTTATAGTCAGCCTGGCATGAAAATGGCTTGCCAATATTTGAAAATGCCGAATACGATTTTTTTGTCTTATGAATATTTACCATCAGACAGCCATTGAATCTTTCTAGGTACATTATCTTTATTATTCTCTGCAATGTTTTTTTATGAGGTTTCACCGTGTTTGAGACATTTACAGATTCACCGAAAAACAATTGCTGTGGGAATGAATAAATAATTGTTGGGATCCATGAAAAACAAACAAGAAATAAATGCAAATGTAACGGAAGAGGAAAACATATTTATTCAGCTGACCGCACAAAACACTGAAACATCTTTCTTTACAAAGTTAACACATTGATTGGATTCTCAGTTCATCCCATTACTCCAGAGACAAAGGTTGGCAGTCTGATAGACGATGTTCCCTCTCCCTGACAGACTGTAAACTGTGTTGTGGCACGAAATAGGTTTCTTTACATATTAATTGTCTCTACCAGCTGGCGCAAGGAGGAATGTTCCAGACACAGCAGTGAGTGCAGTCCATGCAGCGTCATTAGTATCACCTACAGTTCTCCTCCACCACTTCTTCAGCCTATCGATGACACGCACTCCCTTTGTTCCAGAAGGAGTGTCTATCCTGAAGGAAGGCAGCCGAGCTGCTGTTGTTCCGTCTAATGTTTTGGGGTTTGCGTAGAAACTCATCAAGCCCAATGTAATGTATCCTTTCATCTGTCTTGAAACGGAGCTCATCCTTCTTAAAAAGTGTAACATTTACATTAAGTGAAAACCATAAAAATGCAAATGCGGCACAGACCAAACTCATCAGGGATTTACAAGATTGACAAGTCGGAGAGCTAGTCGCTCAAACGTGAGTTTTTGTGCCTAAAGAGGATGCGGTTATTCAGCTTCATGTTGTGCAGGAGGCAGCAGGCATATGCCAAGTACAGCTGCTGCCTCTCTGGAGACTTCAACTCAGCTGTGCGGTCTGAAATCTCTCCCCACGACAAATAAGACAGCTGCGAAACATGGTTGGTTCGCGGCGATGCTCTTGACAAAGGCTGGGTAGCAATGTGAAGAGATTACAGGCACTGGGGGTTTTTCTTCCCAATTCCCAAATAGTTAACACGGCCGTCAAATCTATATTCAGACGTGTGAACACCCTCATGATAACAGAGGAGGAGGAGAGATTAGTCTTCTTTTTTTTTTATCCGAATCGTTCAAGAATCGATTGCTCTCCGTCTTGCTGAAGGGCGTTCTGAGATCCTGAAGATGGGTTTGACGTGTGCTCGGGATATTTACACTCAGTGGGGATCTCATTTGGGGTCTGACACAAAGCCGCCCTCCTAAATACACGCCCACGTGCGCGCACACACACACACTCGCCTGCTCTTGTCCACAGTGGAAGGGAACCTAACATTTGCCTTGGATCTATCCATTTAAAGATGTCACCTCGCAGATTACCTATCGTCTCATGAAGCGAGGGTAAATATTGGAGAGACATCTCGCAGCATTAGCTGGTGAGTCGTAATCAGTTATAATCAGTTTGCCGAAGCAGGGTGAAGGTGGTTGCAGTCATTTCGAGGAGAAGTCGCCCTGTGTGAGGTACAATTTCACAGAGCCTTTCTCCCAACAATCACCAAAAGAGCAATGTGCGGTGGATTTTCACAAACCCCCCCCCCTCGCTCGCACACTCACGCACACAAACGCACCCATCTGAGTGCCGTTATTTACCATGCTACTAGCATTTTCTAAAGCGGTGTTTGCCACCCATCTAATACCTACCACTGCTACTTTTAATGAAAAACGTAGTTCGCCTTGAATCAAAGGCGAATGACGGGTCACTCCACTCCGAGTCAGTGTGCGAACATGAAAGCATCCGCTCAGAAATTAACATCCCTGCTCTCAGGAGCCCCCGGGGTCAGCCTGCAAGTCTTCTCATCAGTGACCAGTCAGGCTCTAATCATCTGAAAAGCATCCCTCAGACTATGAAACAGAAATGAATAGACTGGTCTCTTCTACCCTGTTCTCAAAGCTGGATTCATACATATACAGTTCTTTTTTTTGTTTCAATCAAATTAAATATTAAGTTAAATAACCCCCCTGAAAAAAAGTATTCAATAAGACTCGGATTAAACTGTCAATTAAAAGGGAGAAAGAGCAGATAAATGGGATAATTGGGTGAGGGGAATTTTTGGGCAAGTGCCTGTGTTCCCCTAGGATCAATAATGCACAGTTTAAATTGAAACGCGCTCATCCTGAACTGTGGAATGGTTTCGTAATCTAATGTCAGCTGGGTGCAAATCTGCTTCCCGTTGGTGAGGACGGAGAACGTAGGAAGCATTCAGAAAGCGTTATGAGGACTTCTACGGTGTGCGAAAGTGAAATCGAACACGAATGTGTTGTCGCGGGGCTGGATGAACTTTTTAATGAGCGGAGGGCGTTCGAGGAGGACCGCCCACAGGACAAATACTGATTACTTCCTGAGGGCGGGGCTGATAATAATCACTTCCTGTGGGTGAAGGTCACAACTTCCTGTGGGTGAAGGTCACACCTGGGGGTTGCCGTGGAGGCGCCCGTCTGCAGGATCAGTCTGCTCTGCCGTTTACAGGTGGATCAGAGACCCGGCCAAGGGCTCAGCCTGGAGACACTGACCGCTCCGAAGCACTGGCAGTCCTATTAGCCAGCATTAAGTCCACTCCTTATGTTAGCAAATGATCTCTCGCAGCACTCTCGACAGCTGCCGTAGCTTCCGAAGGCAGCTCGCAGGCAAGAACCTAACCGGCCTCCGTTTACGTCGAGCAATCCAAGCCCCGGAACATTTCAGATAAATGGGCAACATGAGTCTGAGGTAAGATTCTCAGCGTGAGGAAGGACAAAAGGAAGCCATACCAAATGAGAGACAAGACGACTGACAGTATGGCGCTGAAAAGCACACAAAGGCAATTTATCAATTTTCTATTCAATCTCACCCCCTGGATACCAAAGGCACTATTCTGCCTTCCTGCTTTTCTTGCGAGACACCATGTAAAATTGATCAATACCAACATGTCACAGGAGGCAGACAGACGTGGAGAGACGGAGTGGCAGGTAAACTGCTGTCTCAGTGCACCGATCATTACACCTTGTGGAGACAAGGTCACACTTTCTGTTCGTACCATTTTCTTTCTCGAAAGTACGCAGGCTTCAAAATTGTTGTTGAGTTATGCTTGATAATTGGTTTGTGAATCATCAGTTTGACATGGCTCGAGTGCAATGTTTCCGATTCGAAAGTAGAAAGACGTGAAGGTTTTATGACAATCAGGAACTAATAAATGTTTTGCAACCCTACAGATTCATGCGCACGATGACGAAGGCTCGAATGTCAAATAGTCATTTGCTGTAGACGTACAGCACGCAAAAACATCACCTCACTGTGCGAAAACAATGATGAAACCCGATGTCATGAGCGCTAAGCACCTTCCACAGATGGAAATCCAAACCTTGTCGCCATTTCCTGCTTCAGGCGTAAAACAAATAAATTATCAATACTCCGCTGGGAGGGCAAAAACAAACCCGCCAAACAAAGCAGAGAACAATTGTTCTGGAAGAATCAGTAGGTAGATTCCCCTTACCCCTCCCCTCGCCAGCCCCTGGAGTGAGACCAGCGGAGACAGAAATCAGTCAGATGTAACTGATGTGGACATCAGGTGGAGGATCCACTTACAGCTCGTCTCAGTTGAGTTCCTCTTGACTGCTGGAGCACGCCGCCTCGCTGTCATGCTTCTGCGAGACAGTTCTATTCCTCCGGCCTCCGAAGGGTGCTCAACAGTGACTAAACACTCCCAAATGACCTTATCAATTGTTTTATTATTTCTCTGGTGCTAGACAAGGTGGCAGAGACACATTTTCATTGTGTAGCTTAAGTCTGAATCCCCTTTTTTTAACCGGGAGATTCCGCCTAGCTGATTATTAAACCCATGAGAATGTCAAAAGATGCTCTAAGAGCACATTTGAATGCTGATTTATGTTTCTGCCGTGATTTAGCTGTCTTTTATAACCTTGATGCATATTTTTTTTCTTCATAACTTTTCATTATTTCATGCACTCAGTGATAGGCCAAGGTCCTTTGCTGATTCAGTACTGCCTGGGCCTATTTCTAGTTAATTACATCACATCAACACATGAATGCACACCATTAGTGGAGGCTTACTTTACTCTCTGCAAACGTTCAATATAGGCCCTTCATATCGGGCGTACGGGTGAAATTCAAAGGAAACGCACACAGCTTTCCCTGTTAGGTTTGACAGACAGTCCAAGAGAATAATGACACATTCGTGGCCCCTTTCAATCATCAGGCAGTAATTGGGGCCCTAACCATGGGGGGGGGAGAGGTTAGGGACAGAACCACCTTTTAAAAAGACTCTTTCAAATATTCATCAAGAGGAGAAGAAGATTTACAAGGTTGTGTATTATTAATGCTGACGTCGCGACATCAGGAGATTGACTGATGGACAGAGGGAGGGAGGGGATGAGGGAGGGAGGGGGGGGGGCCCTCCGTTACTCCCTCCCTCATCCCCTCACCCCCCCTCCCTCTCTCATACCCCCTGCCCCTCCCTCGCCCCCTCATTCCCCATCCACGGTTACTGACCCCCTGTCTCTCATCTCCGACTCACTCCCTCCCTCCCTCAATCCCTACCTCCCTCACCCCCCAAACATTACTGACCCCCCCTCTCCCTCTTTCATCCCCCCTCCCTCACCCCTCATCCACCCTCCCTCAACCCCCCCCCCCACCCCCACCATTCCTGACCTCCCTCACCCGCCCACTGCAGTTACGATTCAGTTGTCCATCTCTCTTGGCCTCCGCCATCAAAGCCATTATATTGTTATCAATGTAACTCCTGTCATCTAAACGAGTGGAGGTGATATCCTTGTGATCAGCCATGCAGTCTCCCCATCCTCAGGTCTGTCCGTTGAGGGACCTGCTCAGGATGACTGGACTGTTTAGTTATTCAATCTCTTTGTCACTAATCCAATTACACAACATGAGGAGAGGGACATTTAGGTGTGTCTGTTTTAAGAAACTAATTTAATTATCTGCTAGAATAATGGATTAGGGGAAGAATCTACTTCATGCTAGTCTGAAGCAAAATAATACAGATTTACATTTATTCCCGTTATGTGGAGACATCCAATTGTGTTATGGTGTGTGATTGCTTCAACAGCAGAAATACAGACTAAAGTCTGGTGATTTGTAATATGATAGGAAATTGTGATCTCATAAGTTTAACACACATACCTTGTCTGCGTCTCGAAAGTGCATTTTTACTTCAAACGTTTTCGCTTTCTAACCAAGTCCTTTAGTTTTAAAAAGTTTGTCGGTCTCTCTGTCTCTCTCTCCCTCTCGGTCTGTCTCTCTGAATCCTATCACTGACTGGAAGGCCAAATCATTTGTAAGAATTTACATGACTGAGTTCCTGTAGTTTTGACAAGTTACAATGCTTCACTTCAAAGCTCACACCATTATGTTTTCTTTCTTTCAGTAAACTCCACCCAAAGGGTTATCACCCAATTACAGACAAGGGGGTTTCCCAAAGGTGTGTGTGTGTGTGTGTGTGTGTGTACCTTCCTATGTTTATTTATTGGGTCACATATGCTCCCCATGTCACTAAATCTAATGGTATTTCTCCCCATAGTCTTTCCGGAAGCCTGCCACAATTCAGATGCTTTTCATTTATCAAGGGCCCTCTACACAAACTGTACCAACTCTGCAATCAGTATTTCACGTTGCCCAAATCTTTTTCATCATAAGACATCATAAGACATCATCCTCGCCACAGTTAGGACATGAAAAGGTCCAGGAAAGCAAATGCAGACCACAGATGATTACGTCCGTGATAGGATTTGAGATTCTTCTTCAACGTTACAAGGTCTCGTAAACATTTACTTGGTGCCAACCCTTCTGCTGGTATTGGGCACGGTGGAACATCATTAGAGTGTTACTGACGAAGCTGAACAGATAAGGGCTTGAAGGAAAAAGCAATTTGTCATCCCCTTTGACCTAGACCCCAAATCAATTTTTTCCAATTTAGCTATTGATAAACGTGGACAGTCTTAATATCAGGATGTGTTCAGTTCCTATTGGGATTACATAAAAAATGCAGGACATGGTGTCCTTAAAATTCCCTGACTGGATGCTGTCCATATATAATATTGTATCCCTGCAGTAATCACAGGTTTTGCTTCTGGGGGTACAGAAAGTGTGAAAACGAACCCAGGATCAATCTAAGCACTTAATAGGATGTGCGGTGGGATGTTGGTGCAGCGAAAGTTCAAGGAGACTTCTGGAATGTCTTTTACCTGACGCAATGCAGCTGGCCAACTCTGCTCTGTGGTATGTCTACAGCGATGCTTACATGATCTGTTTCCATAGAAACTGTATGGGCCAAACGATATGGAACGGCAAAGTTCTGATGCTAAATGGACTGTGATTGAATCATGTCATTGTTTTTATGTGTTACACTTTGATGTATAACACTCATAATTAAAATGCAGATGATAAAGTCACTGCCCGATATGCTAGGCAGGTTGTATGGTTACAAATTTCACCTGATGAAACTACAATTAATTCAATAAAATTCCATCTGTCTTGCAGTTTCCAGTGTATTATTGATGTCAACCAATGGTTATGTCCTATTGTGCGAAAAGTGGTTGATGTGTGTGTGTGGCCGAATTTTTTAGTCGATGAAAGTATCTGCTGTGTTTAATACATCCTGCCTGTCTTTGACAAGTGGGGACATCCTCATAGGTGGAGAACCACTTTCGAGCGCCCTCTTCAAAATCAATACTGTACATTCTGATGTAAATCGCCGCACAGGTTTTAAGTTTTCGGTTGAATGAATGAGAGTTCAGCCTGTTTGAGTTATGAGGTAAGTAGGCCCTTTCTAATGGTAGCTCATAATTTCACAGATCAATGAGCATTACCTACAGCTGTAAAATGGTTGAATTTGTAATGGGGCCAAACTCAATATTCCCCTCCCATTGTTCAGCAAGGACACAGCCTTTTACATCCTTGGCTTCTTATACGAGTTACCGCTTTTGATATACAGGCCTTTTCTGTGTACATTGAACCAGATATGATCCAGCAAGCCATGTGGAGGGAGCAGTGTTTTTGTAATGTTATTACATCTTATGACGTAGGATCATATACTTGTCGTTCGGGCCCTGGATGCTAACCATACTGGTGATTGATGAAGCACCAATGCCACAATTCAACAAGAGGAGATAGATGTGAGTTACAAGGCGCTACCTGCAATCTGTAAACTCAGCATAACATTTTAACCAGCAGCAGAACTGGCTGGATCTATCCCAGAATGATAAATGGTCTGCACGGACACTCACAGATTGTCCCCATATACAGCTAAAGAGTAAGAAATTCAAACGCAGGTAATGGAACCCACCCAAGCAACATAATTATGCTGTGACTTCAGCTGAGAGGAATCGTCGTTTCAAACCTAGCTTTGGGTCATTCCTGATCCAACCCATAGCTTTTTAGACAGTGGCGTAAAAGGGGCCTGATACATAAATACAATTTACATTGGGCAATTGCATCTTCAAACATTTCCCCAAAAGATATCAAAAGGACTGGGTATTATGAACTGCACTGGCAAGATAAACCAGGATCCAAAGCCGGGAGCAGAAGAATTTGAAAGCAGCCTCTTTCTTCCAAGAAATGTTTACTGGTCAAGCAGGGGAAGCATGCATGATGTGGGTGAAATTCAATTAACACATAGCCTCAAAATATCCAAAACAAATACCAGTTTTTTATTAGCATAAATAGATGTTGTATATTAATTGATGCAGCTCAGTGGCTTGTAACACATTAGCACATTTCAGATTCTAGCCCACAGGGGAGTAACTCACAGAGAATACACAGTGAAATATGAAGGGACAGAATACAAGGAGAAAATGTCTATTGATTAAAGAGACGGCCATAAAAATCCAGATTTGTATGTATACTATATCTAATGCTGGGCCTGGGACCAGGAGAATCCATCACTATTGGCATATAGCGTTGATGAACCGAGAAAGTGCGGCAGCTATATGGAGGCATTATAAGCAGACTGTCTGGGCCTTTTTAAAGCCACATCACTCAGGGAGTCCCAGAAATTGGTTCGCACACGTCAGCGCTCAACAATGCTTTCCTCCGCTGGACGTTATGCCCCAAAACACCAGCTGGTTTACACCCAAAAAAAGCACACATCTAGACACACACATACACTGACATTCACACACATACGGTATATGTCCAGTATGCACGTACATACAGTAAACTCAATCCTAATCCTTAACAAAAGATCAGTAATTGATCAAAGATATGTTTTTATTATGTTAGAGCTAGCATTGAGTCCTGTGAGTTGGACCACTAGTTTTCATAATTGCTTAACTAACCTCCTGTCAGACATGCCAGAGACACAGAGTCTCTCCTGTGTCGCCCGGCAATTTAATCCTCAAACCGTGTCAAGCCAGACCGATTATTCCTGTCAGTTTCAAAGGCAAGGGGCACAATTGACCTAAAATCGAGTAAAACCATAATGTATTGAAAAATGAAATGGAAAAAAAGAGAATCTGTTGGTCTTCTGCTGTCAGTGGCTACAGGCCAGTGGAGACACAGTTTGATGGATTGTTCGACCCAGACAGCAGATTTTGGCTTTGAAACTACCACTTCCTCACACCCTCTAATGTTTATTTTCAACTTAGTTTTTCATCGTTACTGTAAAACAAAATGACGTCGCAAATTCTTCTTCGTATTCCAGGTAACAAATTCTCTCTGAACAGCTTTGTTCTCCTTAATGGCCAATATAATCCAACTAAATTCTTCAAGCTTTCAATCTCCACTGTGGTGTGAAGAGTCCATCCATTAACTCAGTACCTCGGTGCTCGAAGCCCCTGACCTAGAAAGAGGGAGACCGAAAGAAACAGGAAGCTAAGCCTTCAGTTCCATGTTCAGAACACCCCAGCAATGTACAGGAAGCAGGACATTCAGCAACATTTAGATAAACAGTGCTTCGGCTGTATGTGTCAGGTGGCTGAGCGGTTAGGGGATCGGGCTAGTAATCAGAAGGTTGCCGGTTCAATTCTTGGCCGTGCGAAATGATGTTGTGTCCTTGGGCAAGGCACTTCACCCTACTTGCCTTAAGGGAATGTCCCTGTACTTACTGTAAGTCGCTCTGGATAAGAGTGTCTGCTAAATGACTACATGTAAATGTAACTCTGTCTGGTACAGTAACTCAGTGATTTAGGATCATTCTGTATGATATAATCTTTGATATTACTATTGATAACGCACGACTTCTAGTGAACATCTTCCTGCAGTTAAAGAAGACCAACCTAAGTTCAATGTATCACAGTTTCAATGGGAGGGGAGATATCTTAAACAAATAACTGCACAAGCAAGTCAAAATGTTCATACTTCATAATGAACTCCTTAAGAGGTTTGTTCTTCTGTATAAAGATCTGGAATCCTTTATCTGGAGGTTTCAAGACACATTTGTCACTGAACATTAGCAGAGTATAGGGGAACTGTGCTGAATGTCAGTACTTTGGGGTGCAATCAGGGTTTGGTATTTAAAAGATAAAGGTCAGACAAAAAAACGATTTGGTTCAGCTTTGTCACTGTCTATTCTAGAAAACGGTTGCCTTTAGGGTTAGTGCTGTTTCTGCACGGGAAGTGCTCCTGTAGAGAGGGCCTTTCAGATGGTTGGACAGGTACAGGGAAAGGACACTTCCTTCACTTCAAGGTGTCTTAAAAGTTTGACAAAACAAACAGAAAACACACAAAATGGCCTGTCTACTAAGGACGAAAAGTGAGACGGGTGTATTTAAGAGCACCCAATCTGTGTTTAAGTGCACTAAGGTGGAAGTAATGCTTTCAAAGGAAGACAGCGATGTTTCTTATCCCCTCTGACAGATTGTCTGGCCAAACCTCCGCCTACGAGTGGACGGCCTGTTGGACAGTCCATCATTAAATGCCCGACAGCTTAATTAGAGGAATCGGAATGAGACCTCTGGAATGCAGCTTGACATTTTTAAGACTCCTCCCCCCCCGCCCCCCCCCCCCCCCCCGCCGTGATTATGCGAAGAACCTAAGTTATTAGTGGGTCATTAGACAGGATTAAAAGATAGCTACGTTTAAAGAGGCAATTCTGCTCACGTAGACACTGAATATTTTGATGTATTCCACTTGGGTTTAAGGTGGAGTGTGGTCAAAGTCACCGACATTCATTCCGCTGTCACGCGCGAGACATTTGAAGGCACCCAGCTGTACTCTGAACATCATTCAGCAGCCCTCCCTCCCCGTTTGCATCCGTAAAGGTTGTATCTCAGGCACACCTGTTCTCCACAGCAAGTCTCATCAGTGCCCGCATGCATCACTTTTGCAGCGCCGTTGTCTGTAAAGGCTTTACCGACACTTTCTTCGGGAAACCAGGAAGCGTCGTGAACTCCCAGTCGGCGCTGACGAATGCTTCCGTTTGGCTAGGTATCAGAAGACCTGGGGGCGCTCAGACCTATCACTCTGCCGACTGAAACTATTACTTGAAAAGCTACTGGGTTTGTCTGCAAGCCGTCTCGCTCTCTCCCCATTCGTCGATTTAAATTTCACATCAACACTGGTCTGGAATTCTTAAATGCAGCACAGCATAAACCAATAAAAAGCTCCCTTTGTGGGAAATCTTTTCATTGACTGCCAGATAGGCCTCCCATTCCGGTCAAGAGACACAAGAATACATCAGGCCCATATGCAACCTAAATCCTTCTTTAGATGCAAAAGGACTTACGGTACTCTTTGGAAATCATACGTTAGGTCATTAAAAACAGATTAGGTGAAATCGCCATGCCTGCAAAGTGTGTTCACTTCACAGTTGTAATTGCAGCATTTAAAGGGAGTGTCTGTGTGTGTTGTCCCTTTCAGGACATCCTCGTCAGAATGAAAAGGGTACAAAAGGAGAGCTTGTGGACTCGAATCCAGTCAGTGGCACAGGCTTGTGTGAGGCGAATGTGGATCATCGGAATCAAAGTTGGGACTGGGGAGACTGGATCCGCAGATGCAGTCAAGTCGGCCAGGGTTATGCCTGCATTTGTTTTTGCAGCAAATCTCCCTGATAGTCCATAGAGAACACCAAAAAATCAGTGGTTCAACTCTTCAATGTGTCTTCTGGGGCACTTCTGGGGCGTTTTTCCCAATTCTCTCGGCCTGCTTGAACCCATATTTAATCTCCATGGCATCTGCGTCGCTGAAGTGGGTTTTCGATGTCCATTAAGCTTTTAATGCTCAGGAAACAATCCTTTCTGTGGCTGCAGCGTTGCATTACCCTTGACCCCCTGTGTGTTTGATAGCTCTCCTGTTGTGATTCACACGGATAAAAAGCTGTGGACACAACAGGCTCTAAGGAGGGCACTAAAAGGGTCCAAAGGACACTTCCGAGGTCACAAAGTAGAACGCCGTCCATATTTGTTATGCCAGTCATCAGGATACAGTAGAGTGGAACATTTTGTTTTCTTGGCTTCTTCTCAGAGCTCTTTGTGCTTATTGTCCCTCTTTTGTAAGGCGGTGATAAAGCAGATTGACGATTCGAATCATGCTGTCACCCTCAGCTGTCGGCTCCTTCATGAGAGGAACTGAAACTTCAGAGAGGAACTGAAACTTTGGATCATTTCCTGTTCCGTATTTACAAATGGGAACCGCACGAGAAAGGACAACTTGAATAAGTGTCTGCGGCCTGGGTGAAAATGGCCTCTGTGTTCACTCAATGTAACATTGACAAACAAAATGTTGAGGGCTGTCACGCCTCTAATTAATGCATGATTCATCAGTCATTTATTTCAATCTTCATTCTAGTTTCCTGTACATACACATCTGTTTAAATGATAAGTAATTATGGAGCACACCAGACTGAAAAACAATCAGGGGCCCACAAAGGGCTTGTTGTTGTGGGGGTGTGACTGGGAATGCAACAGTTGTATCTGCCGTCTATGGAGAAGATATCTGTCACCGACTAAACTGCACTTGACTTTCTGCATTTCCTGTAGCACTCATAGCAGCTGTGGCTCTAGTTGATTGTCAGCCAGGAGGACTATTTTGAGAGACAGAAATTGTGATTGAGAGAGAGAGAGAGAGAGCAGATTGGCTTTTTGTCAACCCCAACATCCACATTGATCCACAAGTGTTGGCTTCGTTGAAAATCACACGGGGAAAAAATGAGGAAATGTAAAATGATGTGAGTGGTGCTCAAATGATGCAATACTGCATACTGTATAGCTCTTTACTTCCTTCAGTATGGTTATGGTGGTTATCAGCTCCTAGAGGTTAGGGTTACAGTAGCATCTGAGTCAGCATTTGTAGAATCATGTTAAATACATTCTACAGAATCTATCAATTAGGCTAAACATCTGAACAACTATCTTAATATGGCTGGCCGTGTGTGCTGGGAACGGTCACACTGTTGGGTTTGGCTACGGCTCAAATAGCAATGACAGGTCTGGTTTTATCCTTATTTCAGTGCACAATTTCAACATGAATTCACTTCTTATTTAACATTTAATTTGTTATAAAGTGTGGAGTGTGTTTCCACGTGCAGAGATCAGGATCTAAGATGTATAACTGAATAGTATGAGTTACACTGCTATCAAAACACGATATCATGTCAGAGCAGGGAAGATATGGCCTGTTAAACAGTGTATTGGAAACTGCCACTTTATATAAAAGGGTTGGCTTGCCATCTCATGGGATCCTTCATTGGCATACATTTATTTACAAAGTCACTCTGGGTCTTGTATTCTTTCATTTAGGGATTTTTATTTGCCAGAAATGTAATGTGTACCCTCCTCCTCGTTCACAGGATCATATCCTGTTAGCTGTTCCAAGTTGCAGAACCAAATTCGGAAAAAGTGCTTTGGTGTGCTCTACTCCGTTAGCTCTGAACTTCCCCCAAAAAAATTTAACTGAAGGATCTTGTCTAGATTGGTGTTGTCGTTTATTCCCGTCATTAATTAAGGAATTTGAGGCTGATTTACTGATCTACCGACGTTTTTAGAGTTGTCGTTTCATGGTTTTGGTTGTTCTTTGACTAGAAATCGTGTTTTTTATGTTGTATTGTCATTATGCGATGACCAGGTGCTGCCCATTTTAACAGGACTTTCTTGATTTTTATCTCAATGAGCCTTTTGTGGTTGCCTAAAGGTTAAATAAAAAATCCATTCATGGGATATTCTGTACATGTCCATCAAAGAGACACTTGTGAGATATGGGCACACGTCAAAACATATCTGTCACTGTGATTGCTTATCTACTGGGGCACAGTTCTATCCACTGCTCTTACAATGATTAAAAAGACATGGACTCAATTCCGATCAAATGATACAGTGCCACTGAACACACTTTTTTTTTTCCTCCATTGACTATCCAAACAATGTTGTAGATAAGAAAACATTCCAACCGATGCTGTCTAGACCTTGAAACGAGAGAGGACAAACTTTCAACAAGAAGAGAAAAGCCACTCTCCTCTTCATTTTTATTCATGACTCTTGCCCTTGAGGAAAACCCAACCTGAACCTGAAAAGTCCTTTCACCCATCCCAACACCACAGATCAGTCTGCAGTCAGACAGATGGGCAACTAAAAAGCCAATCCACACAGAGCTCAGTTCAGTATATAGCATTGTGTTTGTGTTTTCACACGTAACGCTGATGATTACTAAAGTTATTAGCCATCCAGTTCCTGGACGAGGAGGCTAGGTGATAACCCCCGGTGTGTAACACATCACGTCCCCTGTGGGACTCTGGGAGATTGGGGATTGGACCATGACTGTCACTGCTGGTTTGCCTCTAACCAATGGGTGAAAACACGGGGCATAGACTGCTTCCTGTCATCGCAATGAAGCTCACGTTGGGTAAACAAAGACAAATAGGTTCAGGACTGTGACGCACTGGCTGGGGGAGGGGGGGGGGGGAGGTAGGCTCGGTGAGGCAGGGGGGAGGCAGAGGGGGTGGAGGGGGGAGGCAGAGGGGAAAGGCGATGCTCTCAGACAGGAAAGCATATCTCTCCTAAGTGTTTCTTACAGCAGGTGTTATAATGTGAGATTTGTGTGAAGTACACTCTGATACGTTCCTTTGTGGATCGAAGATCACGCTGGGCTTATTTAATAATTTCACAGAGCTGATGACACAGATAAATTGATTAAAGATTTTTGAAGTCTGAGAAAGCACTCAAGACACAGTTTGCGGTACTAAAACTTTGTAATATTCTGCATTTATGAAGGAGAGAGAGTGGAAAAAACCTGTCTAAATCTTCCTGCTTATGGAAAGTAATTAATTTTTATATTTCCTGACAGTCAGTAGTGTAATACAACGCTATACAACACAATACCACCAGGACAGTGGCAGGAAGATAGTGCATTATGGGTACCTGGGTGCATCATGGGTAGCTGGGTGCATCATGGGTAGCTGGGTGCAGGTGCATTATGGGTAGCGGAGAGTAATGATTTTGAAAGGATCCCGTCCATTCAAATTCCATCCACGAAAGTGAAATAACAAGCCGAAGATTCAGTTCTGTCCTGCGTTAATGAGATGTCGCACACTCCATGTACATCATGCATATTGTGGTCACATTCTCTCTGCTCTGCATCCAATAATGTGGCCCAGTACTCAGGACCCAGACAACATATCCATCTTATTAGTTTACATGCAGTCCAGTGTAAAACTGAAGGAAACTGTTATTAAATCACTTCCTCAGGACACAGTAGTTTAACATGGTCCACTGAGCTTAAAGAAAGGCTAATATGTTTATATTTCTTTTTCCTTTTTACCTCTTCTGGTTGCACACCAGTGCACTACATTACAAAGCAGTGAGCTGCGAGGCTTCTATAATTGGTACAGCAACCTATGGACCTTCACTAATTTTCCTAGACTGCAGGGATTGGGCGGGGCCCCTCTACCACACTGCTGCGGTGCGAGAGGGTTTTGTTGTGTGTGGCACTGTGGCTGCTGTCAAGGGCAGGGTAGGGGGACCATGTTGTACCTCCCTGCCCCCCACCCCCCATCCCCACTCCCCTCCCTCCCCCACAGCTGTGCTCCGCCAGCTCCGGAGACCCCCTGGGGAGGGCAAAGGATTCTGGGAGTGCCAGAAAATGAAATATGATTTAAATGTTCCCTCTCAAACAGGCAATATCGTGTTCAAGGCATGTGCATTCCCATGCCCTTAAGATACAGGGGGTTCATTAAACCCAAGCAGTGATGTATTTCGGAGAATTTCAATGTTTATTGTTTGTATATTCTCTCCTGACGTGGGCATTAATATCATACAGCCCGAGCGCTGTTCTCGGCAGTGAACTTAGCATGTGGAGGAGGTACCATGGACTCGTTTGTCTTTTTTTTCCAGGTCAACAGGAAATAACTGGTAATGCTTTCCGTGATAGATGAAGATTCGGTCCGGTTGGTCCAGACGAGACGGGAATCAATGTCTCGAACGTTTACAGGATTGATGTGAGGCTTCGTTTGGGGGGGGGGGGCCGTGGCTAAGAGAGCAGTGTCGGAGGGGGTCTGTGAAAAAGATTAGGATTATGAATCTCATCTCATGTGTTGTGTGAGTCAGATGTGTCCAATCAGAGGGGATTAAGGGTCTTACACACTCCAACATCACAGACGGTCCCAGAGAAGGGGAACGATTAAACGATCCCTCTGCTTGATGTTCAAATATATTCTCCCCCTTAATTCAGAAACCATCGCTTCAGTTGGGAAGGGAAGCGATAACAGCTGTGCCTCTTTCTTATGAGGACCGTGTAGCAGCCATGTCGACTTCAAATCTGATGGAAATCGGGTGCCGTGATAGCTCACCGGATTAGTACACGAGTTCCACGTAGGCTGAGGTCTAACCGCAGCAGCCTGGGTTCGAATCTGGCCCCAGGGCCCCTTGCTGCATCTCTCCCCTGCCTTTCCTGTCACGCTTCCCTTCAATAAAGAAAAATACCAAACAATAAATCTTAAATATGATGGAAAGCTGTCAATTGTGTTGTCAGTTCCAGTATTCCTTTTAATTTCTCCCCAAATGAATGTGGTGTGTGTTTGACGTCCACAGAAGGCATATCTGTAGCGCTATCGGGCCCCTCTCGTATCAGTGAGTGATCTTCCCGCCATAACCAGATTACATGGGGCCCCAGAGGTCTCTCCTGTAATTACTTTGCTGATTGGAAAAATAAGAATCCTTATAAGGTCTGTCAATCAAGCATGTTGTGTTTTCAGACAGATTACAGGGGAAATGTCAACCATTCTTCATGCATTCACACTCTGCCAATTCCTCTGAATACCTAAAGGCTGGGTGATTTACTAATTTCACAAACAAACAATGGAAAGTGTATAGGGCTGAAACAAATATGCAAGATTTCAGCTTGAGTGAGTCCAGTCAGCCCTCATGTTAATGTGTCATTGAACCTATGCGCGCGTGTGTGTGTATGCATCCGTGTGTGTGTGTGCCGTCAATGTCTGTGTGCAGCCTATTTTCAGTGGCGGCAGTACAGTGGGTATATTGTTCTGATGATGCAATCCCTCAAGCTTTGTGCCGTTCTCTGCACCAGCCTGTTTGAAATGGGACGCTGTCTGACCCCGTGGAAGGGACACAAAAAAGAGGTCACCCCACAGAAGAAGAATTCCTGATTCACCTCGCACCCGTGGGACACACAAACAGCCACGCGTGTGCAGGGAGTGCCGGAACACACACACACAGACACACACACGGCGGGGCGTCTATCTTTGCTTTTGGCCCTTGCTGCTGTCCTGGACAACCAGGAGCGGTGGGCTGCCACCTCAGCGGTCAGGCGCTCGCCTCACGCCCTGCCTGGGACGTGGGCAGGAGGGAGGCACGCTCAGAGGGGCTTTCGGTTTGGGTTCCTCGCGGAGGAAACCCGCGTGGGCGCGGGGAGAACACGCCAACTCCGTGAGAGGTAGCCCCCCTGAGCGCCGCGATGGGGAGTCGAACCCACGACCTTCTTGATGTGTGGCGACAGAGAGAGGCTTTGCGCCGCGCGTTGTTTCTCACCTCATGTGACTTGTTCGGCCTCCTCTCTCTCTCTCTCGCTCTCTCTCTCTCTCTGTGTCTCTCTCTCTTCTTTTGTTGAGTGAATGATGCTCTCTGATATCCACGGTTGAGGGCTCATCTACTTTTTATGGTCTCTCGTCAGGGCCACATGGCTTTTGGGATGCGAAATCTAGCATCGCTCCCCTCCGGTGTTTTTAATTATACATACGTGTAGATATGCAATATGTATATACATCATTCCAGAAGGGCTTTTTTCTCTCAGAGAAGCTGTACTTGTGGTAGAAGGAGAGCATGACAACATCGTTAGAAGGGTCCGGAGTACTGGGACCCACTGAGGGAGGCAGTCTGTTTCGCCAGACGCCCCCTTCAAAGACATCACGCTCCCACGAAAAACAAATCGAGCCGGATCGCTTGACGGATGATGATGAAATTAAGCTGCAATGATGTGTGTTTTCAAAACACAGTACTGTGACATCCCATAGAACAAGAATGTCCCCTCGCTGCCTTGCTCACTGTGGGCTGACAGACCCAGGCAGACTGGGGAGGTGTTGAGAAGACTGAGTCTGGATCTGGTCCATCTGAATATTGCTCTTTAACCCTATCGAAAGCAGAAAGGAAGACCCAACTGTACATAAGACAGAGCGGTTTGGCCAATGGCCACGTTGGAAATCTCCTTACTGGGATATCTAGACTGATAGAACAGGATTGTATTTTACATGTGAACGCAGGCAACATATATTGAGTTGCTTTCAACATCTGACACGAGTGCAGTCCTTCAAAACTCAGAGAGGAGAAAATTGGAGTTTTGTGGTGTTGCTGTCGAGCTGGCCTATGGGCGGTTTCACTTGTCAGTGTCGGAGCCTGAGAAATAAATGCTCTTCTTTTTTCTCTTTTCAACTAAAAGAAATGTTCAAAACATGGACCTTCTGTGGAGATATAGCCAATACAAGTTCAGTATTTATCTTCACTTGTGGTCTGTGTACCTATACAGGGCCACAGGGGGCAACTGCAACATTTTCTGCGGATTATTGACAAGCACATTCAAGCCATTCATAAACTTTTTAAGAGTCCTGTCAAACCAGTCCCAGATGTTTTGTTCCTCTTGCTTTCACCAACAACAAAATAAGTCCACAGTGGAATTCGGATTTGCTTTATGCTGCATATTATTCATGTTGTAGATAAGGTGGAATTTAATTGAATTAATCTCCTTGGTGCAGAGGATCTGTCTCGTTCCTCTCCTTCAAACATTCATCAACCAAGAGACTTCCTTCAACTTGTCTTGGTGAGGAGGACGAATGGGCATTATCCATACATTCGCCAGCTAATATTTACACATGGTGCCATTAGATAAACACTATGCTAATTGCAGTATTCTGCACCTCATAACAGCTCAGCGCGTCCATTAATGTAAGGTAATTAGTTGGAATTTGCATCATTAAATAGAAAACAATGGCATAATCATTTATGAATACTCAATCAGAGGATAATTACGCAGACCTGATCTCCATCTTCAGGGTGGAGAGGAGACACACAGATTAAACGAGAGCCTTTGTTATCTGACCGCGGGCGTCTCTCTGCGCATCGCTCAAACAAACAGTCTAATGGAGTCGTCGGAAGCGACTGTGTTCGTTAATGCCCGCATCGCCTTTTTTTGTTGTTGTTGTGTGCGCGCGTTTGTCAACAGCTCCTCCTTTGTGTCGCCCGCGTGAACACATCGGCGACAATGACGCCGGCACCGTCTGTTTGTGTGGACTGAGAGAAGTCGATTACGGAGAACAAAGAGGCGGAAGGAGGAACGAGGCATGTGTTGGAATGGGATACGGGAGCGCTGCGTGTTGGCATGGTTGAGCAGCTAGCCCAGAGACCGCGTTCAACACTGATGGATACAGTCCCATAACACAGAGACACAGAGATGACAAAACTTAAAACCCGACAAATGGAGTCCAGACAGAACGAATACAGGGGCCTGGCTGTGCCCCTCGGAACATAGAACGCGAGGAAATGGAATGAAAGGTCTAATATAGTCACAGTGTGCGTTTAGACAAAGATAGGAAGAGAAGACCTGGTAAAAGCCTACTACCTTTGACCCCGATGGTGGGTGTAGTCTGACAGTCCAGTATTAAGGCCGGGGAGCACTGCTTCTGTGGACTCTCACTTCCCAGCTGAGCTTTTAACATGAGCAGTCCAGAGCTGCAGTCGGCTGTCCTCTGTGTGCCAGAGGACCACAGGGAGGGAGAGAGGGAGGGAGACGGAGACAGAGAGAGAAGGGGAGAGGTGAAGGCAGAGAGGGAGACGGAGAGAGGAGGAGATGGGGGGGAAGGGAGAGGCAGAGAGAAGGAGAGAGAAAGAGAGGGAGAAGGAGAGAGAGAGAGAAGAAGAGGGAGGTGGGGAGGAAGGGAGATAGGGAGGGAGAAGGAGAGCGAGGCAGAGAGACGGCGAGGGAAAGAGAGGGAGATGGCGAGAGGGAGAGAGAGGGTGGGCCGCGTTCTGCAGAAGGAGACAGCTCCACAGCTCCCCCCAGTGGAAGGAAGAGTGTGATCCTGCTCCGAGGATACTGGGGAGAAACGCATGTGGAGGCAGCCTCATTACATACAGTCTGTCTCCTTGCAGACTCACTCACGCAAATATCCACTGGTAGGACTGAGCTATTCATCCTACATTGGACATCACCGATCCGTAAGCCCTCACATGTCTGAACCGGGTGTGTGTGCGTTTGTGTACGTGTGTGCGTTTGTGCGCGTACAACCCGAACCCTAACGACAGCTTTCTTTATTGAGAGATACGTCAAGGCAGTCTTTTCTTGAGTGCCTTGTGAACGTATGTGTGCTGTTGATGAAGTGGGTGTGTAGGTGTGTGTGCGTGTGGGTTGGGGGTAGGCGGGGTCAGTGGTTATGTAGATATTACAGTAGTGTATCATTGGATAGACAGGGGATTTGTCTCTGTTTGTCTGGTCAAATGAAATGTAATTAGAGAGTAAGGGTGGCACAGAGCAAGCAGGAATGGAGGGCCGAGGCCGGCTAATCAACTCTTCAATCAGTCTATCTGTTAATCAGGGAGGTGAGAGTGGGAGAATGCAAATGAGGTGAATTTGATATGTGGGGTCCCAGTTCGACTTCTGTCATAACAAAAGTTAATTAAGAAAAGCATCGCTCTGTCGAGGCCTCGCGTTTGTGGCTCCTGTCTCTCCTTCCCTCCTAGATCCTGTGTCTCTCTTTCTCTGTGCATCCTGTTTGCCTCTCTGCCCAATCCTCTTTTCCATGTTCTCCCTACAGAGAGAACCAATTTGAGAGGAAATCTGTGCGTAGTTTAAAAGTCGACCCCCGTTATTGATTAAGCATGCAACGCGAGCGGTTGTTTATACAAATTTGCCCAAGGAAACACTGCGCCGAGCCAAACGCTGGGGAATCTCCATATGCAAATGTTTCGACGTTTACAGACTGTTTACCCACAGTGTCGGAGGTATGTTCTGGCATCATCTGTTTGCTTAAGAAGACGCAGAGAAGCTCACCTGAAGCCTCTTTGCAGTTACCTCTGCTCGCTTGTTTCCCCGCCACAATCGAAAGATAGTCTCAGTTGAGTTGCCACGAGTGGGCAAGCTGTGCGCCTGCCCCTGACTAAGTTAATAAAGCGATGAGTTATTGGTGTGTGGGGTGGGGGTTGGCGGGTGGGGGGGGGGCACGACATGTTGTGCAGCTGTTCAATCCACACTGGCCAGTGTGTGAAACGACCATAAGCCACCACGGCTGATAAGCAATGCCCATAGTTCAAAGAGAGTGACTGCATAATAGATGGGGCTGAGGATCTCCAGGTGGGAGGGTGCTCCGTCATTCTGGCCTATCAGGAGAGGGCCTGAGGGCCGTCGGGCACCGTCGAGGTGCATCCCTGTCATCGATGGACGCCGGGCCCCCGGCTCGCCCCTGACACTTTGTTTTGGGAATGTGTGTTTTCCAGCTGCGTCGGTTCGCGCATTAGCGATGCAAATCCCAGTCTCTATGGTGTTTTACTACACCTGTTCCTGTTTTTCCTGGCTGGCCGTCGACAGGCGAGGGGCCCACAAATCAAGCGGGGTAGCGGAGAGGGGCGGACAGGTAAGCCCACTCTGCTGTCGCCGTGACGCCGCCCCCCACCCCCTCCTCCGCTGCTCATGGTTTTGCCATTTGTTCTGTCATCAGTCATTTTTATAACCCTCTATCTCTCCCTCTCTATCTCTCCCCCTCGCTCTCTCCCTCTCTCTCTCTCTCTTTCCCTCTTACTCTCTCTCTTTCTCTCGCTCTCTCTCTGTTGACGGTTCCTGCCCCCCCCGCACGCCCGCACTGACAGGGACGGCGGTGTCTACCCCTCAGCCTCTGTCTGTCACCTCAGAGGGATGTGCACAGGGTTCAGCCTGAACTGGGTCAAACAGATCCGCCGTTCTTTAAGGGTCCCAGATTTCTGCACTGGGAATTGGTCTCAAAACACCCAGAGAGAGAGAGAGAGAGAGAGAGAGAGAGAGAGAGAGAGAGGGGGGGGGGGGGGGGGGAGGTGAGGAGGGGGGAGGAAAATAGATGGAAGACAGACAGAGATAGATTTAAAGAGAGAAAGGGAAAGAGACGGAAGAGAGAGAGAGAGAGAGAGAGAGAGAGAGAGAGAGAGAGAGAGAGAGAGAGAGAGAGAGAGAGAAAGACAGAGAGAGAGAGAGAGGAGGAGGAGAGCAAGGGGGAGGAAGAAAAGAAAAAGCTGAACCCTTCCTGTCAACCCCAGGCCTGTTTCTGCCAAGTGACAACATGTAGGGACTTGTGCGAGGTATGGTAGAGGGGAAGGGAATTCTGAGCAGAGAGAAACTGCTGGTGTTGTCGAGTACCTTGACGAACAGCAAGCTCAAAGTTGACTCTAAAATTGCTCTTAATTGCAGTAATAATTGAACGCAGATGGTGTGAGTATTGTATGAGCTCTAATTTGTCTTTTCACTACTGTAAATGTGTGACATGTGTTTGTGTCTAACTATTGTAATACCTGCTGTGTCTCTCTGAGTTTGGTGAATGCCTCTGTTTCCAACTGTTTGCTTTTGGTTTCAGGCGTTTGTATTGCCATGCAGAACCTGTCTTTATGAATCCTACTAGTTGAACCCTGTTATAAAGGACATATTCTACTTTCAGGACCCGTGTTGAAGAAGCACTGGCTTGGGCAGAGTCAGTCGATAAACTTCTGCAGTGTAAAAGTAAGCTCCTGTCTGTCCATCGGCGAGTTATTTACCGTGACCTCTGCACTCGCCGCGGTTGTCCTGCTCCCCACCACAGCTGGTCTCCAGAAGCTCGGCGGTTTTCCACCAAGCAGAGCGTGGCGTCTCACAGGGTATCAAAGAGGTGGGAGCGTGCTCCGGGGGCGGAGAGGAGCATGTGACCCGTTCTCATTGTCAGAGCCACAGAGCAGGAGCCGTGATGGTGTCAGTCTGACAAGAGCCCAGGCTCCGATCCTATTCCAAAATGCCCCGGGGGCAGACGGGGGCAGGGAGATGTTTTTTCTGTCTCTCGCTCCATCTTCCCTCTTCCCCTCCTCCTCCCCCCCCCCCCCTTCCTCCTCCTTTCTTTCGCTCTCACCTCCCAGTAATTACATTTTATGGAAATGAGCTTGGCGGTGCTCTTTCTTCCCCTTTGTCACTTGTTTTTTTATTTTATCCCCCCCCCCCCCTTCCCCCCCCAAGTTCCAACTAGTCATTGTAAACGCGGAGGCTGATATCCGTGCTTCATTTCAATCAAACTGTAACCGAGAAATACAGTACCTGATGTCGTCGCACAGGAGGAACGAGTTGCCATGGACACATTTTGTCGATTACCGTCAGTTTTCCAGCTGTGATTTATGTGAAGTCATTACCATGAGTAATGTTAGGGCACACGGTTTGGTGTTTGTTTGTGCTCCCCACAGACCAGTGAAAAATGACACATCTGAACGGATGTATAAATAGACGGGGCAGTTTGAAAAGGTGGAGCGCTGGACACCAGGACTAATTAGGCTACCAAACCAAGTTCACTCACATTTAGATTCCAGCGTTGCGTGTGTGTATGTGTGTGAGTGCGAATTTACGAGAGAATCTTTAACCCTTCTCCAAACTCACAGTCTTATGTAGGTTGTGGTAACGGGCCTTCTCTGATCTCTGCGGGCTTGTGTGTCGTCAAGGTGTCAGCGTAGAGTTGTGTGACCTCCCTGTAACCCCATCCCTGATGGATTTGCTTTTCCGTCCAGAGGGCCAGATGGTCTTTGGGGAGTTTCTGAAGACAGAATACAGTGAGGAGAACATCCTTTTCTGGCTGGCCTGTGAACAGTACAAGAAAGTCCAATCCATCTCCGAGATGAGAGCCACAGCTAACAGGATATACTCGGAGTTTGTCCAAGTCGACGCTCCCAGACAGGTACAAGTGTGCCAGAACTGAACAGAAACACCAGCTCACTGTTAGCTTGAAACACGTTAGCTGAGCTGCGATGGCTTGTTTGACGTACAGTCCGTTGACAGGCTACATGTTTGAGCGTCACCACCATCAAACCGACCAAATATGAATGTTGTTTTTCACTGCCACTGTTTCTTTCTTTTGTTTTCTTTTGTTTTTCTTAGATCAACATCGATTGCGGAACCAGAGAGGACATAACCGAGTCTGTCTCCCATCCGACCAGGGCTTCCTTCGACAGGGCGCAGCGGTTAATCTACCGCCTGATGGCGAAGGACTCCTACCCCCGTTTCCTCAAGTCGGACATCTACCGGACTCTTCTGAAGCAGTCTGAGCGGAGATGAAGACCCCGAGAGGACCCGTCGCCCACGTCACCTCCTGGAGGAACACTCCTGATCTGTGGACCCTCCTGTCTGCCATCTCCCCATTAGGGATACCCAAGCGGAGAAACAGTATACTTTAATGGGATTAAAATGTATTAAATGAGAGCTGAATACATTTTTATTCCATTTAGATTGTTCTTCATGATTGGAAGTGTACTTAAAATTTTCGTTTTTTTCTGTATTCACATACTTATTGACATCTTGAATATATTTCAGGATGTTTGTAGTCACACTTTGCAAGTACACTACAAGTATTAGTTATTTCTGCTTGGGTACGTATTGCTCAAGGGCAGAGTATTTGACTTCAGAACTTGAGGTTGCAGGTTCAAACCACTCTGTTCATCGCTTTGGACAAAAGCTAAATGAACATAATCCTCATATCACTGTTGTTCAGCACACCTGAACTCTGGGTTTCGGCTCTGCAGGCTAGGACAGGGCACAAGCTCCTTTATCAGGCTCAGTCGATAATCAGGAAAGAGCTGTCTCCTTGTTCCAGACAGCAGATGGAAACCCTGTGATGGATCGATTGGCAGTGCTAGGGTGAATTTAGACCAAACGATACAGATATTTCCGGCATCCTCACTGAACTAAACTACATGTATTTACTGCCTACCTAATGTCTAAAACGAAGGCGACAAATCGTCCAAATGCAGAATTTATCATTACATTTCGGGGTGATCCTACCGTCTAAGAATCTGAGAATCGTCTTATTTCCTATTCTAGGGTCAGTAGAATGGTGATTCAATACAACCCAACACACTATTAACACAATTATGTGAGTTGTTGAGAGGCGGCGTGTTGTTTCACGCCGAAGTCTCCCACAGGCTCTGCTGTTGTGTTTTTTATTTCCTAACCTGTGTGTTCCTGGCTTCCATCAGTCACTGCAGGACCCCACTGCATGCTGGGAAGACTCTGCAGGCTGTCTCACACAGCCCCGTTTTTGAGTCACTGAACAATATTCAAATAGCTTTTAGAATATCTTCCAGACAAATCTCGTTTTATTTGTTAAACGTGTTCAATCATTTCTTTACCAAGCTTTATTTTCCAACGGACGGCTTAATTGATTGAAAAAAATAATGTGTCATTAAACATTCATACTGCAGGGATGGTCAAACCCTTTGATACCCCGCTGTCTACAAATGCTGTGGGGCAAAACAAATAAAAACATTGATAAATAATTGTTTATTCCCGAGGTTTGAGATTCAAATGGGAATCCAGTTGGTGCTATTCCTGGAAAGGCATGAGCTTCAAACAGACTTCCTGCCGTCGCAGTTCCAGTCTCCTGAGACCTGAGACACAGATAGGGACCATAGGGAGCAGTTTCCTCTGTCATCCAGTGTGTGCGCATGGGAGTGTTTGTGTTTGTCCGTGTGCACACACGCTGCTGGACCTCCAGGGGAACTGAGGGAGGGAGGGAGGGAGGGAGGGAGGGAGGGAGGGAGGGAGGGAGGGAGGGAGGGAGGGAGGGAGGGAGGGAGGAAGGAAGGAAGGAAGGAAGGAAGGAAGGAAGGAAGGAAGGAAGGAAGGAAGGAAGGAAGGAAGGAAGGAAGGAAGGAAGGAAGGAAGGAACGAAGGAAGGAAGGAAGGAAGGAAGGAAGGAAGGAAGGAAGGAAGGAAGGAAGGAAGCAGTGCAAGTCCACAGAAGGTAGGACTTCTTTGGGCTTTCACAACTGAGATAATGCTCAGAGACTGAGCTGGGGAGAACAGCAGCAACATCTCCCAGCGGGGGGGGGGGGGGGGGGCAGATAAGGTGTCTGGAACTCTGTTGAGTGCCGAAAATTGTCCCAGTTTCCAACTGAGGAAACAGGACATTTCTGAGGGAAGATTAACACCTGCAGCAAAGCCTCCGTGCTCAGATGCATTCTGTGGCTTTAAAGTTTTGGAAACCGTATTTCTTTCCGAACACACATCTCCTGGATTTCCCTCTTTGCGTTCCATACGTCTCTATCTTCACACACCTCACTGATACGGCCACACAAAGCAGATCTCAGACTCTTTGAGTTTGCTCAGTCGAAACCATGGAGTTTCCAAGCCAGCCCACACTTCCGAGTTTGCTCATGGACACTGCACGTGCATGTCCACAAGGGGGCAACAGAGACTTGATTTACAATCACATAAACAAAATACCATGCATTTTTATTCTGTGCTTCTTGAAAACAATTCAGCGTGACAATAAAATAACCAACCGTTATAGTTAACTCGACATGCCCATTCATGAAACCACAGATGGATTTGTATTTAGGAGATATACAAAGAGACATTTTCACACAGCCCAGCCACGTCCAGTGAACTTCTCAACTGGTTTTAGGAATAAAAACAATGATGTATTGATTCAGAAGACTCTTTTATCCCAAGTAATGTACAGGAGAACTTGAACATGCAACCTCAGGATCTGCAGTCAAGTGCTCTAACCCCTGAGCTATACCGAGGAAGATAGCTGACTAAGTAGACCAGACATCCACACTTCCTGTTCTGCTAACTGAGACAGAGAGACATTGGGGGGGGAGATTTGTCTCTTGGGGATTTCAGACACCAGACGATGGTAAACTGTCAGTCTGACTTCTCCAGAATCTCCCGCAGTCACCTCGATTCCCAGGCCGATTCACTTCCACCTCTCTTCAGCAGAAGCTTCTCTGGGGTTTCACTGAACGGCTCGTGACATAGACTGTCATGCTGCCTGTGGAGCTCTGACACTGACACTGTGACAACCTGCCGTCATGCTGCTGTCACCCCACTGCCCACGCGGTGGGACGTCAGCCCTCCTGGTTCAGACCTTCATCCCTGTCGTCCGGCCCTCGGTTGACAGGGCCTGGTGGCATCCCACCCCCTGGAAACCATGGATCCTGTCAAAGTCGACGTGTGAGTCAGAGGTTGTGCACTCAAACACTGGCAGAACCAGCCCACTCTCGAGGCTGAAAAATCGAGGCCTGACGAGACTTTCCTCATGCTGGAAATTTCAGCCATGTTGAAATCCTTAGTGAGTCCTGTGCGTAGGAAGTGAGCAGATCGCTCTGTCGGACAGTGGTAAGAGTCAGGCTTGTATTGTATTTAGTCATTTAGCAGACGCTCTTACCCAGAGCGACTTACAGTAAGTACAGGGACATTCTCCCCGAGGCAAGTAGGGCGAAGGGCCTTGCCCAAGGACACAACGTCATTTTGCACAGCCGGGAATCGATCCAACAACCTTCTGATTAACAGCCCAACTCCCTAACCGCGCAGCCATCTGACCCCTTGGCTTGGAGGGAGTCGCACAGCACGCTGTCCCATTGTGGTCATTGCTATTGTCGGAAAGTGTAGGGATTTCATTTGCGTCGGTGAGAAGTTGGAGGGAGATTGAGTTTGGTGTGATTGAGTTTGGTGTTGCCATGAGGCTGAGGCGACCACGTCATGAAGCCCTTAACGAAGAAATGACGCTCATCCGAAATAATGGAATTATCCCGTGGAAACCTCGACCCAGATGCGTCAGCCTCAGATAGTATTAATAGAGGATACGCTGAATTCGATTTGATTGTACTGCACCATTCTGGGATGCAAACAGTCTCACATGTCACACCAAGCATTCTTGGAGAAAGGTCAATTTTTGGGTGTTTGCCACCATTGTTGTTCGAGCTCTAATAAAAAGCTGCGCTGTTTGTTGGAAGGTTTCCTGCCTTTTAGAGGCCCAGTAGTGGACTGCGGTGTCTCCTTCACAGACTAAGCTAACTGGGTCTTACTCACAGGGCAGGTAATTAATGACCGCTGTTTCATCTGCTCTCGCTCTCACCCTCCTCGTTATGATTTAATTGCCTCGAAATTCAATTACGCATCCATCTGAGGAGTTCCTAACGGCAGTCACATGTCGTGCCTCGGAGCCAACAGGCAGGAAGAGAAATGAATGCACGTGCTGGGGACTTCCTCCTCCTCCTCTTCTCCTCCTTCTTCTTCTTCCGTCCCAACTGCGGCTCAAGGAGCCCAGCAGGCCGAGTTGGGTCATCAGCTATCTGCCTGTCCGCATGGCCGTGTGAAATGCTCAGGGTCGCAAAGGTCATGCCGAGACAGCGCTAACGACGACAGAACGGCGCGCGGTGCGCAGGCCAACACGTGATTTACCGTTGAGTGACCGGCGTCACCGGCTGAATGTACGGAGGAAGGCCGCAGGTAGGAAGGGAGGTGCCTGTGGACCGCGAACGGTATTAAGGAAAGGAGGATGTCTGATGTGGCACAGGGTTTTTTTTCTTCTTCTTTTGTTTCACACACCCAGAGCCACTGGACGTTGTGACTCAGCGTCACATCCGATGATGAAACCCTCAGGGCCTAGGGTCATGGCTTCGCTGTGGTGAAATCGTCTCGGCAACGCAACTGGCCACTCCCTGATTCAACAAAGCCGGTTCGAAGGAACACAGAGGATATTCACGTTTGACACGTTTTGTAATCACACGTTTGTTTCTGGTGTGTGGATCGAAGGGATTCGATCCTTTTCCGCCCCAGGTCAAAAAAGAAAATATAAGTGAACAAACAACTCTGGTGATTTCATCTGTGTTTCAGATATCGATCAAGGATCTATTTTTAACTCAGGGTAAAAGCACATCCAGGGGTTAATATTTTAGTATTTAGGGAATCAGCTATTACTCAGAGGGTTGCCGGTTCGATCCCCGGCCGTGCAAAAATTATGTTGTGTCCTTGGGCAAGGCACTTCACCCTACTTGCCTAGGGGGAATGTCCCTGTACTTACTGTAAGTCGCTCTGGATAAGAGCATCTGCTAAATGACTAAATGTAAATTAACAGCATTCAATTAAATCACAGTTTTCTTGTGCTCGAAAAGTTGGCACGGACACCGCCTCATTATTTTTGTCCTTCTTGACTTGTACTCCCACGTGATTTTCTATTATTGACTACAAACACAGAAGGATCAAGTTTCCTGAAAACACAAAGGAGGCTTTGTCCTTAAAACCTACCTGTGTTGCCCAAATGTTGGGGGACGGACTATCAACAACTGATCCCATTTCTGAGATATGTTTAACTTATTACTTAACTCCATAGTACAAGGCAGTGATTCAACCCTTGATGATCATTTCTGATTCACCAAGGCACGCCTTCATGAGTTTACTTAAGGGATTTCTTTGTTTGCGCCAGTCTAATGGTCACAGAAACTGTACATCTGGGACTGTTTGTGTATCTGTTTGTACCTGGCAAGGTCTAGATGTACGGTATGTGAACCACACAACCGTTTTTTAAGAGGCGAAGTCATTCGAAGTGTCAAACAGCGCTGAAGACGGCAGATCAAGGTCACGTGTTCAAATCCCCTTCTGAATGTTGCTTTGAATAAAAGCGTTGAAATGAGCACATTACATTACTAACAGACTCTGAAAACTGTAATAGACATGGAAATCAATAGTGAGTGTTTTTCATCTGTAATAAATATATCTGCGTTTAATTCTTTTCATGGTAAGCTACGGGCCCTCTACTGGGTGTGCCGCTTGACTGGCAGAAATATGGGAGGGACCACATGGTCACATGATTGGAGTCCAACAGCATGTTATGAGGACAGTGACAGGACTTGTCATTGTCAAAGCAGGTCTCGTTGAGGGTGGACACAGTATGGGGGGGGGGGTCTCTACCATATCTGATAACGGACCTGGTTCAGGCCTGGTTGTCGAAGACAACGTTTTCTGGCATTGTCTTGGTCATTTCCTCGCCAGGACCATGACCAATCAGAAGCAGAGGACCATGACCAATCAGAAGCAGAGGACCATGACCAATCAGAAGCAGAGGAAGGGGACCCAGAGGGGTTTTGTGGAGAAGTGACTTGGCTTCTGTGTTTGTATATGTACACACAACACACCCGCCTGAGGCTGGCCTGTCTACAACACACTATGAGGGAAGTATGTTATTGTTTTAAGTGTGGGTGTTGGTGTGTGTGTGGGTGTGTGTGTGTTTGCGTGTGTGCCTGTGTTTTGGTACGCCTGTCCCACACCTGTCCCACACCTCTCCCATACCTGTCCCATACCTGTCCCACACCTGTCCCACACCTGTCCCACACCTGTCCCATACCTGTCCCATACCTGTCCCACACCTCTCCCATCCTTTGACCATTTTTGCTTAGAATACCAGTCACAGGCCCCTTGCACCGACCAAGAGAGAGGAAGGGGGTTGGCCCAGGTGTGACACCAGGCACTAGGATGTCCTAGTGTCAGCGTGCATCCCACAATCCCTTTCCCCGGCCTCCTCTTCTCAGGCCTACCCAGGGAGCAGAAGTTCCATGGTCTCATTGAGAGAGAGGACTGCTGACTGGGGAGTTTGTCTATGGTACAGTGTTGTACGTGGATCCTAGGTTGTCTGTGTCTTCGGATGAACTATCTACACTCCAGTTTCCATCCACCACCTTGACGTAAGACGCCACAACCCCCAGACGTGATCGCAGCTTTGAATCACAGCTTCCAGTTCCAATGGGCCCGTCGATGCGTTCATGACTCTGGTATTCAGCGGTCGTGTGCTATCCTGTCTGAACTTCACCCCGACACTCCCAACCTGAGAGACTGCTCTGGTCCGGAACAAGGAGGCTGGAGAGCACAGTTATTTTGCCTACTCAGGTGAGTTAACACCACCAGCAATGTCAAGATGCCAAAACTGCTATTTTCGAGGATTCGGGCATACAAGTTTAAGGATTTGATTCGGACAAGAAAGACGCCTAGAAGGTAAGCGCCCGTGCGTTAAAGGGGGTTGTGTGTTAAGGAAGTCAGAAGGGAAAAGTAGTCAAAAGGACGAGATCTTTGTTTCTTGTTGGTTCGTGGTAATCTGAAGGTGCAAACTGGATTATCATTTACAGGTTTGATCTTTTCCTCAGTAGAAACAAACAGAAGAAAGATATCCAGTGTATTTTGACCAAAATAAACATTGACTCCAATGTCACAAAAGACAAGTAAGTAAAACCTGGAATAAAAACATCGCACAAGTCTTTATTAAGTAACTGACTCTCTCTTTTATAGTTTACAGGCTGAATATGTAGCACAGCCAACTCTTGAACAAGTGTTAACCAACAAAAGTAAGAACAAGCAGCGTATATTCAAGACATCTTCAAAATCTTTCTTTTGGTTAATTTAAAATAAAGACAACCAATGTATCTCTCAATCTCAATAATGTCCAGTATATGAGGCTTTATTGCATCCACAGTACGTTCATTTTGAATCCTAATTTCCCAGGGTCCTTTGCAGCTTTTAGTTCTTTCCTACGTTCTGAATTCAGTGAGGAAAACATCGAGTTCTGGAAAGAATGTAAGGATTACAGGGAAAGGACGCCCCTCGCTGAACTCCCCTCTAAAGCAGCAGAGATCTGGCTGGCGTTCCTGCATCCTTTGGCTCCCAGAGAGGTGTGTCCCAGAAGCCACGCCTCCCAGTCCAAGCCTCACACACCTGGAGACCATCGCTTTACACACAAACGTTTAACAAACACATCAAACACTAAAGACTCTAATAGTAAAAAACGAAAAACTTGTTTCTGCTCTGTCGAATGGTACTGTGTTCGTTTCATCCACAGGTTAACATCGACCACAATGTCCGAGAGAAAATCAAGATGTCCATTGTGAGCCCTGGTCGCTGCTGTTTCGACGAGGCACTGAGTCAGGTGTACTGGCTAATGGAGAGAGACTCGTTTCCCCGCTTCCTCAAGGCTGAGGACTGCCAAAACCTCTCTGGTAGAGGTCAGAGGTCAAACTCCAAAAAGGACAACAGTTTATAATGTATTGAACCTTTCTGCTTTTGAAGTCAGTCTTGTTTCAAACTTTAGTTTCTGAGGAGGGAAGTACAAGACCAAAATATCAGTTGAAAAGTGCAGCAGGGACACACAAAAAACACTGTACTACAGAAAAATACATTAAAAAGTCAACAAATGACTCAGGAAAGCAAAGAATGAAGTACTAAGTGGCTTCACTTCCAATTTCTGAAACAATGTGAATATTTCTAATGGGTGTCTCATTAAGTGACACCAGTAGTGCTCACAGCAGCGGTCTGAATCCCCCCTGGGGATGGATGGATGAAACAGAGGAGGAAGCACGTGAGAAGAGCCGTGGAGAGGAAGTGACATGTAGGTGGGAGAGGAAGTGACATGTAAGTGAGAGGAAATGACTTGAGAACAAAAATATATTAAAGAGGATGTGGCGTTAGAGATTTTTGAATCAACAAGTGGTGGAGTCTCAAGTTCAGAGACAAAAGAGGGCAGTTTGGACTGGCGTGTCAAAAATAGAGTTTGAGTTTGCTGCCGTTTGGATGGCGCGAAGAATTTTGATCGAGGAATGCAAAACGAATGAACTGTTCAGTCTTCTATTAAAAGTACATTTGTGTGACCATTGTGTCTTTGTTAGTCTCTTCTCTCACACACACACACACACACACACACACACGTCAGTTGCTCGCACACTTCTAAGACTGTCACAGGTTTCAAAACTTTGTGCAATGTTTTTGGACAAGACAGCATGAAGGGTTTCCATAAATCAGAACTGCATCATGACGTGGGTGTGAGGTTAAATTTGTCCTGTCCTATGACTGTGTGTGGTGAAAAAGAGCGGTTTCTGACACCCAGCTGTAAGCAGCTCAGCTTTGGTCACATGTCTGCTGTCGTCTGCTAATTAAAAGCTGAGACCAGCCCTGTTCCAGGGATGGTGTCACCAAGTTGGAAAACATCAGTCTCGTCACCTTTGACCCCTTTTCTAAAAATAGTTCCAGTCCTCAAGGTTGTGGCTTAAAAAGGCAGTGTGATGGGTCTAAACATAGCTCTGGTTCTGACCTGAAGTGCTCTCCAGAAGATTGGAGCCAGCAAACTCCTGATGTGTATCTAATCACTATGAATGTCTACCCTTGTTAGGAAGGTAATCTCATCATCGAGGAACAAACGTTTTGTTTGCCGGCAACTCCCCATCACACACTGCACTTGTCTTTCTCACAATCTTCCTCTCTGAAGGAGAAGTGAGTCTCAAGTCCAGAGGCCAACCAGATCGTAATGATGAGAAACATGAAAACTAGCAGGCTGAATAGCTTCGCCCACGCAAGCGAGATTGATTAATTTAATTGGTACTAGCAAATTTGGGGCATTGTAGATGTAGCTGTTCACCAGTACTTCTTGCTGTGTTTCTGAAGATGAATATAAGTCAGTAAGACCAGCTAAGATACTGATACTGACTGTGCAGTCAAAGAGACATGACCAGTGGTTATTCTGTATTTTTTTTTACAAACATAACTCCTGTGTGGAGTGCCAGAGTGGGTTCTCCTCTTCTCTTCTCTCCTCTTCTCTGCCTTCCTCTTCTCCTCTCCTCTCCTCTCCTCTCCTCTCTTCTCCTCTCTTCTCCTCTCCTCTCTTCTCCTCTCTTCTCTTCTCTTCTCCTCTCCTCTCTTCTCCTCTCTTCTCCTCGCCTCTCTTCTCCTCTCCTCTCTTCTTCTCTCCTCTCTTCTCCTCTCCTCTCTTCTCCTCTCCTCTCTTCTCCTCCTATCTTCTCCTCTCTTCTCCTCTCCTCTCCTCTCTTCTCTTCTCCTCTCCTCTCTTCTCCTCTCTTCTCCTCTCTTCTCCTCTCCTCTCCTCTCGTCTCCTCTCTTCTCCTCGCCTCTCCTCTCTTCTCCTCTCCTCTCTTTTCCTCTCCTCTCCTCCCTTCTCCTCTCTTCTCCTCTCCTCTCTTTTCTTTTCCTCTCCTTTTCTCTCCTCTCGTCTTCTTTCCTCTCCTGTCTCATGTCTTCCACTCCGCTCCTCCCCTTGGCATCACGGAGAGCAGCAACATGTCACAGTAACCCTCGCAAGCAATCTGCCCCTGTTTTCCTCGGGGCCCCCACCAAACGGTTACCCCGGCAACCGAAAGGGAAGTGAGTAATGTGTTTTTTTTTTGGGTGCGAGCGCACCACTTGCCCAAGATCCTCTCCTCTTCCGGAAAGGTCTACCAACGGCTGTTATGCAGCATATGGTGCACTCACATGAGCCACCATTGGGGGGGGGGGGGGGGGGGGGGGGGGTGCTGTCTTGATTGGTTCAGGGTCTTGTTGAAGCGCAGGTGTGGCCCTGATGGGGCGGTGACCTGGGTGGTTAGGAGTGTAACCGGGGGGACAGTGTCTGCTGCTGTTGCTGGTGACGCTTGACTGCTCGTTACCATCTTGGGATGAAACCAGGAGGAGCGCGTCACGGCTGAACAGAAGTGACGGTTCACCTGCCGTGATGGGCACAGAGTGCTGGAGAGAAGTGCTCTCTGGTGTTGTTGGTTAGCTGGGACAATGAGCGAATGAATGGACTACAGTATTGAGAATATAACAGGAGAAAGCTCATATGTAGATGTGCTGATTGTTAAGTCAGTCTTACAGTAATGAACAACCAAACTTAAAAAAAAAAAAACATGACCCACCCTATGGCAACGCAGATGTAATGTTCTGGAATCCATCAAACTTCTTTCTTCTTCGGGGAAAGAAGGAGAGGTCAGAGTTGGCGACATTGACATCTCCACAAAAGGGTTAAACAGGTCCAAAACACACAACACGAGAAGGTCACCATTTGCTTATCTCTCTCACTGTTGCTGTAATTTGCATCTAAGCAGCCAACTACAGCCATGAGAACAGAGCAGGCTTTGATCCAGGCTGGAGGGATCAGTGCTGATAGGCAGGTCTTGTGGAGGCAGAGAGGGACAGAGAGGGAGGGCCGAACGACAGGAGCGAGAGAGGGAGACAATAAACTGCGAACATAAAGATAGAGGGGAGCAGGCTGAAGGGGGTCTGAGAAGCTGCAGAAGGGACGATTAGGAGAGGGCATTTGTTTTGAGGAGACAGAGCGAGAGAAGGAGGGGGCAGGGGGGCGGCGACTTGGAAGGTGGGGGGGGGGGGGTGATCCCTACGTTCGCTGCGGTGTTGACCAGTGATGTCTCACATCGGCTCCGTGGCAACGGGAGTCCTGCTTATAAAGCCTTGTCGTCGGGGAAACCCTGGCAGAGCCTGCGACAGGAGTCACAGAATGTGGACTTGAGACATGCGTAGCATAACGAGGGTGCCCCTGATACTGCCCTTCACCATGGACAGAGATGACGGGAAAATAAACAAGAACCTGTAAGTTTTTGAATTATTCTTATTTTTTGTTGAAAAAACTGGAAATCACCCCAGGAAATGGCTGCTCCGAACCACATTGTCATATTGTTGCCGTTGTTTATGTTAAAATTATACCATGAATGTAGCATCATTTTTTATACCATGAATTGTTATGCTTCGCATTAACTTACCGTGATATATATTAAGTTTCGTTTTTTGTTTACTTGGGTTATTGTGTGTCACTTGCTTATTCGGTTATTAGTCAAGGCTTTGCTTTCTTGTGACTGAATTCTTGACATACTTTAATTCAGCCAACATCTTAGATTTGTACTGCAACAACAAACAGCCTTGTTTCAATGGTTTGATAAAACTGTTATTTTCTCCTCATAGTGGAAAGAACTTTATGTGTCGTCTGCAGTGTATGTTCTCCCATTCATCAACCTCTGAGAGGTAAAGAGATTTGAGTTTTTTTGCAAACATTTCACTGTGAGAATACCACGAGTTCTGTTATTTCCATCTAAGGAATTATCTGAGGATTGAAATTATCTGAAGATTTCTTGTATGCTCTGGCATGACACACAGAGTCTTATGTTTGATATTTGCATAGGCTGATCTGGGTACACTCTGTTTTCAGTAAGGCACATTCAAATTCTTTTTCTCACCAAAATCCGATTTTGCTGAAGTACAAAAAAAAACACATTCTTTCACAGCAGGCTAAGTTTAGAAGATACCCAACAATGGTCACAGTCACTGGAGAGGCTGTTGGATTCTAAATGTAAGTTTAGTTTTTTTTCGCAGCTCAACTTAAATCATTTAAGATTAAAGTAAATAAGTAAATAAAACCTCATCTCCTTGTTTCCACAACCACCATACTTCAGTTCCTCCCATGACACTGCTTGTCTTCTCAGATGGACTGGCGACCTTCAGGACTTTTCTAAAGTCTGAATTCAGCGATGAAAACATCGAGTTCTGGCTGACATGCGAGGAATACAAGAAAATCAAATCCTCATTCAAAATGTCTTCCAAGGCGAAGAAAATCTACGAACAGTTCATCAAGGCGGAATCTCCAAAAGAGGTGAGACCGGTGCCTTACACAATTGGACATCCACTCAATGAACCTGCCTGTGTGTTTAGCTCAGACTACTTGTACCGTGAGTGCAACGTTGACATCTGTCCCCGAACCCTGTTCCAGATCAACATCGACCACCACACTCGAGAGCAGATCAAGAGAAGTGTGAAGACTCCCGCGCTGTGCTGCTTCGACGACGCCCAGAAGATCGTCTACGGCCTGATGGAGAGAGACTCGTACCCACGGTTCCTGCGCTCGGACATTTACAGAAGCCTCCTGGAGTCCCTCGCCGCCGACGCCGTCAAGGGATGAGAGCAGAGAGAGGAACGGAACGAACATGAAAACTCATAACTGGAACGCTTGGGCTTTGTGGGGAAGGGAGGGCCCATGGATGGCTGGCCTGGTGTGGGGAAGGCGGAGAGGGGAAGGGAGGCCCATGGATGGCTCGCCTGGGGAAGGCGGAAAGGGGAAGGGACGGCCCATGGATGGCTGGCCTGGTGTGGGGAAGGCGGAGAGGGGAAGGGAGGGCCCATGGATGGCTGGCCTGGTGTGGGGAAGGCGGAGAGGGGAAGGGAGGGCCCATGGATGGCTGGCCTGGGGAAGGCGAAGAGGGGAAGAGAGGCCCATGGATGGCTGGCCTGGCGTGGGGTAGGCGGACAGGGGAAGAGAGGGTCCATGGATGGCTTTGTGTGGGGAAGGCGGAGAAACCTGTGTCCTTACCTGTCCAGCACCACGGTCCCCACAATCAGAAAGGACCACAACCTCAGAGCGTCTGCTGGCAGGCCAGCGGAGAAAGGAGAACATTGTTGTGCTATAATTCGTCCTCTGGTGTGTTTGTACAGGATGATAAGTTTCGATGCAAAGCGAACATGGTTGACCGCCCATGAATCATCAGAGCGTTGAGACAGCCATGACACAATGTCAGTTAACACACTGTCTCCTCTGGAGGATGTGTTTCGTTGCTCAGATAAGGACACAGGATGTTAGTGGAAATGGCTACAATCTATGTGTGTGTGTGTGTGCTTGTATGTGTGTGTGTGTAGGTGTTTGTGTGTATGTGTGTGTGTGTGTGTGTGTATGTGTGTGTGTATGTGTGTGTGTGTGTGTGTGTGTGTGTGTGTGTGTGTGTGTGTGTGTGAAAGAGAGAGTGAGACACAGAGAGAGAGAGCCTGAGAGAGAGAAGAAAAAGCACACTTAAGTATAGCTATCAAGCTCGGGCCACAGGATGGATATGTTTTCTTTTTTTTCTTTTGTACGGCCTTCTCCGTGGGGTTAGATGAATGAGAGAGAGCAGCTAGAATGCATTGTGGCACGGGCAGCAAAGCACAACAGCTCTTCTAAGGAGTGTTATTCACACCCTCAAGACATACGACTTCTTCCACTGATAGCTAGCCGTTGTGAGACGTAATGACATGTTTTGGGTGCAAGTCTTGAGAATAGAACAGTGCCAGTGTTTCACTTTGTATGCTTACCTTGCAATTTTGCTTTTTGGATTCTTTCTTTCGAAAGACACTTTCCTGTTGCTCACAGAACATGCACAATTTAAATGGGTTATCTAGCAGAGTTGATCTGAACTGTTTTAAATTGTATTTATTTATTATCACAGCCACTGTTGCAATGCTGACTTTTGCAGTGTAAATATTTTCATGATTAGGAATTAAATTATTAAATCATTTGGAGACACGTTGCCTCTTTTCCGCATGTCTCATCAGTGCTCCCATAGATCACATGTATTTATTTTCTATACCAGAAAATGTGTTCTTTCCCCCACATAGTTTCCACCTAAAGGGGTCATGAGGTCAACAGACAGAGGCCAATCTAAACCACCGACCATCATTAGACGTGGCCAGAATGCCGGTGTGTCTGGACGTCTCAGGATGAGTTACAGTATAGGACCAAAACGGGTTGTCAGCATCTCCTGTCTGACCAAACGGGATCTTTTGTCTCTGAGACAGACGTGCAGACTTGCAGGTCGGAGCTTTACCAACAGGTCGAAACAGGAAGGTCTGCGTTTGAGTTTCTGACGAAATGGGGGACTTCTACGATTAGTAAGAAGTACTCTAAACAAAAGGGTATGTCCACATTTATTTTCCGTGAAGAGAAAGCATTTCAACAAACTACTCTTTAATGGTGAATGTGTTGGAAAATATCCAAAGGTTACTGCCACAGAGCTCGTTATGTGCCTCTTTTCACGCTCAGCCACAGCAACAAGCAGTTCAGCGTACTGGATTGAAATGTACCGGTTCGATCGTTTTTCTTCAGGGAAATAGTTAGGTTCAATTAGTTCGCTGTTATTGCCCAAACACTGTGAGAAACGTGTTCAGATCAGTAGCATCTCACAGAATACGATTGTCAACAACATTTTACTCAATGCATATCCTGTAATCATAGACACTGAGAACCAGGCTCCAAAACCTCAAGGCATTTATTGAACAACGTGTCTATCGCTACGCAGTATCCTGTCTCTACCGAGAACATGAAGGTATTAGTAATCAAGCGGTCTGATAGAAAATATCCGCTCAAGCCTGAAATGTAAGTTATTTGCGTCACCATGATCAGCGCATAACTTCTGACTCTGACAGCCTGTTTCCATTCATGCATTTCCTCATGCAAATGAACGGCACATCTAGATAAGCAACTCAATGTGCAAAGGTACGTCTAAATAAACTATAACAATGTGCTTTGGTGATTCAGTTATCCGGTTCTGTCTTGATGAGTCATTATTGACATACTCTTCAGGAGATAAGCTTTGACAAAGGAAAATAGAAGAATCATAGTTGACATATTTAAAGAATGCATTACAAGTTATGACAAAATGACAAGGAACTATTACATGAATGACAGTGAATGGACTTGATCATGCAACCTTAGCATTCATTAAGTACTGTACAACATTCATCCAGAAATATCAATCTTCATTTAACAGGCAGACACCTCCGAAGCAAATATCTCCCTGTTCTGGGCTGTCCTTTCGAAGGTTGAGTTTAGCACTCGGAGACCCTACATCGTTACAGCACAATTTGTTTATTGTCATCAGTTTCAGTGTATAAATCATCAGCTGTGCAGTAGACATGTGTCAGTCTCTATGTTGTGGTTCTGCAGTGGTTAAACCGCCTTTCACGCCAGAGAAGTGTGCCTGTGTGTGTGCGGTCTTGTTGAACTACCCTTGGGAAGGCCAGAAGTCCCCACAAGGAGAGCAAAACTAACGCATGATTAAGTGTTGGGGTTCGGAGCTAGGCTGGGTGAAAAGAGGATTTTGAAAGGACCAGAATTTTGAATCCCAACGAGATTAACCATAGCATACAAAGTTTTCTGTGTGTGTGTGTGTGTGGTGGGGTGGGGGGGTGGGGGGGAATTATGATGTGCAGACTCAGTGTAAGTAGCCGTCTGGTCAAAAGTGGATGTGGAAAAGGGCCAACTTTCCACCAAGGAAGACTTTACTCCCCAAAAGCTTTACGTACACAGGATTTCACAGAGGTCTGGAGTGCTTTAACCACATCGTGGGTTCATACCTAGAGCCGCAAACTTGAAAAACAGAACAATGTTGTTGATCTGGTATCAGAAGTCCCATTGCCCTGTGCAAATCACTGCTGCAAGGTATTTGATCCCAGTTGGTATATCAGGCCTCATTTAGAAACGTGTTATTACTTGCTGTCTATTACAATTCAGGTATATTGGGCTCTAGAGCTCACTGGAGTAAATCAGCTTAGTTTATGTCCAGCATTCTGAGACTCAACCAGTCATGTATATCCACTGCAGTGTAGTGTAGTAAGTTTGCAACCAAACTTCTGTATTTGTAGTTTTTTAGAAGACATCCTGGGCTTTCTAACGATGTCACACGTGTGAACGACCTCAGGAACAGCCAGGTCATTTGTAGTCAGTTCATTAAGTTACAGATGCATACCTACAACAACATAGAATTTGTTTTTCGTAGCCAAACCCAAACAAAGGTGAGAACACAGTCACTGAATAGAAAAACACCACAACTCTCAGTTTGGAGATATATTTGCAGCATGTTCTGCCTGTATTTGTTTTATAATGACAGTATAGAGATACAGGAAATATAGGGAGAGATGGGATAACATCAGCAAAGGGCCTGGGCCAGATTGAAACCCAGGTTGCTGTGGTAGGCCTACTTGGTACACTGCACTCGTTGCTAAATCAGAACGTGTGAACCAGATTAGCCAATCTTAACAGACAGTGATCTCTTTAAATACCTGGTTTATTCATAGACCATCAGAAATGGTTGGTAGATGAAAAGGAATGCAAGAACACGTGTTTGATAGAACATAACATTCCAGGTTCCTCTCTCAGGGCTAAACGGATGACGCTGAACGTTGTTCAAGCTTGCATTCATGTTTGCACAATAACAAGCTGTTCTGTAGAGACACATGCCCTCATGCTGGCAAAGTATGCATGCAGGTTGACAGCGGAGTTGTCATGTTGACAGGTACACTCATGTACCTGTCAACCTACAGTGAGAGCATTAATGGTCTCATAAGGCTCAAAGTGGCACTTAAAAATACTTTTTTATTTTACTCGCAGGTGCTTTTGGGTTCCACAAAAAGCCCAAACAAAGTCCTATTGTAATGTGAGAGGTAGTTTAGATGGGTCCCTGAAGTATGTGAATTGTATTAAGGAGCATTTGAACCCTACTAGGTTCACACCTAGTGGCTTCAAAAACAAGCTAAAGGTTCCAATATTCCAAATCCTGGAGTGTCTTGTGGGATTAAAGGTTTTACTTTCTGTGCCCTGAAATTCACTTGGGAGGAAGAGTGCCTGGACTCCCACAGCCAGTGTTCAATCAAGACAGAGTGACTCAAATAGTAAATGTTTATACAAACACACCAGAAATTGTGATACTCCGCCCCTATCGCCCTCGGGCCCTAACAGTGAGAACATGACGAGTCCAATGTTTCCAAGGTGACAGCCAATCGTCTTTGAGATGTGTCCCTGGGGGGCCCGCCTTAGCTCCGTTGTTGCTCGAAGGGAGTGTATAAAGTTCTGAGATAGCCACAGGGAGGGAAACATTTCTAATCGGACTCTAGGGACTGTGGAAATATGAAAAAGAATATGGGGTCAGAAAGTAACAAGGTCTGCATTGACTGTCTGAAAACAGAGCAGTCTATTGAGAACAGTGGAATGAGGTGAGTTTGCTCTTTAAGCTTGTCAGGTAGTCCCAGTGAGACTCCGTGCTGACCGAGGTGCCACAGCAAACATTAACTTGAATTAATCACACATGAACTCTTCTCTTCACAGCAAGAAAAGCTGGAGGGCAAGACTGCGTTACATCTTAAAGAACCGTTCGTTTAGTTCACGATCCACAGCCAAAAAAAAACAGTCTTTCAGGTGAGGCAACTGGGGCAGTCGCACTACTGTGACAGGTGTGGATATTCACAATATTGTGAAACCAAATATTGAGTATGTTTATTCACTGTTTTGCAACTTTTTTCCCTGTCTCAGACCAACAGTTGATGAAGTGAACCAGTGGGCGCAGTCATTTGACAAACTACTGACGCATAAATGTAAGCATCACTCACTGTTACACATCCTTGTGTTGGGCGTGTTAACATGACCTGAATGAATCATTGACCTTTGCATTTGAATCGGCACATGGGTGTTACATGATGGCGGTGAGTTCCAATGACAGGTGCATTCTGAGCCTCACACATTCCCTCTCTATTGCAGATGGCAATGTAGCCTTCCAGATATTCTTGAAATCAGAATATTGTGAGGAAAACTTGGAGTTTTGGATGGCCTGCGAAGAATTCCGAAAAGTGACATCTCCGGCTAAACTCGCGTTGAGGGCCCAGAGCATATATGAGGAGTTTATTAAAACTGAAGCTCCAAAAGAGGTGAATACATTTATAAACATGCAATACAATCACTTGATGTCATAGAGAAATACATTAGAGAAGCAAGTCTGCTCATATTCGGTGCTCACACAATTTGGCTTTCTTATAAAGTAGAACAGAATAGAGTATTCTATTGGGAAAGTTGCACTGTCACAGTTGCATTGACAAAGACAATGCAAAACATACATACTCCGAGATGTAGTAGACGAAACAACAAGATATTACAAAAAGACCTTATAACGACTCGTTTGGATTGCAGATCAACCTGGATTTCCACACCAAGGAGGAGATCACCCATGCCCTCCCCCTGCCCACCCTGACCTGCTTCCTGGCAGCCCAGAAGAGAGTTTATAGCCTGATGGAAAACAACTCCTATCCCCGTTTTATCAACTCGGAGCTCTATAAGGAGCTGTGTGCTGCAGCGAGAAGGAGGAGGCCGGCAGAGAGTTGTTTTAGTTAGTTTATGTTCACACAGAGCACTAAGTGCTACTTGGACCGGCCAAAGCCATGCAGTATTAGAAGTGGCACATCAAACTGTGTGCATAGTAAACAAGCACTTTCTTTAACCAGTCAGAGAGGTTTACTTGGGGTGTTTTGGTTTTTACTTTGAAATATTATGCTTATAACACTGGTGTAGCAGGAGAAGTGACTACTGAATACAGTACAGTACATATAATGTATGTATATAATATAAAATGTGTATTTGACATGTTGTAAATGCAGCTGGACTGCAGATTTCTACCTTTTACATGAACTCTGCTTGTAATTTATTTTTGTCAGATTTTGCTAAATGAAATAAAACAATAGTGTGAAATTCACTAGCACTTTCATACTAAGAGTTGTCCTAATTTTATTTATGTCATTATCAGTGACAGTAATGAACAGCAGGGATGTGCAGAGGGGGTGGCTAAGGTTGCCCGGGCATCTGCCGGTTTGCCCTCCTCGAGTCAACGTGCCCCTCCGAGGAAAATAAATAAATAATGATAATAATAGTAAATTTAAACAGCTGCAGAATTTCATGTAGACCTAGATTTTTTTTTTATCGCCACCCGAGGCGTGGGGGGGGGGAGGGGGGGGGGGTTCAGGCCAGCGCAACTGCCCTTCAATATTCCTGTGCACGTCCCTGATGAACAGTACATTTGATGAAATATTCATACAATGTCCATGAACCAGCGAAATCATCAGGTTTTCCACACATGCTTCCCCTTCCAGTCCAAATATGGATTTTCTGTTCATAAACATATAATACATTTCCATCAGCACCTCACGATAATTCCAGTAACAAGGCCCATCACTCTGTTATCATACGTTTGTTTGTGCGCCCGATGAACCTTCACACGGTCGCTTCCAGTAACGACGAACTTTTACTATATTCTTTTCTTTCACGCGCCGGGAAAGAACGCCACGACTGACGCAGTGTCCTCCACCTGTTATCTGGGGTCTCTTCCGTAACAGCGCTGTTCCCAAAGCGTGCGCTCATAGTTAGAAGGCTGACACTGCACAGACACTCACACGCATCGCTCCTGCATGGCTGACAGATCCTGACCACCGGTTATTTCCCAGACACTCTCGAGCCGTCTGGCGAAAGCGTTGGCTAAAACCAAAAACAACAGTGTTTCTTGCACGTGAACACTTGGATTGATTGGGGAAAGCTGGTGGGGAAAGAGGTTGGATTTATGTGTAGGGTTCACGTTGCTGTGTAGTGGACCAAACATCTGGCATTGGGAGTTGGAAGTATTTTACACAGTTTATAGTTCCTCCTTTCCAAAAATGTACTACAGGATAACTACACAATGACTATTATGGACATAACACAGCCATGTATTCAGATAACCATTCCAGTGTTCTAGTAAAACCGGCATGTGAGCAGCTACGTTCGAGCCTGGCAGGACTGTAGCGGATCTGGTTCCAAGCGGTGCTTGGGTGCGTGTGTAAACACTCGGGGTAAAAATAGCCCCCCGAGCGTGTCACACTCTGGGTTCTGTGAACGTCAAGTCTGAGCGAGTACGTCCAAGTTCACCTCGACTCTGAGAGCGTAAACCTCACCTCCCTCATCTGCTTTGATGAAAATAAATATTTAGAAGGTGGGTATCCATCGTTTCTTAGTATCCTCACAACACCAGGCTATTCCTACAGTAACTGATCACACGCACACACACTTCATTTTCACACTGTGCAGGCGAACACTTTTCATTTCTAATATTGTGTTTATTTGGGGGCAATGTACTTACTCAATTTAACCAGTAGATGGCACTAGGATCCCACTGACTACAAACACAAAAAGAAACACTGACAGACGTTCCAACTGGTAATGACAGCTGACCAAACGTATGAAATAATAGTTCAGGATTCAACTGAACAGTAACATACATGATGCATGTTATATAGGACAAAATCTAAAGGCGGATCGGATGAAACATCGAGACATTTTATTATGAAAATAAGACAAGATTGATTTGAACACGCGTCTGTTCATGCGAGGGGAACATGGTGATGTGAACAGCTCCATTGACTGTTCTGTCCACGGAGCTGATGTCCGGTGGGTCACGGGTTACCATGGAGAAAAACCAGCAGGTGTTTTTTTTAAGGAAAATTACAATAGATTAAAGAGGTGTGGTTTGGATATGTCCGTGTTGTCTGTGGTTATTTTGCCTCCTGTGCCTTCTTGGCACCCTGCTTTTCCTTTGCCTGGGGAAGATAGAAAACCGTTTGCTCAGCTATGAAACCAGTCCCACTGCATAAATGAAGCCCTCTAGTGTGGGCTGTGTGACATGACATTTAACACAGGTCCTAACACTGATCCCATTGATTATTTACTTGCCCCTTAAAATTGTCCGCATTCATTATTAAACTAGGGTCACTAGAATTCAAAATAAAGACAACTTTTGCACACAGAAGTCATCAAATACACGGTTTGTTGAATGTTCACCTTTTCCACCAATGGGATAAGCTGTTGATACTGTGCAAGGGTCTTCAGTAGCTCCATGATGAAGGGCAGGTAGTTGTGCTTCCGTCTGATGTTTTCAATCTAAATATCCGGTGGAGATAAAAGCATCTGTTGAGGACTGATGACCTCATGACTGATGACCTCATGACTGATGACCTCATGCTGCTGGTGGATGCAGGCCAACGACGGCAAGGACTTACCTTGTATCTTTTCAACTTCTGGTTCTCCTCTTCGATGAGGAGCTGATACTTGGCGATCTCTGATTGGATGGAGCTGAGGAGGGTGCTGCTCTGGTCTGTGTCCATTGGCTCCTCCTGGAGAGGAAGAGAAATACCAAATCAATTTCAGGCGGATTTACATCTTTTGGGGGGGGGGGGGGGGGGGGGGGGGTTCTTCCGCCCATGGGAAGCTTCTCCAGGTGTGGTTCTCACCTCCGTCAGCTGGGTCTGCAGCTCTGTGATCTTCCTCTCGTATATCATCTTCCTGTCCGACACGATGGCCATCAGGTTGAAGCGGATCTCTCCTTCACTGTACCTGCAGGTTGAGGAGTGGGACACATTCAATGTCTGTCTTGAAGGCCAAACAACCTCTTTGTCGCAGCGATCGTTGACAGGACATTGAGGGTTGCCCATCACTGGTATTAGGACAGGAAACTAAGCGCGTACTTCTGTATTCTTTTTTCGATAACAGGCCGAACTGCGTTGATCCAGTCATCCTGATTGCACACGCCTGCGAATGGAACGGTAGAAAGGTTGTTACATAGAAGACTGCGGTGGTCAGTTGAAATGGCTCTGCCATATTCATCTTCTAATCTTTTAGGAACATAGTTCCTTGGCTAAAAAGGCCTAAAACCGTGCCAGGAGCTTATGTCTCGCACCGAGGTCGATGGGTCCCTCGCGCAGTCCGTCCAGCTCATAGAGTCGACCGTTGACCGGCACGTAGCTCACAAAGTGAAACGCGTCCTCGTCCTTCGCTGATGACTTGGCGTCAAACTCAAACATCTGCTGTCTGCGGAACAGAAGACACACGTTGAGGTGTTACTGCCCAGGGCAGCAACAGGGCAGTAGCTGGTCGTGTGATCATAACAGAGTTACTGTGGTTTTTGATCAAATGTTTTGACCAACATGTAGATCTTGCTTCGTCAAGTGGTTGAGTTTTATGCGTCAGTTGGTCAAGTAAACTGCACTTTGAAGTCATTTTTCTCAGTTCCGCTCAAAGAACAGTGACTGCCTCTCTGCTTCGGAGGGCCGTGTACTATAATATGAACGACTCCAAAGTGTGAGGCGGAAGCCTCTTGTGCGTGCTGCAGTACATAGCGCTTAAAGGGTACTACAGCTTACCTGGCAAAACTGTTATGAACTTGCCGAATCACTTCAGAGTTACTGAGGGCCAGACCTTTCATCTTGAAAAAAGAGGCACACAAAACAGTTAGGAACATATCAGATGTGTGTAATTTCCATCTATCTTGACTAAGATGTGTGACAACCTCTCTGCAGATGGATAATTGAAGAAACAACATTTTCTGAAAATATTTAAGTAAAAAAAACAAAAACAAATGTGTTGCCCATAATCAGGTTCGATCACCACGAGTACGAACGAGGACTTACAGCGGCATCAAAACTGAGGGAGAACTCTCTGAACTCTGTCAGCGTCTCTCCTAGGAGCATGTCGGGGTGGGTACAGTTGAGCAGCACACTGACTATGGCCTGAGTTGCACACGCGTTGTTAATGACCTGGAACGAAACAGCACCATGAGAATCTAAGCACGCACATTTGGCGATTCAAATTCAAACAAGGCATCTACATATATTAGCTGCACGTACTGTACTCTTACACTCATTGCTGATTGTGAGCCTGTACCTGTTTGGCAAAGAAAATGTTGTCCAGCCTCGAATCCTGAACAATTGACCCCGCTGGCTCCTCACCTGGCTGCCACTTGAAGAGGAAGATTAATCCATGAACAGGTCTAGAAAAAAAATAAATAAATAATGCAAAAATGTTCCAACTTAAAAGAGATAAAATTAAAAATAAATCAAGGCTTACTTTAAATTTTCAAAGTTCTCTGGCTCCATACTCCATATCTCTTCTACCTGGGCTCCTTTGCATCCTGTTTGTGAGTGAGACCATTAGGCTGCATCCCGTACACAGCTACAAGCTAACGGTAGCTAATCCATCACACCATCAGACACCTACTGCACTAAGCATGACTTGGCAAGCTACCAGAAGCAACGTAAACGTAAGCACGTGGACATGGTGATAAGATGCTATATCTTTACGTTATAAGGCTGTTCAATCAAATACATTTATTGAAGACAGGAATATCAGTAAATGATGCACAAGCATGACTCGCAATGCTGTTGCCAGGTGGACCCAGCAGTCGCAAGTATCAAATTCTTAGCTAGCAGTTAGCTGAATTTAGCTCGCTCATTAGATAATTGTGTTTGGAAAGCCTCAGTGGGTACCTAGCCATCTAAACAGTTAAATATTTGGACTAAATATATAGCTTGCAAACATATTTAGGCCGTGGTCTAAACCATGTTATAGCTAACAATATGTGTGGTAATCTATCTGGTGCACCTTTGTATTTTGTGTAGACAACTCAACTGACAGTGAGTGTACAGTTGTGCCAGCTAGCCAGCCTGCAGCTCATGAGTTAGCCGGCTAGCTTAGATATGAGCTGGCAAATCTTAAAGTAGGTATGTTACTAGTACTACTAGCCGGCTTGATGAGCTTGCACACGAACAGTAGCTGTTAATTAGGCAAAGGTCTAGCCATAGTGCTACACAGTGCACAGTATATTGAAGAGCTGTATACCGTTTGCTGTATCGCTAGCTAACGTAGGTATGATGACTCACCAAAGCCTTTGATCAATTCTGTGAACACTCCTGGATCACTCTCCATAAGACACCATTCTCCTGCGCTTCCAGCCATGGTCGGGTTATGACAGAATAAAAATAAATGGACGCATGCAAGGGAGAGTACTGTAGTTAGCTGACTATTTTCAGCAGAAGACAATGAAACCGTGCTAGCTGGCTAGCTTCCTGGGCTGACTGCGTGCGATGCGTGAGAGAAATATTCTCATTGCGTGAATCGCGTGGCCTGAGTAGGATTGCCAGGTTGTTTTTAACCCCCTTTGTATGTGTCTTAGCACTCTGCAGCGCTTACTAACTACAGGGTAAATTAATGTAAAGGTTTGAAACCATGAAGGCCATTTCCTTTTTTACACATGGACTGGACAGGGACTGAATGTTATGTTGGTGTAATGCAGTGGTAATACTTACAGTGGCTACTAGCTCTGCATGTACAATTAAGAAGCAAATTGAGTTGAATATACCTGAATATTATTGTATGAAACATGGTCCTTCCCAATACCCCATATTAAATATGCATAATCCTCATATTGTAAAGATAGGATCTTTATTGTCACTGTACATTCCTGAAAGGAGAGGTAGCTTAAAAGATACGTATTACACATTCACAACATACAATACATAAAAGAGTCTAGACAACTCCCGACAAATAAATACAGGATGAAACGATACTTAAAACGGTTAGTCATTTGCTTGATTCAAACAAGCCACTGCCGGAGCCGTCCACATTTGTCCCTGCACAGCAAGGAGCACACTGTTCAATCAGAGGCATCAGTTTTCCCTGTTGATGAAGCTGTTTTGTGTCCGATCCTCCCCCAATACAGTTTCCATTTATAAAGACCCTCGGCACCTGAAATAAAAGTCAAAATCAGACCATCACCACGGGTGCACTTACAAGACAGGATTTTTGACTTGTTCATCATGACCATATGGTCCTGGTTTGAAGTTGATGCATCACCACTTGCCAGCAACACTACTCAGTATGTGGCCCAGTATTAAACAGACAGACCATTTACATTTGCTGATGTATAAGACCATAACATACTTGGTAAAAGTAACATACCGTTCTGGCACCCGTCATATCAGCTAAGGCTTCCTGAAGTCTTCTCCCGTCGTTGTGCTCATCCAGCTCAATCACTTTGTAAGTTATGCCTATTTCGTTGAATACGTTCTTGGCCATTTTGCAGTATGGGCAAGTGGTCTTCGAGAATATGACCACGCAGTTATGAGACACTACATCCTGTAAGGATAAACAAATTATAATTATCTCCATAACACACTCTTTTATAGCGGTGGAGTTTAAGACCGGACTTATTTTTTGTAGTAGCAATAGCAATTTAAAAAAAGTTATTAATATGCATTAGTCGCTGTTTAAAAGAGCATCCAAAGAGATGGATCAGGATTAAATTTTAAAAAATTGTTTCACCTTGACAAATTGTGCACACGCAGAGCTTGGCAATCCACTAGACGAAGTTGATGTAAAGTTTCCCATCCTGTTAAAAAGTTATAAAAAAACGTATCATGAGTTAAAAGTATAGTTGGTTGATTTATTACCGTGCTAATTAGCGGCAAATCACAACACACACGGTCACATAATATGCTTAGAGCTTTCATTAACCTTAGAAATAAAATAGCTTGATAGGAAGAGACGAATAACATTAGAATCTTTAAAACTACAAATAGAGAAATGCATATTTTATATTTCCCCAGCATCGCTGTTCTATCTTTACTACTAGTAGTACTAGTACAGCTCCAGCAAGCTAGCTAAATATTAGCAGAGATGTTAACATTAGCAAGCTAGCTTGTGTTTAATCTGATCTACTTCTTTATTGTAGCTAGCTGACAGCTAGTACGGATGGGGCAAAGGATTAGCTTACTGCAATCATCTAATTATCTGCTAATGACAAACATGCTCGTCCCCCAAAGCCTAAGTAAACAATTACAGCTACAACCTGACTTGACAACACTTGATTGCTAGTGTACAGTAGAGTTAGGAACTACGTAGAGCTATAGCTACTGTACTAGCAGCAGTAGCAATCTTCCTAGAGCAAAATCGCTGTAGCCTGTACTCCTATACATTAACGCCAATGATAGTCAACATTGATGGCATTAAACTTGTTCGCCTCAAATAAATAACTACACGTATCTGATTTAATAAGGTCCAGGACAGATGAGATTTTAAACAGCTAGGCTAGCTAGTGCTAGCTAGGTGGTTGCTGTAACTAGATCTAAAGTACAGTACTGTAGATGTGACCTTCGACAACTGCTCCATGCTAATCTGGATAGGGATCCTCCTTGCGTAAACATAATAAAAAATGAGCCGAGAAATAAAAAATAATCTAGTGGTCGGCACAAATTCAACATGCGGTTACGAGGCACACGTTAATTATACTTATCCAGGCTAACACTTTCGTGAGCTACCACTACCAGCTTGCCTGCTCTCTGTTAACAACTTGATGAAGTTCTAAGTGCGCTGCTCACCTGCAGTGAATTAACTCCGGAAGTGTGTTGCTGCCGTTGTACGTGAATATATTTCGAACGTTATGAGATTACCTCATGATTGAAGTATTTTGTGTACACTGATATACTGTAGGCTACCTAGTTCAAATTACAGTAAAATGTTGCCACACTTTTATGCAGAAGTTCGTCTCGTGTGTTTTCATTGGCTAATGTGGTTCAAATATATATATATATATGATATATATCAGTTCAGAGGAGGATGCCGTCTACATTCTGAACATTAAAGTTAGAGGTAGGTATAACCTACTTTTGCGAAAATCAACAATGACCTGAGTTTTTCTTGTTGTTCTGTTGTTTTTTAAAATAACAATGACCCCGTTTGTGGACCCAACTTTGTGGATGCTGTTGTTTGAACACAAGAGGGCATGCCTGCTCAAAGGATACTCATCGACAGCAAAGACGCATTTACTTGAATAGCAATCGTGTCACTTAAAACAATCACTGAATCAAATTGCATATCGCGTCATTTGCCATGTATTCAATATGTCAGTTCTTATTCAATTAAAAGAAAAAATAATGTATTTCTTATTCAGCCATTAATGGATAGATGGTCCAAGCCCCTTTAAATGGCCATAGTTACTTTGGGTTTTCTAAGTGGTGGGTTGAGATAAGATTAAGTCTTCATTGATCAACACATTTCCCAGACCTTGATCAAGTGCTGTGAAGATTCTGCTTAGTAGGCAGCGGCTAAAATGCCCCATCATGTATTACTAGTCAATTTCTCAATAAGCTTAAAATAAAATCCATAGGTCTGACCACACAGAGTAGGCATGTGTTATTTGTCTTCCTTAATTAGCTTTAGTTCACTTCACTTTGAGTTTCACAAGTTTTATTTTGGGTGGGGTGCAACTGGCTGACCTTAAAGCTGAGAGAGACCTCCATGTGCAAAACAACAGATATTATAGCAGCAATATATTCCTCAGTACAATTTATGAGACCATCACTATTTATCATGGCCATGGACAGCAAATTGCCTAACTCATCCAGAGCCCCCTGGAAATGTAATTCCCCCACCCCCTCAAGTGCTTATAGGAGCGAGCAGAGTGCACACGCATTTCGCCTTCGCTCAAGCTCCAGCCTATCGTAGCATGGCAATAAGCTCTGTTGATTTAATATCCGTTTTCCGCCTGCCTTTGCCCAGGCTGAATAATCAGCCCACAAGATGATGCTGCATTGCCAGAGGCCCTCATGAATCTCACTGCCCAATCATTGTTCACCATGGAGCTAGGAGCACAGCCCCTGATCACACTCATGCAACAGGCTGATTGAAGCCTACTGAAAAGAGAGGTTCACGTTGAAGGTGTCTGCTTTTGTAGAAAAGCAGCCATGTTTCCTCCATGTGGATGGCATGCATAGTTTTTTTTTTCCTTCTTTGTTTCTATAAGTGATGGAATGGAGGAAAAACGAAGACAACGTGATGAAACGGATGAACTGGTCAATACGTTTCTCACACAGACGAGCTGTCAGGGAGCCATTGCAAAGCAGCGTTTTATTAATGAGACAAGTCCAAATGAGAAAACATTTCTTCGGAAACTTGTTTAGTTCTGTACCCGACTTCTGTCCTATCCCTTGTATCATCTCTTCTGGGGGACCTGGAAGGGCTTGTTTCTGCTAACCTCGTTATCAATGGGGACGTTTGTTTTCAGGAAGGTTCGATGTAGGGCCTACCAAGTTAGTATTTCGTTGATGGCTGTCCCTCGTTGTTTAGGGCTTTTTCCTCAGGGGTGAGTGGCACAGTTGACGCAAATTGGATTGGTTAAATGTCAGTTGGTGTTAAAAACTCCAAAATTGAGGTCTCACAATGTTTTTGACAGTGTGGAGTGCGGCGAGGGACGGGGTGTGATGGTGGAAACCTGCCTGTGACTGGCTTCTCTCCTTGTTATTCATGAAGGTGGGTGAAGGTTTGTCTGCTGGAGGAAGGGCGGGAACTGGCTGTTTCGGTAGTTTGAGGTCTCTGAAGAGATTTCACAGCTCCTTGAGCACAGTAATCCATGAGCACTGCGTACAAGATGGCAAATAAAACGCTACCGAGGTGTGTCCTTCTCATGAATTGCACATGCTTTTGCCGGGGGAAAAAAAGCTTATTTGACTTTTATGAGGTCAATGGTGCAATTTTTATTGTTTTATTATTCACTTGTATTAGATTATGGATAGGATGTAATATCACATTAAAATATGTAATAGGTCATAACACCCTCGGATAAACAGTATATTTCGTATACCATTATAGTCATTTAGGTTTCTCTTATGGGTATAATCAAATCAAATCTAGTGTATTTGTATAGCCCTTTTTACAAGCAATGTCACAGAGGGCTTCACATACGCCCATAGAACTGCCCCTCAACCAACCTAAACAGTACTCACTCACCTTTTTATAATACCTTAATGTGGAATTGAGAGATAAATTTGAAGAGGGCAAAGTTGTGCAATTGCATAAGGGTCAAAATTACATTTATTTAGCCTTTTATTTAGACTACTGTATGTTACCTTTACTGAATGATCAGTGTTTCCACAGCTTTTCTCCCCTTGACGCTTGCTTTTGGCCTGGTGCACAAAGAATTGTACCATGACGCTGATCTAATGGATGAAGTCATAAGGTATCGTTCTCTGTTTTCGATTATTGCACCATTCCACATTGGCGCAGCGATGCGTTGTGAAGTCCAGTCCACAGACTATAAATCCTAATTTCTCACAAGGTGCCTCGGCCATTTCTGGCCTAACCCCAAGGAAGGAAAAAGCTGCCAAGCTGAAAGTAAATACATAGCTTTGCCTGGGTGGCTTGAAGCAGTCAAAGATTACGTCCTGCAGGTGATTCTTCCTCTGCTTTCTTATCGTTTTAGGGGATCCTCCAACCACTGCAGTTTTATCAGTTAGACTCAGAAACCTCAGCAGAGCTCAAAAGGGTCTCTGTTCCTTTATCGCAGGCATGAATTCCGTTGACCTTGCAGCAACTTAAATTCTTTATCTGAACCACAATAATCTTCTTCACAGGAAAGCACATCAGCGGAAAGATGACTAGTAGCAGGTCCCTGGGATATCGCAGACCAACCATTGCCCTTCTCCAAGACAAATACCAGACTAAAAAAGACCTTTCACCTCATGGAGCAGAGCAAATGCAAGGAATATTTACAAAGAAAGATATTCAGTTGAAATACAATTTTTATTAGATTGAAATGTGTGTGTATTATTGACGACAGTGCAGCTTCAAAGGATGGATTTGGAGTGTTTTTACAAGACGTGGGAATCCCATTTTTGCCAAGAATATATTTTTGGTGCCTCTATACACGTAGAAAATTATCTCAAAGTCACGTGTTTGTCTTTCTCTTGGCTTTGGTGTGAGCCTATCACAGGGTCTACCACCTTTTAGGTTTTTTTCTCTCTCTTCAATTCTCTTACTTCACCACAGATCCAAGAGCTTTGTCACTCACTCCACTGCCTTTTCCTCCACCATCCCTCCTTCTCTTCCCTAGCTCCCTCCTTCGTACCCCTCCTTTTCCTCCCTCCTCCAACATCCCCTCCTCCCCTCTCCTCTGTCTCTCCACCCATTTCTTGCCCATCTTCATCTTTCCCTGGGATTGTCTGTCTCTGTCACCAACCAACCTGTCGTGTTCCCTCTCTCTCTCACTCTATCTCTCTCTTTCCTCCTCCTCCTCTTGTTGCTCTGATATCCATCCCTCTCTTTATTCTCTCTCTCCCAGTGCACAACTCTCGGAATCAACGACTGGTTTCCATGGAAATGAAACCGCTCCAGGTACTCAGTCCTGTGCCTGTGGATCCCTCTACTTGCCTCTCTCCAGTCAAAGTAGCGTTCCTTTACCTGTGGGATGCTGCTTAAGGTTTTCACAATCCCTATTGCCAAAAACATCAAACTGCCACCTGATGCTGTCAACTGCCACACTTCCAACCATCCCTCTGTCGTGTTTTTGAATAGAAATACAGCATTATACATGCGGTATACAACATCGATATCATACTGACTCAGACAAGGGATCTCGCTCTCCCTTCCCCTCTTTCTGGTTTCCCCCGTTCTCTTTTACTAACTCCATCTGTCCTTAGCACAGTCCTGGTTTCTCTCACCGTCTCTCTTGTTTGTCTCCCCTGTATTTCTCTCTCTCTCCTCCTCTCTCTCTCTCTTTCTCCCTCTCAAACGCTTAGCTCAGAAGATTGATCCGGTTTATTTATAGGATGACAGATGGGCTAATTATAATAAACTAAGAAGGATGGCGTTCCTTTTGCAAACAGTTGACTTTATTATCTGCTGGAATGGGAACGGCAAACAGTAGCTTCTACATCACCTCAGACGCTTGACCTTGTGGAACAAAGGTTGCTGTGCATGATAATTAGTTTCTCAGTGGACAGCTAGTCTGTATGTGTGTGTGTGTGCGTGTGTGCGTGCGTGCATACACGTGCATGAGTGTGTGGAGAGGGGAGGGGGCAAACTTCATCTCATTTATCAGCCCTCTGGATGCAAGTTCCAGGCAAATTAATCAAATGTTGTAATTGCAAGAATGTTTCAGGAAGGTCTTGGTTATCCTGGGGTCCAAAAAAATCAGGAAGAGAATGAATTTGGTGAGATAAAGAGCTGATGAGGCACATAACTGGAGACCCTCAGGCAGGAAGGAGATACCAGCCTCTTAGGAGATCAAATGAACCATTTGTCTGTCGAGAAAAATGTGGTTATTGAATCTGTCAATTTGAAATAACGCATCAGTTGGTCAATTAACTAACTCACAGCATGTGAATCAGCCATCAAGTATTTAGTTGTCAGGCAGACCTGAGGTCTCGATAATATAGATGTTTCTTCGTGAGATTTCATTTATGAATGGAATTACACATCCTCACACACATACACACACATCTACATAGAGAAGAATAGTTCATTCAATTTCAACATCTTGAAATGAATCTGTGTGCATTATTGACCACAATGCCTACTTCCCAGTCAAACAGTACGTGACGACTATGTGTGCTGTATTAAATATAAATATATTAGCTTTTAAGTCTACAGTCACAATGTTATTCTAACCTCTATAGCTGTCTGCAGAGGAGTCTTCTCCCCTGATAGTTTCGCTGGAGTTTGACATGAACTTCTTGTCTGCCAGAGCATTCTCCATGCAGGGCTGATGGTTACAAAATTCCCTCGTGAGTTCTTAATAAAGGTTGGAGGCCTGGGCGAGGCCTTGGAAGAACTCCCAGATTGCATCTGCAGATGCAGGCTTGTGTTCTGTCAGACGGGTGAGATTGATACCCTGGCCATGCAGAGGGTAATATCGGCCAAGTCGGGAACAACTGAACCTTGAATCCATCTAGCGGCTCGTAGTTCTGGAGCTGTATTGGAAGTGTGTGGTGCACCAGTTGGGCTTCCACTATCTTCCACCAAATAGGAGACGGGTGCAACATTAGCTGCTGTGTGCTGGTTGGCTGGAGGGGTGTGGGTCATCCCAGAAGTGCTTCGTGTTTAGGGTTTCTATTAGATGTTTGCTCCGGCATACAGAAGTTTTTTTTTTTATCCGGCGCATGTTTAAATATCCCCAGCATGGCTCAGACTCTGCTCAGCTACATGGTCGATGCTGTGTATTATCCTACAGCAGAGGTTGTGGATTTTTAATGCTGTATTCATAATGGTATTTTGGCTTTTAGCATCTTTTTTTACATGCCATGTTCTTGGCGGTTTCATGTATAATTTGATTATTATACAAACGTTTTTTTGTTTTGGTGACACAATTTTCCCCTTTCCTCATAGACCTACTGAATCATCTTAATCAAATTGAGCATAACAGCCTAGTTTTACTCATATCGAGGCAGACAACAATAATAAACAATGGGAAACCAAATGTTCATCATCATCTTGATTTAATTGGGTCAGAGAAAGAACATTGAAATCGTTGAGAATTTAATTTTGTTTATGAAAAATGCTGGTGTTTTGCCCTGCTAGCTCTGATTAGGAAAGTGTCACATGCATGTCTCATACTAGTGAACTCAATATACAGTAAGATCATTTGATGCTGGGATAAACAGAACATACATTACATGGGGAGTGCATTTCAGGGCAGGGACTTTCTTCTCTTATTCTCTTAATTTTTTTAAATGTCAGACAGCTGTCTCCCTCTGTTTGGCTGCGATATCAAGACAGCATCTTTCCATTTTGTATTCGAGTGATTTGTGCGCGTGCTTCTCAAGGCGGGAAAGCCTACTGAATAATTGTGTACAGGCAGTAGTGCGGAAAAGGGGGGGGCAACAGGCCTATTTTTTCCTAACGTAGGCTTACAAACACAAGCAAACAAACGAAGCATGCTTTTATTTTAAACAGTTGGCTAGGGCTGCGTGGAATGTATTATTTTTTAAATAAATTGAGTAAACATTTGTTAGGAAACAACCACGGTCGCACTAAAGACTTATTATCAGACGTTTCAACAACACACCAGAACGCAATCAATGTCAAGTCTGATGGTGCCCTGTAATTTCAGGTAAGACCTGGTTTTATTGATAACACTGCTGCCATGCAGTGAATGTAAACTATTCAGCACTTGTTAAATCATATCTTGAATGTCTTTTGCGCTGCTGCCGTGCAGTTAGTTTTGGACGTTAAGTGTAGTCTACTTGTTAAATGTAATAGTAGGCTACAGAATGAGATTGTTTTGGTTATTAATTTAATTTCGTCGAAGTAATAACACACACAAGTAGGCTATTATTCTACCAATATCCAATGTACCAATGTAACATTTATTTATTTCAAATTGAGGCAGGTTTGATCCTCCATAGTTTTCAAGTCAAGCATTGTAGACCCAGCTCTTGAAAATGTGTGGTGTCAATCACCTCACATTTGATGTTCATCATTGATCTATGCTTTCAACAAGATTCTGCTAGTTACCTGCAGTATTCCTTACATTGCCCCTAGCTGACAAGAGCACTGTAGGCCTATTTTGTTCTGAATAAACTAGATCCATAGAGTTGAATATGCTAAGATCTTTGCTAGACCTTTCTAAGGCCTGTTGGTTTTTGTTGTGCATTCATAGAAATATTAGAGTTGCATATGGACACATATTTCTATATTTGATTCATTTTTCGTGTATCTGACAGGTTTAAAGCCTCACATTGTGGACACTAGGATAATACATTACAGCAGATATGCCATCAATGATTGTGCTAATTGTGGCTAATCTGGGGGTGATGCTAATCGCTTCTGTGTTTGACTATGATAACACAGGCTTCGCTTCTTTCATGCTGATTTCATGCTTCCATCTTCTCTTTATCACCCACTGCCTTTAATTGGGGAAGAAACATCATTCGGTTCCAATACTCCATGGGGGGGTTTATGAGTGAACATTATTATGTTCAATAACGTTCCTCTTACTCTTATTAAGCTTCAATGGGCATGCCCTTCACTTCAGTAGTCTTTTAAAGATATCCACACAGTCCTCAGTTGTAGTTGTCCATCATGCCCACAGTACCTCATTCAACCATATACCCAGTCATTACTATGACAATCACACTGTGTTGACCAAAGCAATAGCACATGACCACAATTCTCAGTTGCATCATAGGGCCATAATGCCTTTTTAAACCCCATTCTGCAGTCATTACAGTGACACTGTGTTAACCAAAGCTGCAGGCCAGAGTCCACGTGTGTCATTTCCCTGGCTCTGCAGAGCAGCACAGGTTGTTGTTGTAGATCCCTTTGTAAACTCTCCTCTGCTTGTCCTTGTGTAAAGGTCTACAGAACAGACTCCCAGCACAGTCTCCTCTGCATCACAAGCTTCCCCAGGCACCGGCCATTCTAGAGGCTTGTCAACAGTTCCAACATGCTGGCTCATTTTCACCGCGCAGCACGTCTCGAGGCTGAATTTCACGTTTATTTACATGATGAAGTCCCCTGCCAGGCCGAGGGGGAAACCATTCCTGCTTTCGCCTCGGCCTTAATCAGTCGCAGGCGAGAAAAAAATAATAATAATGCAATTTATATGAAAACTGGAGGGTTCACGTTAGTAAAGTTCGGCAAAACTGTTTCTTAGTTGTTCAGGGTGGGTTGGCAATTTTCTTGGCATATTCAGTATGAATAATCATTTTCTTTTTATAGACAACAGTGGGATATCTATCTTTATGTTATGATGGCATGGTTTATTATCTATTAGTTGAAGGGTAAGTTGTGTAAGTTGTGTTGAAGGTCATGGCCGTGAAGTGTCCAAGGCTAACCAGCAAACATTATGAAACATTATGGTCCACTGACCAGCAGTCTTCTTGTTGCTGTCATCGATAAACTGAAACTAATTAGAATGGAAACTGAAGAGGCTCAGGAATATGTGGCTCGATTCAAATTGTCTGTTTTAGACGTGAAGTGAGAAGCAGGGCTTATATCTGCTCCAATTTCAGCGCTGTCACTTTTATTTAGGCTTCCATTCCCTTTATCTAGATTCCTTTATTTTGCTTTAATGGAACTTGGACATAACAAGTTAGTCTTCAACATCAGTCACTTCAATTAGGAAAGTGTGTGCCTGTGTGTGTGTGTGTTGGTGGGGTATTCAGCCACATTTGAAAGCCCGTGGATAAAGGAGAGACAAAGAATATAAAACAAGAGTGTAATTACCACCCTCCCTTCAAGTCCTTTGTTCCGAGGCAGTTCAAATAACATCCAAGACATCACACCACGTCAACCCTAATCCAATAATTGCAATTATAACGACAATTTCATTACTCTATCGCCTAGCATTGCTTCTTTCAATTTTGTTCTCTTTTTCCTCACAAGGTTACGACAGTGTGCATGTCGACTTTTTTTCCCCTCCTTCCTCGTGAACCAAGGTCAGGCTCTACACGGAGTCTCTTGTCGTCTCCTAGAAAGATTTGGAGCGCTGTTGTGGCCATCTGCAGAGCGCCTTGTCACAATTCCTTCCCTCTGTCATAGATCTGGCCTCCCACAGATGCCTGCCGCCCTCCCCTCTCTTTCTCACACAGCAATCAGAGACCACTACAAGGTCTTCTGGGGTGGGGGGCTGGCGGTGGGAGGGGGTGGGGGGCGGCAATCTGACAGCTACAGCAATGAAAAGAAAGAGGCGGAGAAAGAAGTGGGTTTAAAAGTGTAGGTAGGTGTGTGTGTGTGTGTGTGCGTGTGCTGTGCGGTCAAAGGGACTTCCGCATGATAATATTTTCGACGGCTGTTAGAATGTTGCAGCCTTCACGAGTGATCCCAGTGTTGGTGGCAATCCCCACGTGCAAATGACTCCTCGCTCTGTGTCACTAATGTTTAAGGCATGCTCCCTTAATTCGTTATTTTCATACGGAGTGGCATGTTATGACACTCTATTAAAACCACATTATTTTAATCTGGCCTTGCAGCTCCTGTATCTGAAATTGACCTGCACTTTTAATCCTCTCTATTCTCTCTTCATTGAAATGGAAAAAACATTATCTGCTACTATAGACCTGTTTCACATGAACCTCATTGGCTCCACAGTCTTGCCTGGGGATTCAAGCAGGCCGGCCTTGACGTCTGTAAACATCCACCAGGATACAAAGTGCTCCACGTGGCCTCGTATTTTACCAACACGTAATACAATAACCCTACTAAAGCACTCTCGCCATGCGACTTGTTCTCATTTGTCACCGCTGATGGTGCAGAAGTAAACACGGCACTGAAACGTGACCCCAGTTGCCATGGAGTCATACAGTCCTCCACTCCTATCTTCCGGGAGGAAGTGAGCCCATCTTAGGAGACCTCATTAGAATCCTCCATATTGATTTGTGGGGATTAATGCTTTTTTGAAAAAGCTTTTTATTCTATCTTCCTTCTGATGGGTAGTGATGCTATTTCCCCCCTGGTTCACTCCCTCAAGGTCACGTAGGGCCAGATAAAGACCTGAAAACACGCTTTGCCCTCAGTACCAACTCTCCACATAGCAGTGATCAAACAAAGCTCCAGTAGGTAGCCAAAGAGTAGATACACAGAGATCGATGTGTAGTCTGTGTCATATCTGAGGACGGAATTCCTCCTCTGTGGGTTTTTTTAATGATCCTGCCGTCCTGCTTTGATAAGTTGTTAAAATTGACAAAATGGCCGCTTGACCGCTGAGCCACCTGAGTCTTCAGAGGGGCTCTGAGTCCTGACAGCATTGGAAGTGTTTATCTAAGGGCCCGACAGCCCTCCTGTAACGGACATTCTGGATGGTCACTGTCAAATTAGATTTATAAATAGATTTTGGCTCGATGCTGGCAGCACCCCCATTGGTTGGTCCTCCAGACCTGGCTGGAATCTGCCATCTGTTTATGGATGTTAGTGAGGTCTGTCCCAGCTGACAGGCCAGAGAGCGGGCAAAGCCAGGGATCATTCTGGAAGTACGAAGCAGCTAAATCTATATGTGATATAAGCAGAACTATTGACTTTAGTCATGGTTAACACGGAAAAACAATTAGTAAAGAAAATACAATTTTGCTTAAATGACGTGTGGTTAAAAGAATATTAATTCACTGAACTTGCTTGAAAATCATGTGCATGTTTACAAAAAATATTCCAAAACCTTTCTCTCAATTTCTGTTTAGCGAAGTCTCAAATGTTCTTGTGTCTGCCCTTTTGTCTGTCTACTTTGCATTTGTTGCTCTCAACTTCATTTGGGATTCATGGTAGTACATTGAAGCCCTCTGAAAGGCATTACTCAGGTTCACTGCTGCGCTGCACCCAAAGGTCAGGATGTTTATCTCCTTCTCAAGTGTATTTGAGCTGTCTGGTTTCAGTGTGGCTGTGTGGAGCAGAGCAGAGCAGAGCAGAGGGCCGGGCCGGTCTGCACCCTCACTTCATCACGGCAGACATCTCCATCCATCCCCCCAGCTCACCAATACCACGTTAGCAGGGGCACAGGTTTCAATACTGATCAGTCACAGCCTCTTTTCGCTTCATTCATCATCAGTTCTTTCCCTCCTGTTTCTCTATTTCCTCCACTCGTTTTCCCTCTCCCCTTCATCCATCCTCCTTCACGCTCCACTTCTCTCTGTTTTCCTACAACCTCTTCCTCCGTGTCCTTCTCCCTGCTTCTCTCTGGTCTCTGTTTCCTCTGGCTCGCCCTCCACACACACACACACATTACACACACACACACACTTACCTGTGCCTGGTCTTATTTTTGGAGCTAAAAGTGTTACCGGATGCTGGTGATCTGGCTCTCTAATTTCCTGGGCCATGCATGACTGCAGCCAGACCTTGCTCTCCTTCTCCTACCATGAGCCACAGCTTCATTATTAGTAATTCAGGTGGATGAATACTTAACACCAGCAGAGTATATCAGGAATTGTGCAGCTCAGGAATTATTGAACACAAAAGGAATTTCGTGTTTTCTTTTTGAGTCTTGTTTCACAGACTTGGCTGATTTGAATTGATTTTGAGACTCCTCACAGATCACACAGTGAAACTCCCTGGATGTTTATCTTAAGGAAGGCACTTTGGACAGTATGTCTCAAATGATGGTGTCATATAGGCTGATGTTACTCGGCCAAAATATTTTTGCATCTACACCAAACCCTGATCTCTTGAGACAGAAGTGTTTACTGTTAGACCAAGGGGTGAAGATTTGGTCACACAGATAAGCAGATGTTAGTCTTATCTCCGTGACTTGCGTTTCATGCTAATCCACCCTCTGGTTGTTTTGAATGATTAGCCTGTCTGCGTTGTAAACATTGACCCTTGTAAAGCCCCACAAACAAGATTACCCAAACGAATAGCTGGGTGAAACGACACTTAAATATGTGCAGCGGAGTGTGCGGATAAAAACCAAACAGCTGGAATCTCCTCTCTGTGAACTTAATTAGATTACCTTTTTCTGGCGCGGGACACTGTCGTCATGCAATTAAAGGAGCTTTTTTTTATTATACTGACCCTGAGCAGTGAAGTGTGTGCACATTTACAGTCTCTTGCGCAATGACATGCAGTTCAGGTCCATCTGGAGTAAACACTAACTGCCTTTCAGACTTCTGAGTGTCTCTTTTTAATTAAAATCTAATCACTTTCATGATTAATTTCACATCGCTTTCACCCCGTGCGAAGTTCTTAAGCCGATCTGTAGCGCTGCATCTCATTTAGAGAAAAGCAAATGTCAGATGCGATTCGTATAGGGTAGTGTTGTTGTGGGAAATTGTGAGTGTAAACTCATGTGGCGCTGGCAGCATTTCATGTCACAAACCACACAAACGGATGAATTCAATACATTTAATTGTTGATTAATCATTGCACATTGGTTTAGTGCAGCCTGATATTCACTCAATGTAAAGCTTTAGAAAATACAATCTCAGTCATTTCTGACTGTTGTGATTCTGAGCTCTTTCACGTTGGTTGTAAATAAAAGTATATGACTGACTCCTGAAAGACCATCCTGAAACTCTTTTTTTTTTTGATTATTCTGTAAAGTAAACATTGAGACAGGGCAGCAATACTGGTCCACATCATATATATATATATATATTCATACATTTTTAGGTAGTGTGCTTTGACTGTAATACATTTACATTAGCTTTTGAAGATCTTCATTTTATGAATCGGATAAAGATATTTAGATACAGTTGGCCACATTGTTGGCATCAACCAACCGTTGCTTGGAGACCTGTCACATTCTAGCTTTAAGCTCCTTGAATTGGCACCACAACTGGCAAACATGCCATCGTTCCTGTTATGACATAATTTTTTTTTGTGTATTTTCTTTTGTGCATGCGTCATATTGCACGTACATGAACATTACTGTCCCTTTAGAAAGAGTTAAACAGCTTTACAATACATAACATCTCTCCCAAATTAAAAAAATAGTTGGAATCCACTGTACACAATACCAAAAACACTGTGCTCTTGCGCCTAAGTGTGTTTAGTGCTGAGTGCCCTTTCCAGGTCCACGCGTACCCTGCGCCCCGTTTGGCGCACCATCATTGCGGTCTCTCTCCGTGAAAACGCCGGTGTCTGTACCGGCCGTTCCTCTCCTTGGCCAGGTTGATGCAGGCGTTGTGTTTGTTGCTCTGCAGGTGGTTCCAGTACTTCACCAGCTCGTTGGGCTGGAACTGGTGCGAAGTGATGAGGTGGCTGTACTTGCAGCTGGAGTACGACACCCGCCAGTGGTTGAACAGGAACTCGTTGGGCGGCGGCGTGGGGTCGACGCGGAGCTTGGCCAGGCAGATGCCCACGTACACGTCCTCCAGGTGCAGCCGGCGGATCCCCAGCGACGCCTGGTAGATGAGCTCCGCCATGTCCCCAGAGAAGACGTACCCCGTCCCCGAGCAGAAGATGGGGTAGCGCTCGCTGGGGTACAGCTCCAGGGGCATGTACCACTTGCTGTCCTTGTTGCGGTTGGGCGCGTAGCCCCGCATCAGGTAGCCCGTGAAGTACCGCTGCCGGGGCGGCAGCTCCGGTTTCAGGAGCTTCTGGATGAGATACTCGGTGTTGACGAACATGTCGCTGTCCGTCTTCATGACGTAGCGGGCGTGTGGGCAGTGGCTTGCCACCCAGTTCATGCCCATCAGGGTTTTGATGGTGAGGTTGTAGTAAGTGTCCTGGTAGTCCTGCTGGATGATGTCATGGTGCAGGCGGCTCTCCTCTTCGATGGTGCTCTGGGTGTAGCTGTCCGAGGCCCGGCCCAGCCCCAGGAGGAAGAGCCGCACGAAGCCCAGGCCCGGCGCCACGCTCTCGTTCCCCCACGTCTGCCGGATGGCGTTGCGGGCGCCGGCCTGGCCCGGCTCGGCGGCGATGAGGAGGACGAGGAACGGCGGGCCGTCTCGGCACTTCAGCGGCTCGTTGAGGATGTAGCGGTACGGCCGCGCCTTCAGTCGCCCGCCCACGCCCATCTCTCGCTGTAAACTGTTGTTGGCGCTCATAGAGTTCTCCAGCCCCATCTCGCCCCCGCCCGCCGCCTCGGCCTGCTGGGAGCTGAGGTTGAGCAAGGGCTTGGGCACCACGTAGCCCGGATCCCTCCATAGGCTGCGGAGGGAGGCGCTCTGGTTGGCCTCGGCCCGGGGGCTGCGCAGACCCCTGACGGTGTACGTGAGGGGGTTGTCCCTGGGGCCCGCCCGCCCCGGGAGCCAGTCCTGGTGGCTGAAGAAGAGGAAGAGGGTGAAGAGGAGCGCCAGGGACAGGAGCCCGGCCACGTGCGTCCGGAACAGCGAGCGCTTCACCGTCCAGGTCATCTTGATGGGACAGCAGTGGCGCCGTCTCCACTGCATGGTGGAGCTCTGGGTAGCAGGGTGCTGCTGGTGCTGCTCAGGAAGGGCCGGCCACGACGGTCACATCCGATCACGTCAAACATGTGTTTGTCAACAGCCAAAGGGGTTCTCGGAGCTGACAGACGGCCGGATGCGAGCCCTCCCTGGTGGAGCTGGGACAGTGCGTGGGTCCCCTGCTGGAGCTTGAACAATGCGTGAGCCCCCTGGTGGAGCTGGGATAAATCGTGGGCCCCCTAGTGGAGCTGGGATAAATCGTGGGCCCCCTGGTGGAGCTGGGGCCCCCTGTTGGAACTGGGACAAATTGTGGGCCCCCTGCAGGAGTTGGAACAATGCGTGGGGCCTCCTGGTGGAGCAAGAACCAACGAGTGGGCCCCGTGGTGCAGCTGCGCAGGTCAGAGGAGATTTTCTCGAGGCCCTTGGCAGAGTTAGGAGAGGGATGAGTCTCGGGCCATAGAGTCTGCTTCCAGGCTCTTCTCTGGTTCTGCACTCAACTCCAGTCTCATGCTCTGGGGCTGGCTTTCTTCAAAACAGCCGAGCAGTTCAGTTCTCAGTGGATTGTATGTCTTATCTGTGGGGGGAAAGAGAACAGAAAAAAGGCTTGGCAAATATTCAGGACTCATTGCAGTCTCTGGCGTTGAGCCATGTGTCAATTGTTGGAGTTCGAGAGATTTGAAACGATCGACCTGAAGAGGAGTGAAGTGTTTGTAAAAATCATTCATGTTAGTTTTTAAACATGTTTTGTTTTGTTTTCAATGGACAAGTCGCTTCGAAACTCTTAATGACGCAATATTTTGCCTCGGCTCAAACAGAAGAGAGAACAGCACTACTTCAATGAAAAACAACATCAAATAGAAAGATGTATAATAATTCCTTTGCCAACACGTTTACAATACGGTGTGGTATTTAGAGATTCCAGTTGGGTGAACTATTTTCAAATCCTCCAGTGTAGACAAGCACGCCTGTGCACTATTTGATGTTGAATGTAAACCGAGAATAAAACATATAAGAACAAAATAAATGAAGTATGCATCTAAAATAAACAATAAACAATCCTGTTTATGGAAGCTCTCAAAATGGGGGATGGGGGTTGTGGGAGGGTGGTGGCAGGTGGAAGGGGATGGTGTAAAGTGTAGAGTAGGCCTAGGTGGTGGGTGATGGAGGGTGGTGGAGGTGGAGGGTGGTGGCGGAGGTGGAGGGTGGCGGAGGTGGAGGGTGGTGGAGGTGGAGGGTGGTGTAGGTGGAGGGTGGTGGAGGTGGAGGGTGGTGTAGGTGGAGGGTGGTGGAGGTGGAGGGTGGTGTAGGTGGAGGGTGGTGGCGGAGGTGGAGGGTGGCGGAGGTGGAGGGTGGACGTGTGAAAGCCCCTGCATGCGGACACCCGGGCCAGATGCCCGGGCTGGAAATGTAAATTCCAGGTTTGCACAACATGGCGCTGGCTAACGATTCCAGGAGGCACCGGTTCGAGCCCGTGCCACCTGCCCCCCCCCCCCCCCCCCCCTCCACCCCCGCTCCCCCGCTGCGCCTTCTCAGCCAAGGAGGAGACGCATCTGTCAAAATGAATTTTCAGGGTCCAGCAAGCAGTGCTGCTGGGGCCTCGGCCGGCCGCTGGCGATAACAGCCTTCACCCGCCATTCACCTTCCACCTCCGGCTTATCAACGCAGCGCCTGCCTCCTTCAGAGGCCCCCTTGGCAGCTTCGTCTCCTGTACACAGACCCACGCACACACAGACTCTCCTGCACACATGCACACAGACGCGCACACATGTGTACACACACACACACACACATGCACACGCCGTCATTCTCTCGATCTTCCTCTCCCTTCCTCTCTTTGTCTCGGCGTGAACGCATGTGCGTTGTGAGATGAGGTGCTGCACACACACTCTCACAATACTGAACGCGCTGGCAGGAAACAAGCAGGTTTTATCCTCCCAGAGTAGGAACACAAATGTGTTCCATTTTTATTATCAGTTGGGGATTTTTTGCGGCGTGACACACAACGCCGTGTGGCATTTTCGCTGTTGATGCCGAGGCAGATCGAGGGAGAGAGCGAACTGCTCTCGCACTCTGTCCAATTTTCATTTTCTGGGACTGTTTGCTCATTCGTCACGACAACTGGATAGGAGCACGCTAACCTTTTCAGCAGAATGTGCTTACCCGGTGCAGGCAATTACAGCAGAATGAGAGAGGCCAAGGCCGGGTTTGCTTTAAAGGTTAACACACTTTACATCAGAGCAAATCCAAAGCTTGAAAGGTTTCTGTTGTCCATGTATGAGGATCTAATTATCAGAATTCTAGCACCAGTACACAACCACCCACACACACGCACAAACACATAGTCCAGGGGGTGGAAGTGTTTGTAGGGCGATGGCTTGTTGACTGGATGCTGTATGGTGGAACCACACTGTTGTTGACTGCACGCTATGCGGTTGGAACCCCACTGTTTGTTGACTCATGAAATGACAGTTCTGCAGCCGTGGCTCCGGAGTCCTTCTTGACGAACGTGTCCCTTCATTAATTCGGTTCCTTGCCTCCCATCAATGTCAGTTCCTCACCAAACCAATTAGCGACTGGAACGCTAATTGATGCCCCTGTGGCCCCTTAGTGGTCAGATGTTACACGATCAATGCCTCTGGGGTGTGACATGTACTGCAGCTAGTATCATCAATAGTTGGAAATCCAGATGAACTATAATCAAGCCCCGGCATATGGTGTTGAAAGTGCCAAGCCGATCCTCATTACTACATATGATGAGTGAATTACATAAAATACTCTACTAAACTCTTGTTTAGTTTTTATAGTATCGTCACAGTATTCTCATATTCCATAGTGTCTCAAACTAGATAAAACATAGACCTGAATGATTAAAGAAATACAATCTTGCAATCTAAAATGCCTGTCAGGTCAAACATAAGCTACAGTACATTTACATTTAGTCATTTAGCAGACGCTCTTATCCAGAGCGACTTACAGTAAGTACAGGGACATTCTCCCGAGGCAAGTAGGGTGAAGTGCCTTGCCCAAGGACACAACGTCAGTTGGCATGACCGGGAATCGAACTGGCAACCTTCGGATTACTAGTCCGACTTCCTCACCGCTCAGCCACCTGACTCCCCAGTACCACTTTCTCTCTGCAAACATATTCACAGAGAGCCTCCACTCAAGATGTAGCCTGTGTTTACGCAAGCTAACATTTTGTCTGTTTTTGCAGGCAGGCTTACGGTTCAGAGAAACGGCTTATGACCTGTTTGGAGTGCAAAGTATTTCGTAAGCGAAATCCTTTCTCCGTGCTCTGGCTGTCAACAAGATGAGTCATGTTATGACAAAGGTCGTAAAAAGACAAGAACCAGGAAGAAGACACGAGATCTGAGAAGATGTTGAAGACCTCCAGTCGACTGTTTCAACAAAGGGGCCACGAGAAGGGAAAGGGCTCTCGCCTCTTTAAACAACAACAGTTCTGGTTGACCTCTGTCACCTTGGAAACGCTCAGATGTTATAGACAGCGAGATGTGCATCGCTCAGTGGTGGAGCATTTGACAGATCGAGAGATTGCAGGTTCAAAACCGCCCTGTAGGTTGCTTTGGATAAAAGTAAATAATAGAAATACGTTATCGGAGATCTGGGATACTTACACCATCAGCATTGGGATGGGTGTGTGATTGCGGCCCCCAGCACTGAAACTTGGCCGAGCTCGAAGCTGATAGGTCACATCGCCAAACATGCCTTGGTCCCTAAGAATAGCTTTTATGATTTCACTCCTTCCCTCTCTCCATCTCATGGCCATATCCGCCTCTCAGAACTCCACACCGGCCCAAATCTGCCTCTCTTCACTCCTGTGCCTGTGCTGCCGTCACACGAAACCCGTCTGAGGAATGATTTTGGTTTTATGAAAGCTTAGCCCGTCTGTCCCTAAACCCAACACTCCAAAATCATCTTCAAGGCTTTGGTTTTAATCTGTTGTGCTTCTAAATAAACCTTCTGCCTTTTTAATTTTTTTCCCCCCGTAAAGCTGCACGCCGGAAGCAGGAAAGAAGTGGGCCTTCACTGAAAACATAAGACCCTTATTAGACTAGTACTCAGCATTATTCGAGCCCGTACCCTCTTCCTCTTTAGCCAGTTCCTACTTTTTGCTATTCAGCTCGTCTGAAACATGGGAAGTGTTGAGGGCATTCAGCCTGCGGTTACATTACATCCTCGGAACTCACTGGTAAACACACACCTGGGTCCTCCTCCCCTCTCCAGACAATCTCCCCCATTCTCAGTGTTTCTTTAGCTCTCTGTTAAAGGCCGGCTTGTCCAGTGTATCTGTGTGGATAATCTAGAAGGTTGCGGGTGGGAAGGGGGGGCGGGGGACTGGCTAACCAGGCTGTTTGTTTCACTTCTTCGTCCCGGCACTGGGGAGATCTCGGGGGGGCCAGGCCACCCGAGCTCTCAGCCACGTCAGCCAGCCTCACTGTTCTTCCACGGCTCGTGTGTTTTCTCTCCTCTCTAAGCGATCAAACCTCTCGGACCATTCTCGCCGCGTGAGAGCAAGCGTCCCTCTGTGAATTCTCCTCACTGGTGATCCTGGTCGCCCTGCGCTTTATAAGGGTGCCTTGTTGGCTGGCGTGTCTGTAGGTTAACCCCCCCCCCCCCCCCCCCCTTACGATACATACAGCTGTGCGTAACCAATGAGAAGGTATTAAAGTTTAATCGTCCTGGGTGGAGACTCACCGCTGACATGGAGAGGCAAACGGGTGCGTTTGAAATGTCCACCTCAGCAATTAGCTTCCCCCGAGCGTCTTGGCGAAAGTGCAAACTACTTCAGAGTGATGGACGGGAGGAAGCAGATGAAAGCGCCGCTCGCTGATCCGCTTGATCAATCTAATTCACCCGCCTCGACAAGGAAAGCATTTGATCAGGCCGATACTGTTTTTAACACGTCCAAGATGCCCCCGGCAAAGCAGGAGACAGGCAAGCCTTGGGTGTGCAGTAGAGGATGGATGGATGGGGGGGGGGGCGATGGAGGGAGGGATGGGGGAGATGTAGGAGAGGGGGGGGGGTGAGAAGGAGGAGGGAATGAATGAATGACGAGAGTAAGGGAGGTGAGCGTTAAAGCTGATGACTCGTACAGTGCATACCTCCTTGGCGTCTGGCGGGCGGACTGTGCAAACGCTGGTGCCGTCTGTCGGCGCACCATCACCGCCTCCGAGATCTGGGCTAATGTCCTGGTCCACCCTCCCTCCCCTCCCACCCGCCAACCCCCTCCCCCCCTCCCCCCTTCTTGTCTAATCACACAGCACACATCTCCCTCGCTTTGGCTCCGGGTAGATCTCGGTTGGCGTACCCTCCTCCCATCTGGGGTCCACAGCAGTCATGTCCGACTCAGTTTGCTTTGGCCTTCAGGTTTGGGTTTTGCTCTGCACTTCCTCTTCCTCTTCCCCTCTTCTCCTGACGGTCTCTGGTTGAAGCAGCCCCTCTCTCTCTCTCTCTCTCTCTCTCCCTGTCTCTGCCCCGTCGCCCGCCCCTCCTGTCCGCCAGTGTCTTTTAATCCAGAAGGGAAATGAGGAAGCTTCACGGTGTGCTTGGCGATCCCTGGTTCCGGGCACATCTGTTGTCGGGCTGGACGTGGATCTCTGGAGCGTGCAGGCAGGAGCTCTGGTGCATCCACTAGCCCCTCATGTTGCTAGGCAAGCTGATGAGAGAAGGAAAACGCAAGCCCCCCTGACAGAAAGGAAAATGTGTAGAAATTAAAAAACAAACAAAGAAAAAGCCATCAGCTCATGTTTTCTGTGACTGGCGGCAGCACCGTTTAATCCCGACGTCCTGTGGAATGAAAAAAAAATCACCCTTCGTCTATTTCCCCTCCCTCCCTCTCTCTCTTTCTCTCGCTCTCGCTCTCTCTGCTCGCTGCCTCTCTGCTCGCTTCGGCTGGGCTTGTTGTTCTCCCGGGGAGAGAAGCAGCTGCTGAAATGTGGAAGCAGGCTGACAGGAACCGCTATACTGACGGAGCTCTCTGACGTCACCGCATACTTAGCAGGGGATCCCACGTGACCCCTTTTTAGTTTCGCTCCCCCCCCCTCTTCTTTCCTGTCGCCCCTCCCCCAGCCCCCTCTCTCTCCGGCAGGAAAACACAGTTTAACTGTGTGTGCGCCGGTGTGGGAGGAGAGGGTGTCTGTGGCAGGGACGTGGACTAGTCAGCAGGGCTGCGTCCTCAGTATGGTTCACTGGTCTATTGTCTTCCTCTTGCTCGGGGGAGAACCAATCGTATCAAACGAAAATCATTAGTTTACACTAGCACACATCAATGCCCATGTAGGGTGAAACTACAACAATGTGTGTGATAGATTTCCTGATGTTGTGTTGGTGTGTGCGTGTAGTGTATGTTTGTGTGTGTGTGTGTGTGTTCGCGTCCCCTCACATGTCCTACAGTCAGCTCCACCTCACACACACACAGTGTCAATACCACCCCCAGCCCCCAGCAGAGTGCTGAAACACAACCCCCATCTCATTAATATTACTGGAGTTTATTAATACGATAAACGGAAACATTGCAGCACCGAATCACTTCCTTCTCACCACTGCACACACACGAACGCGCTACAAACTAACATACACACACCATACAAACAAAGCAACATATACACGCGCACTATAAGGAAACACACCGACAAACTGACACACAAACACGCACACATCGCCCTGTCCTTCTAGTGTTCCTGTACGACCCCTCTGTGACTTCCCATTCGAGTGGATACAGGGTAAATTGTAATATATGTAAAGTAACTTCAACCCTTTCAGTGCACTAACACCAAGCCTCCTGCAGTGGGCTGAATATTGCACAAGATCACTGCCTATGCTATATAGGAAGCACATGAGACTAAATAATTAATAAGAGCCCTCTCATTGGCAGAAATACTTTGGAGGCCATTAGCTCAGCTACCTGGCCAGCGAGAGCGTGTTTGTCAGAAGGAAGGGATGCCGGGGGGGGTGATGATTGATTTCCTACGCCTGCCAGGTTCGAGGCAGGGCCCGGGCACATTAATATCTTGTGGCGTCTCTCAGATAAGTGACTTCCTGAATTGCGTCTGGCCTGGCTGCCTGTGTGAAGGCTATCGTATCAAAATTGAAATTGTCATCATTAATTGTTGGTGCTCTGGGAGTGTAGGGCACCTAACAGTGTTTCCTTTAGGATTTTTTTAGCAGTGGGGGCAGGTCTGTACAAACCCCCCCCCCCCCCCCCCCCCCCGAAAAAGGTTCTAACCCTTTATTTCGGAGCAGGTTAATGTAATTGTATAATAGCTAATGTAATATTGCACATATTTTCATCCTATTTCCTCTAAAGCAATAAGGTTAGGCTACTTAACGACACCTTCCACTCAAAGTATGTTCTAAATGGCATAAATGCTGCCAATTAATAATTGACGTAACAACTTATTGTAAATGGTCAGTAGCCTAGCCTATTAAATAAGGTACTCGAAAGCATGTACACTGTCTGCTTCATTTGATCTTGATAGGCTAAGCATTCTGTAGCAAATAATAACAATAAACCCACTATTTATTCATTAAAACTACTTCAGCATAATAATGCACCTAAAATACAAACGTGATTAAAGGTAGCAATCGCTATCGAATCAACAGACGTGCAATGTAGCTTAAATGAACTGAAAACATAAGTTATACGACTTACAGTTCTCAAGGACGCACACACGCAATCTCAACTGCGGTGTGAAGCGTGTGTCCGTGCTATTCTCCAACATGCACTCTAACATTCACTGCTGATAGACGGCCTTTTGTACAGCCCTATTTCTGATACCGCGGCGGCAGGAATGTAGCCGTGGCCATGAGGTAAGTAAGTCAGATGTCTCCGGTTAATTTTCTACCGGCCAATCAGCGAACAGATGGAGTGGCTGTCATGCGCTAGTTTGTGTTGTAGTTCCGTAATGGCGGCGGAGAAAGATGCGAGCGAAGCCATTCAGTCCGTTGTGGCAACGCTGCTGAATATCCATAAGCTAAAGCCAGAGCAAGAACAAGTTTTGCTGAGTGTTGTTGGTGGCCATGATGTTGTGGCCCTCCTCCCCACGGGGTTCGGGAACAGTTTGATTTTCCAGCTACGGCAGCTAGCTCTGTTACAGTAGTGGTGAAGGAATTGGCTAAGGCGAACGCTAGCGATTGGTTATGGCAGATCAGAGTGGCTCTGGGCAGATCCAATAGTTTTAAACTTCAACAGAGTACCCGCCTACAAGGAAGTCAACGCTTGTCAATGGAGCGAGGCCAGACTCTGTACAAACGAGAGTCTGGTTAGGACCAGGCTAGAGTTTTTCCATCTACAAGTAAACAATGGTTCTGTGTTGTACTGGTTAGAATCACACCATATGTAGACAGGTGTGCTGTCAGGCTAAGTCGGTCTATTGAGGTGACGTGCTTTTCACAACACACAGACAACCAGGGACCAGATCCCTAGCTTGAGTGAGTCATGCCCCTACTCCTTTTCTCTTTAAAGCAATAAGTCCAGGATAAACGTCTCAGCATTAGCATATCAGTCTGGAAGCACTCTCAAATTTGAATAATTTCTAATTTCTATGCCTTCTGTCCAGGGCAATTCACTATATTGCAGCGATGAGTCGAAGTGTCCAATCACACCGCAGATAGCATGCTTTTAGCTGGTGTGTTTTTCCTCTCTCAGATTGACACCATATTTATTCGTTTTGAAATGTAAATTGTTGTCTTTGTTCCAAAGTGCTTTTTTTTTGTCTTTTAAACATACTCTCCCCTCTGCTTGCTGTTTCAGACTACCTAGAGGGTCGAAGGCTGTAAATGCTCTCTAGGGGTTTTTAGGAACCGCCGTCCAAGGTGAAATGTGAGTTGCGATTGCTTTCCTATGAGGAGTGCAGATGCAATATCCTGTAGCTCAGACTGGAGTGATATCCCTGCATCTCGCTTCCTTCCATAGACTCCCGTCTCCAGTTAATCAGGTTTGCCACTGAGAGGAAGTGAATTTTAACCATCGGCACAGCAGGCCCAGCACAGACCTCGTAGTCTGAAGATCTTCATGCTTTTACTGTGGACCTGAAGATGCTTCTCCTAAAATGTCTCCATTATTGAAGAAGCGACCTTACACAGAAATCTGCATGCTCCTGTATTTGGTTACTACTCAATGAAATATATGGAGTACATGTCTGGTATATTTTTTTTTTATCGTTATTTGAAATGGACTTTAGGTTTAGATATGGTGGGATCGTTTATAACAATTAGAAGTGTGAAAAGGGAATGTCCATCTGTCTTGTTTCACAGACCACCGTCTCTTTATATTTCCCTTCCCCAATGGGGCTTTTTGACATGATGGAAGATGGAAGAGACTTTATTATGCAAATTAGCCAGGCTCTGGATCGACAGGAGATCTGCATCTCATTGACTCCAGGACACTAGGAACAAGAACTGTACATCAGACTGAAAGAGGTTTATCTCTTGGACCTGCTCTATGGAAATATTGCTTTTAATGTATTTATTCATTGTTACTGGGCAGGTTTATTCGGAGTACAATGCTCTTCACAAGAACAGGGGAGATTTGGGATTTAATGAAAGGAGGAACTGAAGCATCAACTGAAGCATCAGGAGTTCCTAAGATGTTTCTCCTTCTGAGGAGAAGCAGAAATCGCTGTGCGGTTCATTCGTACGACAGCCTCCATCGCTCACATATTTATTGACAACCTAGTCTGTGAGTCTGCCGCAATGTTTTCCAGGTAAAACTTCCAACTATCTATGATGGCAATTCCAGGTATTTCCATGTTGTTGTTTTGTAAACCAATTGGCACGCTCGCGAGCCTATCTCTCTCTCTCAACGGGTGCGACGGGGAGGGATGTCCATTTAATTGTTAAGCGTCCGGGTGGACGGGGGACGGGGGACCAGTTTGGTTGTGCGTGTTTGACAAACCGACCCGATGCCGGGCCTGCTGTCTTGCAAGATGGGTAAAACGCAGAGGTCAGCTATCACTTTGAAACATGCTGGTCCTTATCTCTGTCATGAAGCCTAATAGAGGAATGAATCACCATGACGCCCTCTCCTAGATGGACCACCGCTCCTGGAAGATGTACCAGCCAGAGTTTGACCACACTTACTGCTTTTGTAAGCATCTTCTCCCTTTTTTTATTATTATTTATGTCTGTTCTTCTATATCACCTGAATTGTAACTACTGTCAGAAAGCTGTTCACACATGGCCGGATTCTGAGCTTAGCCAGCAGCTATGGAATAGGCCGGGAACTGAAGATGAATTGGACGGGGATGGGGGGGGGCTCGGTTCAATAGAGGAGAGGCTAAATAAGAGAGAGTAAACAACAGTGTTGGACTCGTGTGTTGTACAGTGTTGCTCGCTTGTAATCATCCCGCAATCATAGTTTTTGAGAAATCAGGTTTGATTATTAGAAACCTACGGGAGGGGGAGAGTTGGGGTTGGGGGGGGGGGGGGGGGGGCGTAACCAGGGCGACGTGAAACCCTGCGTGATGATGAAAGCGGCTGCCATGGTCAAGTCGAGCTCCAGAAACGTGTCTCCTAGGTGCTGCAGATGAGGGATGAGGAATGAAGACGGGTCGATGTGCTCAAGTGGCGGGCGAGAGAAAGCCGGCATTGTTTGTCTTATTGGCATGTTGAACGTTTCTAGCTTCAGAGGTGGAAAAACGGCATTTCTGTCAGTGTGACTCACCGGCTGTGCCTTCAGAGTAACCCAGTGGCTCGCTGTCCTATCACAGCAACATGCATGCTACTCTACATGTAGGTCATGCGACAACTTGATTTCAACACCAAAATACACCCAACAATGAGGTTGTTGTAGAATGGCAGGCCGAACCGAGTTTGGCCCTATTCTCCAATGACATGCTAAGTATCCACCCTTTGAACTTTGAAATGAAAGACATTCAGTGTTCTCCAAACCGCCCCCCGCCCACCCATCCCTCAGTTTAGTTTGATGGTGTGCTCTTTTGTGTCCTTCTGATCCCCAGTGGAGTAGCTGTACTGCACAGTGCAGGGAGAAGGCCTGTAGACTACTTCAACTGTCAACGTAGTTCCTCTGCGGTGCATTCCCACTGAAGGCACTCTCTGGTGAGGAGAAACTTATTTCACAGGCTCCAACTACCTACCTTTCATATGTCCGGGGTGTTATATATGCCATCTTTATTGAGCTGCATCTCCCTTCTTTCCCAGCCAACCGGTGAGTTTTATTATTTTATGACATTAGAGGCTTGTATCTCAAAGTAGATCTTGCCACAAATAGCCCTCGTTAATACCGGCCTTCAATCAAAGGGAATACATTCATCCGTTTCCAATGGCTTTGAAATGCGGGGGTCTCTCTCTCTCTGGGTGAATTCCGCGGGAGACGAAATCCTTTCGATATCAAAAGGAAAACGTTCCTTCTTCGTATCTCGGGCCTCCTCCGTCGAGCTTTGGAAGGAAGACACCCCCAGCTCCCAAACACGCCTCGGCCCCAGCCGGCGCTCGCCTCTCTCTGGGGTCAAACAGATGGACTACCCGCCGTCGAGAGAATCCTAAAACGTGACGGCCATACCGATGGGTATTGCTCAGTGGGTCGAGCATTTGACTGCAGATTGACTTCACTGTCGGCAAAACCCCGTGGTGGGTTGTCCCTGTCACAACCGGCCAGGTGACTGTGCGTGTGTGTGCACCATCGAGGAGGTGTGTCTTAACATCCAAGTGATGTTTTAAGTCTCTCCCTGCTCACTGTTATCTCCATACTGACCCTGAACCAGACAGCTGGTTCTAACTCCGACAGCTATCCACGATTCAGACCTCCGTACACAAAAAAAAACAAACACGACCATTCATTGAGATGCTGCCCCGCTCCAAATATTGAAATGCCAAAGAGCCATGATTCACGTCTGTGGTTTTACCTCAGTAGAACCCAGGCGCTGTTTACAGGCTGGACCCTAACCATCCTGCTCTAGAGACGTCCTACACCATTGCCATTTAGGTTTTATCAGGCACGGCGTGCCATTGAGAGATGAATATAATGGCTCTCATTTGATCGTTTTGTTTTGCGTCGCGGTCTGCCTCCAGAGAGGCGTGCAGCTTGGCATGTCGATGCATTGCCTCTGTGGAACAGACTTCTCAATCCTTTTACACGCAACCCTGTCTAACTCCCTGGTGGGGAGGCTTTTGCATTTTTAAATGTACAATTAGTTATTCCTGTTTGGTTTGAAAGAAACGTTTCAGCTGCCTGGCACTGAGACATGTGGCCCGGAGGCCTCCAACATCTCCAGTAACCCCTCCACACACAGACACGCATGCGGGCAAACACTCCGCATCTCTTCCTCTTGCTCACACACACACACACAAACCCTCTATCTCTCTCTCTTCCTCACACACGCCTCTTTCTCTCACTCACTCTCTCACACACACACACTTTCTTCCTCTGTATTACACACAGACTCTCTCTCTCTCTCTCTCTCTCTCTCTCTCACTCACACACTCACACACACACACACACACTCCCTTTCTCACACACAGCTTCCTGTCCTGGCCCAGCCCTGTCTGTGTCCTTCCTGCTGAGATGCTGACAGCCTACCATATTCCTCCAGGGGGACGCGTCGGTTTGTCACTGCGGGAGCGTTAACCGTGTGTTTGTCCCGCTCATAAACATGCTCTCTGAACCCCAGTCAGAGCTGAAGGAGTACGAGACAGAGTGAGGGCAATTTATTTAATGACAGGGGCCAGTGGTGCACTGTAATGCCAGCTGCTGGCAATACCAGGCCAGGGGCAGGAAGCAGCCTGTATTACCTGCCCCTGGCAGTGACCTCCACAACCCCCCTTCCCCTCTCTCTGTGTGTCTACTTAGGCATTAATACAGCCAGAGTTGCTCTCTAAAAGGGCTGGGGAGGGGGTTCATCTCGCTAAGTGCTTCACTGGCAAATGGAAAGGCTTTTTTTTTTTGGTCTTCCCTCCTGTAAAGGATTAAATCTAACTCGCAGTGCTAAAGAGGCCGAAATGGAATTCATTTGAGCCGAGATTTGGGGGGTTTATTGACTTTGCAATTACCTTTTCAGCGTCCTTTCAAATCTAGTGGGATTGAGTAATGTTGTTGGGATTTTAACTACGGATAAGAACTACAACACACAAACAAGACCACTAATCTCTCCAACATGACATCCTCATCAGGGTTGGTTTCATCAGGAACCGAGCGTGTATATCCTCTCCCAGTGTTGCATAGCAATAATAATGAAGTACTAATAATTCACTTATAAAATAATCATTTTTCATAAAACCGCAAGATCGCACATTGACCTTTCCTGCAGGGACAGTCTGTGTGTATAAATAGACCTGTTGCAGCCATTGCATCAATTAAGACGGACACGGCACAGTTTGATAGGGTGCCATCTAACCCATGGAGTCACATGGTGAATCTCCCCTTTTTTACCCCCCCAGCACTGATGCCTTGGTGAATACTAAGCCTTTTGTTCTTTTTTTTTCTTTCGTAAACATATATTAACGGTATTTTTGCCTTGCTTGTTATTATTCTAACGACAGCATAGAAGGACAGGAAAGGCAGGGAGAGAGAGAGAGAGAGGGGATGACATGCAGCAAAGGGCCTGGGCCGGATTCGAACCCGGGCTGCCGCGGTGAGGCCTCGGCACATGTGCATCTCGTCCTTGTTGTCTCGACCATCGCACGGTGAGCAATCACTCGCACTTCACAGGGACGACTCCTTTGAAACTGCTCCCATTTGACGAAGCATATATCCATTTGCAGTAGGTTGTCCGCCGTAATTATAGCCTGCTGGAATGGAATTGCGCTTTAATAAGCGAAGAAGGCAGAGAATATCGTGGCAGAGATTTCTTATCGCAAACCACAATAGACAGATTCAATGAGCACACCCAACTATTTCATCTCCTTTCAATGGCTCCCCATAGCAGCCCGTGTGAGAGTGACCGGGCAGAAGGAATTAGAGGCATTATTGAATCTTTTCACAGCACAGGACTGCAGGGTTTTGAAATTTGATACAGCCGACGCAAGCTCTGAAGAACATGAGGGGAAACGCTTTTAAATCTCTGAACTGAAACTTGTTTCATGTAGCTTAGTCATTAAAGAATTCAGCGCCAATCGGAATCCTGAAAGTGGAGCATGGAGGAGGATCCCAGAGCCTCACGTTCTGCTCGTACTGTACGTTTAAAACCCCACACTTGGTATTCCTGCTTGTTGCAGTACACACAGCACCAAAGATAACTGACTCCTTGGAAAAGAAAAGTCAAAGACTGGTGGCATTTATGAAATACAGACGGAATACATTTCCAGAATACAAAACAGACTATTTAATTCGTCAGCTATAAAAATCTCAGTCGAGATTTTCATTTTTCTTCGGTGGGGTTCCACAGTGAGAGTGTGGGACGGCTTTGCGGCACCAAACGGCGAGGAAAGAAACACCAGAAAAAGCAGTGGAGATGTTGAGACGATAAATCCTGAGGGGGGGGGGGGGGGGGGGAGAGAGAGAGAGACAGTCAGGATGACGCATGTGCAGGGAGCCAGGGGCTGAGGTCGTCGATGCAAGCCTCGCACTTTCTCACGGGCGTCGCCTCATTTGTGTTCCTGATGGATCGACACGGGGTCCTGAGTTGAGCTCTCTCAGGGCAGAGGCTGAGGTGGCGCTTTGACGTGTCGGGAGCTCTCTGACTCATCCCCGCCGCCTGACGACGAGCCGGATCGTCGGTTGTGACTCTGTGCCTCTGCCAGTCACTCCTACCAGCGGCCACGGTGAACCTGTCATCTCACCCTCTCACTGATGTACAATCCTGCTGGAGGGGTTAGCTCAAGCATATTTACATTTAGTCATTTAGCAGACGCTCTTATCCAGAGCGACTTACAGTAAGTAAGGGGAAATTCTCCCCGAGGCAAGTAGGGTGAAGTGCCTTGCCTAAGGACACAACGTCATTTGGCACGGCCGGAAATCGAACCAACAACCTTCTGATTAACTCCCTAACCGCTCCGCCATCTGACCCCTTGGCTTGGAGCATATGGGCCTTGTTGGATCGTTTTTTAATATCAGTTTGTGTGTGTGTGTGTGCTGTGAGGTAAACTATTTCATCCTGTTTCACGAGTTTCATCCCACATCCCCTTTTTTGTTTGGGGCCCTTGAGAAATGTAAACAGCACAGTGTTGCTCAACGGTCATGTTTCCTTAGTGCAGCCAAACACACGGGAGGCCTGACTTTTATAACTGTCTGCAAACACGGTATAATTATAGCACAGTTTCACGCTGAGCATGCGTACGACATGGGAGCGAAGCGTGCCTCGGCTCAGTGTGAAGCCCTCATCCCACTGAGATAATCCTGCTATCATCCTCTACCCTGTGTGGGTGCTCAACTGTCGGCGACTGCGTCGCGAAATCCCACTCCCGATAGAACTCGACAAGGAAGATGAAGTCGATTGGAAAGTTGCACAAAAACCAAAAGGAATGTGAGCGGAAAACATTTTTTGGATCCTGACGACTTTTTCAACGTAGGCCTGGGTCTTTCTTTTTGTTGACAACGTTGTACGTACTGAACCTTGTCGGTGGAGCTCAGGGTTGTGGCTGGTGAGGACGAGTGGGTTGATTATCTCTACCCCGCTCCTGCCTCTCATATCCTGTCATCAGTTGCCGGGCGGGATAATGAGCCGGAGGGAACACAGCCATCTGCCTTATCTCCCACCAGAGTGATCTCCAGTGGTGTGGGTCAGCTCTTCCCCTCCACCCGCCTCCTCTCTCCCTGAGAACGTCAGCTTCCTTCCCTGAGCCCGCCAGCCTCCGCTTTGCTTGCTTGAGGACGCTGGATGCAAAAGCACTCTGGTTACAGATGATAAATCACCTGGGGTTATTTTAATAAGCCTCCCAATAAAATTATTAATTTCATATTCGAGGCTTTAAAATGCTACCTACTAAAGCACGTCCTGTTTTACATTTTATATGAACGTTTTTCATATTTTAGTTTTGATTAAAACAATAATAATAATAATAAAAAACTGGACATGAGCAGAATGTAGGAGTGCTAGGTGAGATTGTTTTACGCATCATGCTCGCTGCTGTCCGTGTGGAGAGTATCCCTGTCTGGGGAAGCACACATCCCCAGTCGCCCTGCAAGTGATGTGACCATGAGTGACGGGGTGAGGATATCCCTTCACCTCCAACCCTTTCCAAAGAAGAAGACTGACTGTTCTGACAGGAAGTTGTCTTGTCAGGATGTGTCTCAGGTACAGCATGCTAGAACCTGCAGGGGATTCTTTGGGAATACAGTATAATATATAATAAATATATAAAAATATATATATAAAAAAAAAAACATTTTTAATTTCTTATTTCATCTTAGTTTTCTTAGGGATATTTGTGCAAATAAATGCATTCTCATGCTCAGAAATATTTGCGATATGTTTGAATAGTGAGTCGAGGCAGTGTGTTCGAGACCTCTTTATGATTCCTCCATTTCACACTATTATAAAGACATTTCCTCTACAATGACCTAGAAAAGTCATCCAGCGCGCCGAATAATCATGTGACTGATCGAGCCCAGAATCTCTGGCTGATCTGCCGAACACGCCTCGCCCAGACCACCATTTCAAACGTGATTTGGCACCTCTTTCTAGAACCTTCCAAGTTTTGTATCTGCCGCCGTCTTATCCTCCAGATGTTGCTTCTCCTGATCCGTGGTGGCTGTCGGTGCGTGAAATGTCCTTCCCCACTCCAGCTGACAAGCTTGCGAAGCTTTAGAAGAGTCTGTGAAAGCTATCAAAGACAAACAAACCAATTTAGATGATGCCCAGAGATGGCGATTCAGAGATGGAGATCTGGCAGTTTAATGTGGCCGGGGAGGAGCCCTCACGGATCCTGGGCACTACACATGAGGATACATCAAGATAGAGATGATTGGCCAATTGAGAATGTTTTCCTCCTGATATATAAAAAAAACTGATATACAAATAGTATAGGGTATACTGATATACTCCCCAAAACACATCATCTTATTTATATGTATACAAATATGAGGCAAGCCTTATGGCAATATGTGTTCTGCTGGAGACTAGAAAAACGTAGCCCTATCAAACTTGAAGGCACTTCTGAAGGTTTCTGCAGACGTGCAGTAGTCAAGAGTTTTCATCACAGCAGTCTGGAAGCGGACAGGACACAGACCGTGGATATTGCACAAGAGCTTCAGGCATTCCTCTCTTTTATTGAGGTGAAAAGGTTTATTTATGTTTATCAAAAACAACGGATGTCAGCGTACTTCAAGACAGAACTGTTCAGGGGAGGGGGTAGCCGAAAACATATTGATAAATATACCAGCCAGTCCACGGCTGGTTACCCATAACTGTTTCTTCATGTGTTCATGTTTGTTTCATGACAAAGAGGTCAACTACTGGATGGCTTGATCAGCTTTTTGTTCTTCATTCAGTCCTTGGGTGATGTTTACCATAGCTAGAGTCCCTGAGTCCTAGTCTACTGGAAGGTCACATAAATGTATTTTCAGGGCTAAAGAGACAACAGATCCAGATTGTACTCGGCAGAGATCTTATTACACGGATACGGCTCACAAGCACTTTATAGATGCTCAGCCCGCTTCTGGTCATATGCTAGCAACCAGCATAGCAACAGGAGCGACCAACAGTGGGGGCTGTGTTAAACCTGTTTTCTCCAGTTGGTACCAGGTCAGATTAATACATTGGGTGTCAGGCAGGGGACACCCAATGAGGTCAGGGCTGTGGCACTACTGCAATTACTGTTGAACCAATCCACAGAAAATAGTACCGCATACTGTTCACATGACAAAACCTCGCAGCAAATGGGGACCTCGATTAGTCCCCACGAAAATGAGCGGAACATATTCATGGTCTTTAGGAGTAAGAAGCTGATCTCGTCAGCGGGGTTTGTCGTGCGGTGCTTCGACGCTGTGTGCCGTGCGAGTTCGCTCATCTCTCAAGCGGTGAAAGATGCCGAGCTCATTAAGTATCTACAGACAGATATGATGTTTGGGTTACTTGCCTCTCTGATTACCCATGCACTAATACTCCAATGCTGAGAACTTGTGAACTTAAAAGACTGCAAAGTTGCCTTGCACGCAGATCTAGGCACTAAATCCATATTTATGGAGATTTATCTTTCGGGGCAGAGTAATGGTTCAGAGCCGGGTCTAATTGTATAGGCCTTGGTTGTGTGGGAGCCAAACAGAAAGGACTGTGGTGTGTATAAAATATGAATATTTGATTTGGTGAGTATTTGAAGACAAACAGAGGGTTATTAATGGTCAAACTGTATTATGTGATGGTGCACTGCACTGTGGTGGGAGAAGGGGAACGCTTTATCAATGTGGCACAAAGAGTCCATTTCATATTGAAAGGTCATTATGCAGTGGTACGAACCGGATAATTTACGCTGCCCTTAGTACCGTACTGAATGTGCTTGAGAGGGCCGATTCTCATGACGAAGAGGTTTTATGGTACACAGGGTCATATCTGTTGTTCCTACAATCGGTCCAAGTTTGTTTCCTGCCAATCCCTCTCTGGGTTTTATGTCGCATCCGATATTCCGGTATTCCAGCTCTGATTAGATTATCTGTCACAGTCATATGTTTACGGCCTCGAACCAGTGCCTCTAACAGACATCTCCTAAATAAAACTAAACCTCCAATTTCAGATGCCTCTCTCTTTTTCTCTCTCTTTCTCTCTCCTTTCTTTCTTTTTCTCAAATTCATCTTCACGATCAGGCAACACAGGATGCCAGGGAAGTGTAGTCTATTTTCCTGTAGAGGACAGGAGGAACAGGCTCCAAATTGATTTTTGTTGGAACAAAAGGTTGTTAAGGGAGAATGTGCGGTGCTTGTTTGGTTGTCAGGTGACGGTGCTGAAAGCTTCATCTCAGACATTAACTCATGGCGGCTGAGAGGAAAATATTTATGGACTGGAAAAACTATTTATGATCTTCACTTCTTAGAGAAATAGTCGGGTAATCTGGATCAATGTAATTCTCCGTCGCGGAGTGTTTCAATCAAACCTTATGCACAGACACACAGGGAAAGTCCAGCAATGCTGGCAAACGGAAAATATGATTGACAATCAAGTGTGCCCTAATGACAGGTGTACGAAATGAAATATGAAACAAAAGTATATTGATATGCAAACTAACCCACACAGCGGCGTGTATATGAGGTAGAAGAAGGCAAAGACATGGAGCGTATCAAACAAATGATGCATCTCCAGCCTCTGGCTATTTTTCAGAATGAGCACTACCTCCACCGCCCTCTTTCTGCACTGGAAAAGACTAGGTTACATAGATGTAGAAGCCAATAAACATTAGAGTGCATCACCAAAACCGCAATAACAGTTTTCTATATTTCACAGTACAATACAAAATTCCCCCCGCCCCCCCCGCCCCTAGGAATAGTCTTAAAATATATACTGTATTTTTCTTTCTCCCCGACATAAAAACGGTCGATGTGGAATAAATTGCGGATCACTGGCTTCGTGTTTGCTTGACTGTGCTTTGCGTCTGTAATTCAACCGTGCCCAGACGGAAGCTTCCAGGCGGAAGCGGGGCACAAGAACAACAGCGGTTCTGGAACGCCGCCACCAAAACTACCACCTGGGTGGGCCGGACTGCGGGCTGGCTCTACAAGCCCCGCCGGCCAACCTCCTCGACGCCCAGCGCCCGCCCTGACAGACTCCAGGATCCCCCCCGTTCGCGTCCGACCAATGTTTGTCGTGTTACCGTGGGTCAGGCCTGTGCAGATGAATGTTAATAATGTGTTTTTAACACCCTACGTCCTCCTCCGCCATCGCCGCCCTGTGATTCATCCTCCTAATAGGCACACAGGGCCTGGAAGTCTGGCTGGGTCTTCAGCTGCAGCTGACGGCCTGAGGACAGCCTGAACACATCAGTCTGGATGCCTCAGTCCCCGTCCCTGATTCTGTCTCTGCCAGCATGAGTACGTCTCTGAACTCTCTCTGCCCTCTCTCTCTCGCTCTCTATCGCTCTCTCTGGCTCTCTCTCTCTCTCTCTCGCTCTCTCTGGCTCTCTCTCTCTCGCTCTCTCTCTCGCCCTCTGTCGCTCTCTCTCTCTGTCCGTCTTGGACTCTTTCGGTCTCGCTCTCTCGCTCGCCCCACATCCCCATATGCTCCCCTCTCACCTCATCTGTCTCTCTCTCCCTCTTTGTCTCTGTCTCTCTGTGTGTCTCTCTCTCTCCCTCTCTCTCTTTGTCTCCGGCTCTCTGTGTCTCTCTCTCTCCCTCTCACCTCATCTGTCTCTCTGGCTCTCTCACACGACAAAGTATCAACAAAGGAAATAAACACCCCCCTCTCCATCCATCTATCCCAGAGGGGGCGGAGTCTGAGGTGCAGTGAATCCCAGCCCCCTGGTTAAGGTCTCGGCTGGTCTGAGACCAAAAACCCAGCCCCCTGGTTCAGGTGTCTGCTGGTCTTCTCCCTGCACACCCTACACCTTCGCCTCGCGCACAAACCAAACCAGCTGCCCACAAATCCCACTTAAGATGCTAAGCCTCGCTCGTCTCCCGGTTTCCCAGATACGGATCATCAGGGGCCAGCGTCTGCCTTCCCTGTACAGGGCTTCGACATGGCCCTCCTCCAGGCTTTCCAACGAGCCTTCCCATCTGGACTGTCTGACTGGAAACCCCCCCCCCCACCCCCCCAAAGCCGTGCGTCCAGACGGCTTTCTGCCGCTGACGGACATGCAGGTACTCCCTCCAGACCTGCAGGCGTTTCATGTTTGGATGTCACGGATCTCGTTGCGCCCCCCCCCCCCCCCCCCCCCCGGGTACTTACACCTTGTTTCAATCGCCACAAATGACTCATTCATTTCTGAGGTCACATTCGAGTGACATTTCTCCACTTAATTAAATCATTCGTGGCTCTTTCTCCCCTCTGTTCTGTTCTATTGCATTCACAGTTTGGCATTAGTACAATAACTGTTTGCCTGGTTATAATAACTGGAATATATTTGTTGGTGAATGAGTCATTTCTCCAAAATGGTTTGTTATGTTGATGTAGACACGGTAAGCAGGAATATATATACCAGCACAGGATACTGAATACTTTCATTTAAACCTGCACCTGCAATGTGAATAGCTGGCTGTACGGCTTATGGTAGACAATAGGTCTCTCTGTTTACTTCAACAAAATGTCAGTTTTACTTCAATAGAGATGGTTTTACTATGTTACTTCCATTATTTTCTATTATTGTCAAGCAAATGCAACATCAGACATCTAGAGTTACGTTCTTAGTCATTAAAAGGGCATTTACTGTGTTTTTACCATCCAAACAAGCATACACTGCTTTGGGTGTTGTATTCTACATATGGATCGTAGCCTTTCCAATATTCCATTGAATATCCTGGTTTATGGTTTATCTCTTCTCCATCTCTTCTACCATCACCACGCAGCTGTCCCGACACACGCAGTGCCACACTGCACGCTTATCTTCACTGTGACAGTCCACAGAGTCCACACCACCCCGGATGAATGGGGCATTTCTAGGTCAGTCCAAGCATACATCCAGGCCAGGGGCTTCTCTGCCTTATCGGTCTTCACAACAAGCCCGGGGGAAATCTATCGCTCTGGCTTATTAAGCAAAACAAGAGAGATGTGTGGTGTTCAGGCCCCCTGCCTTCCTGCCGACTCGTAAAAATGATGTAAGACTACCGCGGTGATGATTGCTGACATCAGCCGGATATAATTCCGTTAGAACGCCAATTTGTTGCTGGGATGTCCATCGCGGCTTCGTTCGGGGTTCTAAACGACCCCGCGTTTATTTTTAGCGTCCTGGTGGGACACGGGGGGGGGGGGGGGGGGGGGGGGGGGGTTCTCAAGGTGTTCTCCTCCCCTGCAGATGAAGCTCCTGCGGGGGCACTTTGAAATTGATTTTCCGCTTTTTTTCTTTTTCTGTGTGTGCCGGAAAGCGTCAGGTTTTACAGCGACGGTAACTTCTCGCGATTATCACCGGTAGCTCGTTCTCCTCGGATGGTGTCGAGCGCATATGATCGAGAGGGCAGAGCCACCATGGAACAACAGGGCCAAACAGAGTCTATAAGCAACGCTAGCTTGCTTCTTGGCAGATCATAAATCCAAACTAATGTTTGGAAGGAGATGGTGGGGCTTGCAGGTTGCTGTGCCGCCGAGCCCAGCATGTTTACCACAGGTAAAAACCTTGACAGAACTATAATGCAGTCCAGCAGGCAGTTTCCTGTCTCTTCCTAAATACACCTATTAATGGCACTTACCAGTAAGTTACCGCACACTTTAGCCTGCTGTACCTGGTTCCCTTTGTGGCTGGTGGGTTACACCCAGCTGTTATGTTCGGTATTTTCACTGACTCCGGCAACATGAAATGAAGCTAATGGAAGGCCATGCGTTCTCTCTCGCCCCTTATTTTTTCTCTCTCTCTCTCTGTCTCTCTGTCTCTGTCTGTCTCTGTCTCTCTCTGTGTCTGTCTCTGTCTGTCTCTCTCTGTCTCTCTCTGTCTCTCCTTCTGGGTCTCTCTCTGGGTCGCTCTCTCATTTTCTGTGTGTGTGTGTGTCTCTCTGTTTTCTATTTCTCTCTGCCCCATCTATCTATCTCTCTGTCTCTCTCTCTCTCTCTGGGTCTCTCTCTCTCTCTCCCTCTCTCTCTTTTTTTTCTCCCTGCCCCATCCTTCTCATTGCTCTCTCACTGTGTACAGGTCTCTCTCTCTCTCTGAGTCTCACTCTATTCACCGAGATCTCTTTTCTAGATGAGTTTTCATGGCGAGGCGCGATGGGGGAAACGACATGGAGGTTTCCGGGAACAGACGGAGGTTAAAGTCTTCCGCCATGTTTCCCGGGTAGAACCACATCATCTTACCCAACGCTATGGCAACGGCGCCTTTCGGTCCTCTCCCACCCCGCGTTAAAGAAGAATATTATATTTCATACAGCTTCAAAGCGTCCAACATGCAGGATTCAGGCGGCCTCACCAAGCACACACATCAGGCCCATGAATCAATACTTCTTCGATTTTAAAATGCAGGGTCCGGAGGTTGTGCTCATCTGATTGACTCTGTGGTTTTGAGTCCTTGGTGTGTTTGGGGAGTTAAGCAACACCTGGTCCTGTCACACGTGTACAGCAGACGACAACGAGGCCATTATTTTAATTAACAGAGACCCAAACACATCACAGCCCACCCAATTCTGTCGTTTAATTACATCATCCATGTAGGAATAAAATCGAAATACTAGTTTCGTGAAAATGTACTTTTCGGCAAGGTAAGCTGGTTCGAAGTGCAATATATATATATATATATAATTGTATGTGTGTGTGTGCATGTGTGAGTGGGTGTTTATTATCAGTCTGTAAATCGCCTGTAAAGCTAGTGCACCCGTATGAGCAAACTCTAGTTTATTGAACCATAAAGGTGCAGATGGTCCTAAAGCACCCCCCTGCTCCACACACACACACACAAACACACACACAAACACACACACACACACTGCCCTTGTGAATCGTAGAAGCCATCAGAGACTTCAGAGAAGGTCAAGACAACAGCATGTACTTTTCTGTACTTCTCAGCTTCCTAAACAGTGGACATCCAGGTCAGTGTATCTGAATGGCATCCTGGTTTATTGTCATCAAGACCCCGGCTCTCAGCCCGTCTGTGTTGTGTTCTCTGTCAAGGTCTCTGTCACCCCCATCTTCATCGGCGCACGGCACAAATATTGACAGCCCCTCATCTCTGTGTTGTATGCACAAGGGTAAAGTGCTGCTGTTTTATGTTCCCTCTCTCTCTCTCTCTCTTTCTCTCTGCCATCTCGCAAACACACTTTGATTCTTCAAAAATGTGTGTGTGTGTTGACTTATTGATCCGTGAGCATTCAAACCTGAGCAGAGGACATTCTGTGTCTATGTTCCTATGGCAACCCTCACATCCTCCTCCTCCTGCTTCCCCCTCCTCCTCCCCCTCCTCCCCCTTATCCTGCTCTCCCTCCCTCCCTTTCCTCCTCCTCCCCTTCCTCCTCCTCTCCCTCCCCCTCCTCCCCTTCCTCCTCCTCCCCTTCCTCCTCCTCTCCCTCCCCCTCCTCCTCTTCCTCCTCCTCCCCTTCCTCTTCCTCCCCCTCCCCCTCCTCCTCCCCCTCCTCTGGGTTGGGAGCACGAGGTGTGGTCTCTCTTGACAGTGTCTGCTCTCTGCAGATTAGGGCCGGGAGAGAACCTCGGTTGCCATGGGCTGTCACTTCTGATTGTGAGAGACTGCATGTTCCTCGCTGAGGGAATGAAGACACAGGGTCTGACATGAATGGTCTCAAGAGTTTTTTTTCTTTTCTTCTGCAGTGTCTTTACAATTTCAGTGAGTTTTCAGTGGCTGTGTCTACACCCCCACGCCCCCCCCCCCCCCCCATCCACCTCCCCACCCCTATGTCGATGCCCCCTACTGAATAAACCAACTTTATTTCAACATGGAAGTCTTTGTAGCTATTTTGTCTCTCCTGGATCCTAACATCTGGTTGCTGCCCATAACATTGATACACTGGATGAATTGTTTGTAGGACTGGTGGACTTAGGCAAGGTTGACTTGAGGATTGCGTTAGTCCTTTCAAGGGTTGTACAGGTTTGAATCATATGATGAGGAGCCTTTAATGGATTCACCCTCATTTCCTCCCTGTTTCCGTCCAACGAAACAGTATCGAGTTAATGTGACGTGACCGAACAACTTTTGTCGCAATTATCACGCGGTGTAATTTGCTTGTTACACCTGGGGGCTTCGGCTCCATACATTAATCAAAAGAAATGGCCTATCCCATCATGCACTTCTCCCAAGGAGACCAGCTGAAAGTCACCGAACGGAACACTAGAGGGATCGCACGCGGGCCCGGACACATAGACGTCCAGGAGCTCGGCTGTGGGATGTCTGAGAACCTCAGCGCCCCAAACATCGTGAGAGACTGTCTGAGTCTTCATGCCACAGGGGATAGGTGGAGCTTAGTGGTTACAGCAGTTGACTAAATAAAATTGTATTATTCTTTTTTTTTTTGATGATGATGATGATGACTTAAATGAATAGATTTGTTATCCTCACAAAGGACACATGGCCATTATCAGGTTTGCTACATTTGCAGTGATAATGCTTCTGTCTACAGCGAAGAACGTCTGGTTTTCTGAGTTTGCTGGTCATGTAGGATCAAGAGTTTTCTGCTACCAGATAAACGGCTGAAAGTCGTCTGGTACGCTGTCATTGATGTCATAGGATACATAGCATCAGTAGAGATGGCTAAAGCTTTATATTAGTTGTACAAACTGACCTTACCTGTAAGTTAGTAATAGCACCGAAAGGAGTAGACATTGGGTCACTTATCAACCTAACCAATCCAATATCCTTATTAATAATAAGAAATGAACGATGAACTCTATGAATACGATGAATACTCTGACGGTATTTTATTTGTAGTTTTACAAAAAGAGAGTGGCGGCGTCCGTCTGCCATTTCCTGCCGGAGACACTGATCTCTCGTTGCCGATTGAACATGAGTAATTGGTCCCTTCCCTCTCGGGCTTGTATCCTATATTGAATCCTTAATTGTTCCCTGGGTTTTATTGCTTGGCATGTAATTAGTAGGGCTAAGAGGCCATGCCTCAAACCTTTTATTGATTGAATCTGATTCCTGAATGCTGCATGTGCACAGCGCAGACATGGGAGACTCAGGCACTCGAATACGTCGTCGCGGTTACTCCCTAGCAACGGAACCAGGGACCATCAACAGAACGTCTCATGGTAACCAAGGCGACCGGGAAATAGCATTATTTGCTGCAAGTTGAGCCTTGATGGGCTGCACCTTCCCATCGTCGAATGCTGTTTTTCCCCCTTCTGTATTATTTTTTTTTCACGTTTTTACATGAGTAATAAGGCACTGGAGATTCTATCCTGTCAGAAAGAGGAACAGGATGAACATTTGGAGAATACCTGAATAGAAGTCTGATATGTTTTTAGATTTTTTTTTTCCTTTCTTCCCACACAACCTTAATGTTGAGCTGGCGGGGTGGAATCAGGCTTGCAGCTGCTCCCCAGCCCAGCAGTGGATAGCCCTGCCTTCCTCACAGACAGCGTCAGAGCCGCCACAAGCCTTGACGTGTCCCTGGTGTTCCCTCCAGCTTCTGCAGGCTCTGTTCAGCCCGCATCAAACTCAAAAGCCAGCGATGATAATCAACAATCTGACCTCCTCCTAGCAATGTTGTTTACTGAGTCAGGTGGCTGAGCGGTTAGGGAGTCGGGCTAGTAATCTGAAGGTTACTGGTTCGATTCCCGGCTGTGCCAAATGACGTTGTGTCCTTGGGCAATGCACTTCACCCTACTTGCCTCGGGGGGAATGTCCCTGTATTTACTGTAAGTCGCTCGGAATAAGAGCGTCTGCTAAATGTAAATGTATTTCAGCATCCTAACCCAATCACTTTGGCAGCGAACACAGAACGTTCACGCTTCCCTACGTCACGTGCTTATCCTCTTCCATGCTTAAAATGGCGACCTTCCAGATGCACCTGCGTGTATCATGTTGTCTGTGCCGGCCAGAGCTTGTTCTCCTGTGAAGCTGTGTTGATTCTCGCCAGGTTTCCTGCTGTCCCTGGTTGCTTGTGTACCAGCACTCTTCTCTGACCATTGTGTTGTTCCTCCCTCCCCCTGAGACTAGTCTATGAAGACAGCAAAAAGACAGCAAGTTAAACATGGGCCCAGACCAGTCAATCAGGCTTCTCCCGCCAATCAATTGAGTGCTGGCCTTCGGTGAGAGCTGAAAATAGATTGAGGTTTGCTTTGGGAGGTACAACAGGAGAGAGTACTGGGTATGATTGAATAGCATTTTCAGCTTCCAGAACAGTCCCTGCAAATGGATGTCAAGAGGAGATCTATTTGTTTTGGTTCACATTTGACCAGCAAATAATGCTTTTAGATTCAGTTCTCCTGCCTTTTCCTTCCCAAAAATATATGTACTTGAGGGGGGGGGGGGACACACAGAGTGGTGTCGTTTTTTTTTTCTCCAGCTGTGATGCTGAAGAACTCTCTAGAAGATCTATGAGTTTCATACCTGACTGAAGTTAGAGAAGCAGAAGTCCCTGGACGAAGGGGAGGGCTGTGAGAATGTTGGCGGTTATCATGACTTGCAAGAATGAGATCATTTGAAGTTAATATTCACTTCAGTACCCGCATCAGTGGGTGTCAACCTAGTGGAAAGCTCAGTCCTATGAATTCTTAATGACTGTATGCTATCAGTCAAAAAGAACAGCTTTCTGTCAGATGAGCAAGGCCTTTTCTTTAATGTTAGGGATGATGTGTTTCAAAGACAGTGAATACCTCCTTCTGCATAGTAAAGAGACAGGTAAACCTGGGATTGCAACGGATGCAGAAAACCAAATTCACCACGATAACACTAATAATGATTTCATTTAGCAGACACTTGCATTTAAAGCAATGTACAGTGTTTGGAGGGGGGGGATTTGATCTGCTATCAAATGCTCACCTCTGAGCTGTACCTATCCCCAATCCCCTCATTTTTGTTTTCAAAAGTGACAATATGAATGGTCAACCGGATCTTACAGTGAATGCTGCACGTTCTCTATCCACCTATTCAGGATACGTCCTGTGATGTTGTCACTGTGCGACACCTACCAGGAAGGAATCCACATTTTATGAGGGCCACCCTAAACATTACTGATCTCGTCTCCACTGAACAAAGTCAACTTGTTTGACGCGATTATAAACAAAAAAAACTTGAAGACAGAAAGTCACCATGAACAATCGAAGGCCTCCACATCACAGCGAATCAACAAGGAAGAGGAAGGAGAATACAAACCTACTGCCGAGACTCCGAGCTTTTGTTTTCCCCTGGTTTGTAATTTGAAGACTGCGCTAATTAAAAATCGAGTGTCCTTGCAGATGATGGCTGCTGCTCCTCCTTTCAGAAGCACAGCGAAGGAGAATCTGTATGAAAACCATGAGGAATGACACAGAGACGGGTATTCGCACATAATTGCTCACCTAGGGAGGACGCAATGAGGCTGGTGGCTTGACGACAGCCTGCAGTGTCACATCCTGTCAGGATGATGAAAGTCCTCGTGGCCCCCCCCAGATCAGCTCTGAGGCCCACATCGTCCTAAAGCCAACGTCAATTTCAAACTTTCGAAATCTAAAATTGATGAAATATGAGGCCGGCACTGCCTCTGACTAGGGCTTAGTTGGATTTTTTTTTGGTTGAGAAAGCCTTTTATTGTGTAAATCTGGACGTGATCCTAGCGTATGATTTACGGAGCAGTAAAACCTGAGTGCCTTTAGGAATTTGGAGAATTCGTTTAAAGCGAGGACACAACGTCTGACGGCATCCTTTGGAGTCGCACGTTTCAGCGTGCTTATTTTGTGCGTCGACACGGAAACGCGCAAGACAGAGTTTTTAAGGCGGGTTGGGTCTCCCCCTGGGAGTTTCTCTGCTTGTAACATTATCAAATTTGGACATGGCCAGAAGTAGTAATAAAACAAGTAATAAAAAAAGCTTTGCCCCCTGATATTTGCCTTTATTTGTTACACGAGACTAGTTATTACACTAGAGGCCTTCTCCTCATCCAGCCCTCTGCCATGAGCATGAGAAGGACAGATCACCCCAGAGGATTTTTAAAATTAGTGAGCAGACAGTAAGATGGACTACCAATGCTCCAAAATAACCTCTGACTACATGGATTCCCATCTGGTATGGAGGCCGAGCCCATTTCCTCTAGAGGGAGGAGAGGATTAGAGTTTGAGCGATGTCAGAACAGTGAAATAAATCAAATCTGTCTGGGGTTCCAATGAGGTGACAAATGACCTCCATGACAGGCAGGTGATTACATTAATCTCTTTTCCCGTTAATTTATCCCGAACCTGCGCACACCACCTCTGGAAATGTCCCCTTTTGTTCCCCGTAAAGCTCACTCTGGCTTTAAAGGATTTAAATGCTGAAAAGCTGGATGGGATTTTACGAAAGCACACTGCTGTCTTACAAGAGAAATAATGAGCATGTGAAATTGTGTAATTGCACTGAGCCCTTCGACAGAGCTCGTCTGGTCGTAGTGGACTGTCGACGTGACCCCGGACTTCATCCACCCTCGCTGCCGTTCTCAGGTTGTCTCTTGGCGAAGGTTGCCAGGGGCCCCTAGTATGCCGTGGCGTGATTGGACGAGGACCTCAGCGAGGAACATCGGTTTGGCTGGTGGCCATGTTGTCGTGTTGTGACTCTCAGCAGAGCTGCATCTGTGGCTGTCCTCTCTTCTCTCCCACTTCAATGGCCCACGATGAGGCTGCAGATTATCAAGACGATAATGCGGGGGGGATTGTAATTATCATTATTAGTACCGAGATGTCATTGTGTCTCCTAATGGAAAATGGGACTCCTTCAATACAGAATCATGATAACGCGATAATGACATTGTGATGAGATGACCGGCATCATTATTTTCAATACTGCCACTGTCTGTGTTGTGGGCCAGGGTTATGGTTGTTTGAAGGGAAGGCATCAAAAAGAAAGATGCGCTGCAATTTTTATTCAAAGCATATTCATTAGACATTAGGCATGCTGGTCTTATACTTAGGGAAAAGGGCTTGATAATAACATGAAAGCAGATCTCCCAGCTCAAACTCCCACCCACAATATATTGTTCCTTGAATATGGGATTAAAGGAAGAGGCAAAGAGAAGCAATGCCACATGACTGGCATGGCTATTTGCACTTCAATCACATAAATATGTGTTTGAATATAGGTAATCAGAATACAAAAATAGAAACATATTACCTGAATTTCAACATTATTCATTCAGGAGGACCTATCATATTACCATGTGATAAGTCATTCTTAGCTTTGGCTGACTCGAGCCTTAAACTGTCAGATTCCATAATTGCAAAGCGATAACTTGACAGATGGTATAATTACTTGTTAACGGCTAAGAATAAAATGGCTGTCTGTCTGGCAAACACTGTTGCCCGGCTGGCAGAGATGACAAAGATGGCGTGACCTTTTGAAGAGCCGTCATGGAAGACACAGCTGCATGCGTGTCAGAGTTATTTTCCGAGCAGATTGGGTTGGTGGGCGGGCCTGTTTTAAGGACGGGCACAGCAAATATCCCGGATTACGATCAGCACTCATGCCCCCGTTAAGAATGATTGCGTTCAGGAAAGGCGCTTTGGTTTATTGAACACAGGGATTTATCTGATCTTCTCTGGCAGCTCAGATCGTTTATGCTGCCTGGCTTCTCCCCAAATGAATTCCTGTGATTAGACAAGGCATAGCGAATCAACTCTGGCGAGGGATAAAAGGGGGGTTGGAATTAAAAAATAAAACAAAATCACAGTGTGTTATATTTGAAGATGGAAGGCAATGGTAAATATGGAAAACTAAATTAAAAATCAATGAAAGATGATCAACAACAAAAAAATCCTATTTGGAAATGCCTTGCCTGTTATTAAGTGCATATTGTATTTGCTTGCAAGACGGGAATGGTCGATGTTTTTCATAGGTTTACATAATCACCCTTCCAGGTCTGACTGTTCAGGGGAATACGGGCTGTGATGTGACATAATGTACACTACTATGGAAGAAAGTTGTGAGGGGCAACAGTCAACATACCATTGAATCAATGGCGTTTAGTCACTGCTAAATATATTTAACACAGTATGTTTTGTATTTTTTACCTTCAAAGCTAATACATCGCAGAATTTCTCTTTGCAGCTTAGCATTCTGAACTCTTCACATGTTAACATATCTATATTGGGCTCCATGTGGATGAATGATCTTTTACGCTCACATCTTTTCCCATCCACTGTGAGACCCGCTAACTCGCAAGAGGCCTGCCTGACTACTTGTGAAAACAACTGCCTGGATGGGCTCTGCTCTGTTGAGCAGTTAGAGAAGCCTCCAGGAAGCTCTTTCCTAATAAGATATCATTTCTAATAGCCTTTCAAAGCAGCTCTCGCCTTCATTAGTTTCTTTTTAACTACCCTTATTATTTCATCTTCTCCATCCTCTGGAAGAGCTGGTCTTTGAAGAAAGTTGAGTGAGGAGAAGCGAAGTGGAAATAAAAAGTACAACCCGCCTGTTCCAAGTTTAATGAATGACCTATTTATAATTCTCTTTTGTGCCGTTTTGTATACGGTGTTCCATGTTGAATTATGGTAGTGTTTCCTAGCGAGCATTCAGAGAATTCAAGCACGGACCCGGCTCGAAACCAAATGATCTGCAGCAAGCTCTGGAGCCCACTTAGAAATAAGACAAAAAGACAATACTGAATGGAGCTTTGAACATTGTTCCATCAAGGTAAAAGGCACAGCCAGCACTCTAATGGAGAGGTATATTACCAGACGACACTGTGAGCTGCGTAGTACATTAACAATACCTGCAAATGTGGCCATGTACGTGCAGGAAGCTGAAACACGGGGGATTCTAAACTCGTGATTTCAATGCATCCAATCAACCGGATATCAAGATTACGGCTCCTCCATGCTGGCGCACACGTCCACCGTGAAGTCACATGACTTCCCCCCCTCCCCCCCCTCACAGCGCTTGTCCGCTTTCCCGACTAGACCCTGCGTGGAGTCCGGGGGCCCTCGCAGGAAGAACCCCTGTCCGTGTGCGAGAGGGCTGTGTGTGCCGGGCGTACGCGTGGCGCGCCTGAGCGCTGTCCCGTTGTCTGGGTTGGCGAGCGTAGGCTGCTGGGCGCTCGCGGAGGGTATAATCTATCACGTTGTTCCTGTTTCCAGTGTTGTTTTACAAGCTACCGAGGACCAAGACCGATAAGCCCTTATCCTCTCTCCACTTTCAGGCCCAGCCGTCTGAAATCCGTATGTCGATAAAGCAAAAAGCTCCGACCGGCGCTGCACGGGGTCAGTCTCGACGCCCCTCGCGATAAGCACAGAGGTCTGGGGGCCTTTTTGACCTTTTGACCCCCGGGGATGCTTGACATCGCAACGACGTCTTCACGAAACGGGGAACGCTTTCTGCTCTGCTCTCCGCTCGGTGACTATAGCATCAAGACCTCGGTTCTCCTTCAGCTGTTCTACAGCTCAGAAGGGAGTGTGTTACCCTCCATATATTCAGTATAAATTTTGGGGGACGTTTGGTGTTTATTATCATCTTTCTGCCCGTGAAGGGATGAAGTATGTCTGCACTCTCTCTCTCTCTCTTTCTCTCTCTTTCTCTCTCTCTCTCTCTCTCTGTCTCTCTCTCTCTCTCTCTCTCACTCACCATCAAAGCAATGCAGTTATCACATAACATGCGGTTATTAGTCATGGATTAACTTGTTTTCTTTTGTTTTTTGGGGGGGACAAAGTGTTGTTCTAAGTAAAGGTTGTTGCTTCTACATGGCTTTTAATCTTATAGCCTACAAGGAAGAAAATATAACATCTGCGTTTGTCGTTTTTCTCAGTCACACTAACCATTTACTATTGTTTCTAGTGAGAGAGAATATCTGTGTAACAGCAGTCGCTAACCTGATACAACCACAAGTCCGAAAACGGGATGTAGCATCGTGTTGAGGTGCTTCTGCATGCGCACTGCCCCACCCTTCCTGCGGAGCGCTATCAGGACCTCACATGAAGCGCTCTCTCAATTCTCCCACTTTGCCAGACGTCACTTTGTCTTAAAAGGATCTCATGTAACTCTTTTCTTGGGTCCAGGGACCAGTGTTCTCCACATTCAGTGAAAAAACAAACCATGGCATCGTGAATTCTAGAGATCTTCGGGCATAAAACCGAAAGCTCATTTGAATACTCAACTTGAAGATTTAAAAACGACTATGTTGTGTACACACTCTTTTTATAAAGATGTAAAAACGCCTGTACTGTGAGGTTGAGATTTTTTATTTATTTTTAGCATGTATTGCGGGAGATCTTGCATGAATATTGTAGATCCAAGGGAGACCTATGTGCCTGCTGGGACCTGACCTTTGACCCCACAGTCCAGATGATGCTGAGTTATTGATGAACTGTCTCTCAGCTGGATGACACATGCTCTCTCTCTCCCTCCCTCCTCCCTCTCCTCTCGCTGAGCAGCACAACATCAAGAGGCATCCTTGTCTGGCTCTCTCTCTCCCCCTTCTCTCTCTCCCCCTTCTCTCTCTCGCTCTCTCTCTTCTACTCTCTCAGACACTTTTCCTTTCTTTCTTTCTTTTGTTGTTGTTTTTCCCCCAGTCGTCTGGGCTCATCTAAGTGAATATTAGGATGGCCAGCGAAAAGCCCCCTCAGTTCCTAATGCTGCCATGGTGCCTAATTGACAGCTCTGATCCATCTCCGAGGAGCGCAGGCAGGGTGCGCAGGGTCAGAGGGGAACTGCGGTTCACCCTCGCAGCGAGAGAGAGAGAGCGAGCGCTGGCTCCGAATGAAAGGGAGGAGGGAACAGGAGAAGAAGTGGAGGCTGGGAGAAAAAAAAGAGCTGAGGAGAGATGAGAGGAGGAGAGGGATAGCCACGGGGGAGAAACAGCTCCAACTCTAAGATGAGAAGTAGCTCCGTCTTTAAAGAAGCAGACACACAGGCTCAACCTGGCCTGGAATGCCAATTTATTAACAGAGTAGTTAGGGATTCGTCGCATCGCCGGGGTCCCTGACTGGGCTTGATGTCTGCATGGCCTGGGAAACGCACGCAGGCTGAGTCTCTGAGGTCATTACCTCTCTATGAGTTCTGGATCCTTGTAGGCGTACACCATCTCATTATGATAAGAGACTGTGTGTCGTGTGTGTGTGTAAGGGGGGGCTTGCTAAGGAGTGTGTGGGGGTGTGGGTGGGTGCCGGATGGGTTTGGAGCTTGTCGAGGTTTGCTTTAATTAAGGGATGATAAGGTGAAATCGAGTGTTTCATTCCAAAAACCTCATTCTCTTATCTTGTTTGTGTTTAACATATTTTGCCTTTTTTATGTTTGATAGAGTCAGTTTGACAGGAAAGGCAGGGAGAGAGAGAGAGAGGGAGAGAGAGAGAGAGAGAGGGAGAGAGGGAGAGGGAGAGAGAGAGAGAGAGAGAGAGGGAGAGAGGGAGAGAGGGAGAGAGGGGGAGAGGGAGAGAGAGAGAGAGAGAGGGAGAGAGGGAGAGAGAGAGAGAGGGGGAGATGGAGAGGGAGAGAGAGAGAGAGAGAGGGAGAGAGGGAGAGAGGGAGAGAGGGAGAGAGGGGGAGATGGGGAGAGAATCAAACCCAGGCTCCTGTGTGGTAGACTCCCCCTCTGTTATCTATTGATTTAGCCGAACATTTGTTCATTACAAAGACAAAGGTACAATGTTAGAGAACGGAGCAATGGATATAAAAATGGAGCCTCGGTTATATTCCACTGTTACAGTTCCATTGGACGCTCCAGTGGCAACGCAAACCCAGCAAAATGGAGAGAAAAAAAATGATAATCTTGTTTTTACCTTTCTCCTTGTGAGTCCTGGGAAGAATGTCAGTTATTTATTCATCGTGAAGGCTCTCCTCGCACTCACCCAGTAATACTGTCAGGCTGTGCTTCAACTGTTAAGCTTTTCATCACGTTAGAGCAAAGCTAGACCTCCTAGGCCTTCTGTTGTGCTTGTCTGCGAGCATCTTCACAGCTCCAACTCGCATGGATGTCAGAGCTACACGATAAGACTCCAGTACTGCCCAGACGCCTGTTATTGGATGAGGCAGACTGATAAAAAAGAAAATGTCAGCCAGTGTTGGCCGTCGCCTCTCACAGGAAAGGGAGAAAGCGCGAGGATATTTCAAATCATCCACGCTGCTTCAGTGAGGGACATCATTAAAATACAATGTAATATTGAACAGGCACAGAAGCCTGCACATGACCCTTGAGTATGGTGTTTGTTTTCGCGGAGGGGAGCTTATGGCATCAATGTTAATTCAGTCTGTGGAGAATATGTAATCCTTCTAGACAGTGTCTAGTTTCAGTACCGCCAGAGGCTTTGAAGATCATATTTGTGTATTACGGACTGTACTGTCAAGTAGTTTATGCATACAAATGACATCGGACATATAACTTTCACTCTGAATCCCTGGTAGAGTCATTGACAGCTTTCTCAATACAAGCCAAAGGTCAGTGTTAAAGATACATGCGTCCATTGTCAGACAAAAAAAACTGACAGTGGCATATTTACTAAACATGTTTTTTGCCAAAAGCAATGGAGCACATTCTTT